>NW_027361727.1:17210000-17400000 GCF_039654945.1 Dendrobates tinctorius | reverse complement strand
AGTGGATTGGTGGGGGTGGAAGCCAGATTGTAGGTTGTCCAATTGCAAGTTAGATGAGAGGTGGGAAGAAAGCTCAGCATGAACATACTGCTCAAGGAGTTTGTAAACGAATGAGAGCAGTGATATGGGGCGGTGGCAGAATATAGACGTCTGGTCAAGGAATGGCTTTTTGAAGCTAAGCTTGATTGTGGAATGTTTGGAGTATGTGAGTGTCTAGATGTGTGAGATTTCTGAAAGGGTGTGCTAGTTGTTGGACATGGGTGACAGCTGAGGAGGACACAGATGAGAAAGTGAGTAGGTGGTGGTCAGATGAGGAGAGGGGAGGTTGTGAGGTTAGATAGGGAGTAGAGATGGATGAAGATAAGGTCTAATGTATTTACATCTGAGTGGGTGTCTGAGGAGGACCACTGAGCAAGTCCGAATGGTGAAGAAAGCGACACAAGTTTGGAGGCTGCTGAATGGCTGGTGTCAGTCGGGATGTTGAAGTCACCCATGATGATGGCGGGAATGTCAGCAGAGAGAAACTGAAGAAGCCAGGTGGAGAATTGGTCAATAAAGGCAGTGGCCGGGCCCAGAGGTCGGTATATGACAGCCTCTTGGAGGTTGTAGGAGAGTAGATGTGGACAGAGTGTACTTCAAAAGAATGGAGGATAAGGGAGGGAAGAGGTAAAATTGGGTTGAAGGTGCAGTTGGTAGGAAGGAGAAGACCCACTTCTACACCATGTCTGTTGCCAGGGCGAGGAGTGTGGGTGAAGAAGAGGCCACCGTAACACAGCACAGCAGGGGAGGTCATGTCGGAAGGTGTCAGCCATGTTTCGGTGAGGCTCAGAAAATAAAGATTAGAAGAGGTAAAGAGGTCATGGATCACATGGAGCTTATTACAGATGGAGATGACATTCCAGAGTGATCCAGAGAGGGGGAACAGGTGGGTGGGCGTCAAGGGTTCGGGTTTTACATAGGAGAGATAGCGGTAGTTTATATTAGGTTGGGAGCAATAGATCTTCAGCAGATAAGACAGCTAAAAAGGGGTTTCATCAAAAGTACAGAAAGCATCCCAGTAAGTGACACATCGCTGTTTTCACATCATGATGATCTCAGATAAGGGGACAACCTGTTGAGAGGTTTGCTTTATCACATACAAAAGAAAAAAATAATATTGACTCCATGTGTTACTGGCTTACTAGAGTTTATGCTAGAGCTAGATGAGCACAAATGACAAAAAAATGCTGGATAAATGGCAATAATTGCAATGAGAATAAACACATAAACTAGAGCGAGCTGTAAAGATAACACTTTAGCTGCAGGATTCGAATGCGGTGAACCTTCCGGTTACTGCTGATCTTTCACATCATGAAGGGGCCATGAAGGAGCACACGGGAGATTATATTATTATTGTTATTTACTGTGTCATCTCGGAAGAAAACATAAAGCAATTGGGTTTGACAACGAACCTCCAGATTTATCTTTTAAACTATAATATTTTATAAGCGTTCTCATTATATTTGGCGATTGCTTTGACTACCTCCATGGCACGCCCGGCTAAAAATGTCAATAAGTGGTATTAATAACAGGCAAGAACACCGTCGTACAATAAACAAACACGCATTACCCTGTCGCAGCAAATAAAAAATGGATTAGGGAGCAGACATGCATTAAACTCTTATAAAACGCATCAGCGAGCAAACACATTAGATAGTAAAAGCAAATACAAAACTTAAAGGATACTTTTCTGGTCTTTTTCTCCTGGAAATGAATTTCCGTGTTCCACCGACATTTTTTATTTTAATAATGTTTATTTATTGCTGCCTGGTACTTTCACCTGGGTGTACTTAGAGCCACATTATGTGACAGGTAGAGATGGAGATAAATGAACCCCTGAAGTCTATGTCCTGGAACCATTAGACTCAGTAATTGGAAACTTAGCTTCAATTTGTGAAAAAGAACTTGTATAAAAAATATTGATATTTATCTTTTTTTCCCAAAATAAGAAAGAGAATCTAAAGGAACTAATAGGAATTTATCAGCCTTCTTTATTCATTTTTTTATTGCTATATATGAGATTTTAAAAATTGCACCAAACTGCATTGTGTGAACCTGCACTAATCACTATTGTTTCACCAATTGTTTCCATAAATAAATAGTACTAGCAAATATACTAAACTTTATTATAACAATGAATTCTGTTTTTTTTTTCTCCATTTATGAGCTACTTTTTTCTCCTGAAATCGAAATCATTATGCTAAAATCAATATTGGTAAAAGGAAGAATGATTGCCAGCTCACTGATAGGGAATCTGTCAGTAAGATAACCCCTACTAAGGCTACTTGCACACTTGCGTTCTTTGGAGCTGCGCATGGCTGCTAAGCTCCGCCCCTGCCACGCCTCCTCCAGTTAACTCCGCCTATGGATGGGACCAAAATGCAACAGGGTGCGTTTGGTGCAGGTCAGCGCACCGTAAAAAGGACGCCTGCGCCGGCGAACGTATACCTGCGCACGACTTGCATATCCAATGCTAAAGATAGGGTACGCAGGTCGCATGCAGCGTCATGCGCCCATAGGTGGAGCTAACCGGAGGAGGCGTGGCAGGGGGCGGAGCTCAGCAGTGGCTGTGCGCAGCTCCAAGGAACGCAAGGGTGCAAGTAGCCTTAGTCATCTATATGGGCATGTAGGTCATAGAAAGTTGAATAAAATGATACCTTGATATGTTCAATCTAATGTCTTATTCCAGAGAAACCATGTTTTTCTTAAAGGGGTTGTCCGGGACTTTAACATGGATGGCTTATCCTTAGTTTAGGTCATCAATGTCTAATTGGTGGGTGTGCGATACCCGGTATTCCCTTACTATCAGCTGTTCCCAGTATCGGCAGAATAAGCTGCTCTGCTATGGAGCTCCACAGCTCCATTGACTGTATATTGGCCACGGCTGGGTTCTGCATATCCGCCAACTATTTGAATCAATAGAGGATGGATGTGCAGTGTCTGGCTGCAGCCATGAAGCTCTGTAACTGAGCAGCCGAGACCGGGAAGAGCTGATTGGTGATCCTCAAGACATTTAAGACCTATCCTAAAAATAGGCCATCAATGTTAAAGTCCTGCACGACCCCTTTAAAATATAAATGAACTGTTAAGATCTTTGAGCCAGACATAGATCTCCTTGAGAATCTGCCTCCAGAGCTTATTTTAAATGACAGTGGAGCGTTACCAGTGTGAGACATGTAATGACTGACAGTCTGCTCTCCTGATCTAAAGAACAGCAGAATTTTTGTTTTTTTTCTATTTCTCCCCATAAGAAGTTAATAAAAGTTAGACAAGAAGTTATATGTGTCTCAAAATTGTGTCACTAAGAAACACAACTCATCCTACCAAAAATTAAACTCATACAGCTACACCAATGGAAAAAAATTTTTTTTTACGGCTTTTGGAATGTGACGATGAAAGAACAAAAAATAAAATTTAATCATCAATTAAGTGGATAGATACAGTAATGTAAATAACAAATACATTGATGAGAAATCTAAAAGCCACAAACAAAACAGGACTTTTTGAATTAAAGGGAATCTGTCACCCAATTTTTGGCCTATAAGATGCGGCCACCACCATCAGGGGCTTATCTACAGCGTTCTGTAATGCTGTAGATAAGCCCCTGATGTAACCTGAAAGAGAAGAAAAATAAGTTATAATATACTCACCCTGGTGTCCAATCCGGTCCGATGGTTGTTGCGGTCCGGTGCGGCGCCTCCCATCTTCTAGAGATGACGTCCTCCTTCTTACTTCTGCCGCAGCTCCGGCGCAGGCATACTTTATCTGCCTGTTGTGCAGGCGCCGGACCTCTCTGATCTTTCCTGGCGCCAGTGCACTGCAGTATTCTGCTCTGCCCTCAACAGGGCAGATAAAGTACGCCTGTGCTGAAGCCGCCACAGAAGTAAGAAGGAGGATGGGAGGCGCCAGACCAGACCACAACACCCACCACATCGCGCCCCCCGGTGAGTATAATGTAACTTGTTTTTCTTATCTTTCAGGCTTCATCGGGGGCTTATCTACAGCATTACAGAATGCTGTAGATAAGCCCCTGATGTGGTGGCCGCAGCTTACAGGGGAGACAGATTCCCTTTAACACTTTATAAAGTTGCCAAGTAAAATTTAGTCGACAGACTCTAACATTAAGGACATTGATACCAACTTCAGCTTCAATTTTTGCATAATTTCTAACAGTTTCTGTTCGGATTATTGACTTCTACCAGTCACCACTGAGTATTTGACAAAAATAGCGTTTTAGGGAAAATGTCATGTTTCATTAAAATTCTGGCTGTGCACATGAGTCCTGTTTATAAATTAAATGCTAAAGCTTTGTCTTTAGGGTATATTTCCATTTTAATTAAGTGAGAAAAATCTTGGCCTTTTCAATATCTCTATAAAATAAATGGTTTGAAAGTGTTAGTATTGGCTGTTTATGTGTTATATGGGTTTACCTGAATGAGATCTGCTATGAGATCCAAGATTGATGTTATAATACAGATGAAGCAGCTCCTTATTAAATGAAATTTCCATATTTCCGCTATAAAAGAAAACTAATAATGCAGGTCTGATGCTAAGTCTTCTTTAATTTATGAAGCTCTAGCTTTGCTGATTTGCTATTTTAGAAAATGTTAGAATCAAAGGAATATAAAGAAAACAACAAATGAATTTGTCAAGAAAGACCAGACAATTCACAATTGGTCAAGAGATAAAATTATATATATGGCGATAACTTCTGATTAGAGATGAACGAATTTCCTAAAATTCATATAGGGTTCAATTATTTCGATCCAGACAAAATATTCGATTTCGACAGGTTCGATTTGGTACTAATGGAAAATGCTTGAAGACTCTAACTGCCCTGAAAAAAAAAACATGGATGACATTGTGAGATCTCCTAAAACTGAGAAATCCAGGAGACAGGGAACCAGAGTCTTCCTTTTGGTAAGTTTATTAGCACAGAAAAATCACAACGTTTCGGCTACACAGGGCCTTTATCATGCCATAGCAAAGAGATATATGGCTTGATAAAGGCCCTGCATGGCCGAAACATTGTGATTTTTTTGTACTAACAAAAGGAGGACATATGATGCCCAGTTTCCTGGATTTATCTGTATTGCTACAACCTTTTGAACGGTTGCACCAAGTGTGCATGGACAATAGAGTCGTGCACAGGACTCAGTTATTGCAAGCATCTCTGTTGTGAGTTCATTTCCCCCTTCGCCGTTGATGTCTGATGGACTCCCTCTGCTGGTGAAGAGAGGTAGTGAAATTGATTGGGTTGAGAAGAACCTGTCATCTGAACAGGTGGAGCCTTATTGGACACCCGGAATCACTGAGTGGATATAAGGCAGCGGACGCCCTACAGGGGTGCTGGTGATCCTTTCTGCTCTGAGCTGTTGCAACCAGTTAGTCCTGTCTACTGAAAGCTAAGTTTTTGCTCTCTTATTTTTCCATGAGATTTTGTCTGTTTGCGTCGTGTTTTGTGTTCAGCCTGCCTTTGTTGGGACGGGCTGAGCTCCATTTTTGTCTCTGATCAGTTTATCTCTTTGCTCTGTTTTCAGAATATACCTGAGTGCTGATATAGTGATTTAGACGGTTGGGACAGTTTTGGTAGGGTTTTTTGCGGATTGCAGCCAGCATCTTTTCTGTCCTTTCCTATTTAGTTAGTTGGGCCCCATCGTTTGCTCAACCTGTCTTTCTGTCTGTGTTTGTGTTTTCATCTGCTTTTCACTGACAATACATGTTGGGGGCTGTCTATTGCTTTGGGGTCTGCTCTGGGGCAGTTTAGACTTCCCCTTTCCTTCTTTAGGCTTATTTAGTTCTCCGGCTGTGAACGAGGGGTCTAGGGCACCGTAGGAACCCCCCCCCACGGCTACTGTTAGTTGTGGTGAATAGGATCAGGGGTCTGCAATCCGATAGCTACCAACCTCTCGGTTTTCTGGACTTAGCTTGTATTTTTGTTTTTTCCTCCTTCGGTGACTCATTCATAACACATCTCCTAGGACTGTATCTAACCCTTTACAGGATTAGGATTCTACCATCATATGGAGTTACTACAGAAATTTAGCTGAAGCTTTGAAATCCCCTATAATGCAGAGATACCAATATTAATGTTAACGTGACCTCAACACATATGACTATGGGTAAAAGCACGGTAACAGGTCGTGGACGTTTGTTTTTTTATGACAGTTAGGCTACCCTGGTGAGGTGAAGGTGGACTCACGATGGGTTATCCAGAGGAGATGCAGGTTATAGAATTCACAGCAGATTGTAACTTAGCAAGAACTGTCTCAAAAATAGTTCATGATGCTTACAGCAAACAATGGGTGACCAGCAGGAGATGTCAGCAATCTGGCTAAATAATAAGTTTGTGAATCTTGCAGTAAACGATGGGTATAAATGATGAAAATCACTGAGCAGAAGATAGAAACAAAAGGATCAGGTTAGTGCCAATCTCCAAACAGCAAATGGAGTAAATACTCAAACACAGAGATATGTGCAATTATGCCTAAGGGTGTGTGCACACATTGCGGATTCTGCTGCGGATCCGCAGCGGTTTTGGTCCTGCGGATCCGCAGCTGTTTCTGCTGCGTTGTACAGTACCATATAAGTCTATGTAAAGTGAAAACCGCAGTGCACACATTGCGGATTTTTCCACGCGGATTTGCTGCGGTTTCAAAACCGCAGCATGTCAATTCTTTGTGCCGATTCCGCAGCGGTTTAGCACCTGCTCCATGACAGGTGTCAAACCGCAGGGGAAAACCACAGGCTAATCCACAGAAAATCCGCAGGTCTTTTAACCTGCGGATTTAGACAAATCCGCGCTGAAAATTCCGCAGCAGAATCCGCAACGTGTGCACACGCTGCGGATTCTGCTGCGGTTCCGCAGCGGATTTGGCCGCTGTGGGTCCGCAGCAGTTTTTGCTGCAGTGTACAGTACCATTATTCCCTATGGGAATAGTAAACTGCAGTGCAGACGGTGCAGATTTTTCCGCGCGATTTTGCTGCAGTTTTGAAACCGCAGAAAGAATTGACATGTCAATTCTTTCTGCGGATTCCTCTGCGGTTTGCCATCTCCTCCATTGTGGAGATGAAAAACCGCAGGTCTTTTGACCTGCAGATTTACCTGCGGATTTTGGCGCGGCCAAATCCGCACCCCAATCCGCAGCGTGTGCACGTACCCTAAGAGGCCTTATGAGATAAAATCACTGAGGAACGCAAAACCACTTGCAAGACCTGATATGGAGCACATCAAAGACAGGCAGCCACAGGAAAAAGAGCAGAGCTTGTCCCAAAGACAAGACTAGTGCCTAACAAACATACTATACTGTTAGACTTTTTATGCTTTTAAAAGAAAAAATATTATATTTTTAAATGAATATACATTTTTATTAAAAAATGAATTAGCAGCATGGAGTAACTCTAATAAAATATAACTTTTAATATTGTAATAAAATTATGAGCATACTCCCCAAAACACTCAGGTAAGTACCTTGTCTGGACAAAATTTAAAGGAGACTCGTAACATTGCATACAGTGGCATGTAAAAATTTGGGCACCCCTTGTCAAAATCACTGTTACTGTGAATAGCTAGGCAAGTTGAAGGTGAAATCATCTCTAAGAGGGCTAAATATGACACATTTCTTTTGTATTTTAGGTAAAATATTTATATAGTCATTTTTTACATTTTAAATATTGCAAAGCAGAACATGGACCAAAGCAAAAGTTTTGACACCCTTGGAGATTTGTGTTTGAAATGTAATTCAGAAACGGCAGTTAACATGAACAGTGGAGGTCAAGATAAGGTCTGGAAAACCAAGCAAAAATTCAGTGAGAGCTGCTCGGAGGAGTGCTAGAGAGGAAAATCAGAACCCCTGCTTGACTGAAAAAGACCTTCAGAAAGATTTAGCAGACTCTGGAGTTGTGGTACATTGTTCTACTGTTCAGAGACATTTGCACAAAAATGGCCTTCATGAAAGAGTCATCAGAAGAAAACCTCTCCTGCATACTCACCATGAAATTAAGCATCAGAAGTATGCAAAAAAAAAATAGTTAAACAAGCCTGATGCATTTTGGCAATGATCATGTGGACTGATGAAGTTAAAATAGAACTTTATGACCACAATGATCAAAGGAGTGTATGGAGAAAAAAGGTCACGGAATTTCAGGAAAATAAGGCTAGTTTCAGACTAGCGTTTTTGCCAGCAGCGCACGGCGCCACTAAGCCCCGCCCCCTGCAGTGCCCCCTCCGGTCATCTCCGCCTAGTATCACACATCGCTGCATGCGATCTGCACACCCTATCTTTAGCAAAGGGGGTGCAGACCGTGTGTTGGCCGTGCGCTAGTAGGATTTTGTGTGCGCTGCGCCCTTTTGACGGTGCGCCGACGTGCGCCGAACGCACCATGTTGCATTTTGGTGCGCTCGGCCCACCGTCTCAGGGGTGCAGCGCATGCAAAATCCTATTAGCGCACGGCCAGCGCACAGTCTGCGCACCCTATGCTAAAGATAGGGTGTGCAGATCGCATGCAGCGATGTGCGATACTAGGTGGAGATGACTGGAGGGGGCGTGGCAGGGGGCTGGGCTTAGAGGCGCCGTGCACTGCTGCCAAAAATGCTAGTCTGAAACTAGCCTGACATCTCGCCAACCAGTAACCCCTTTACGACCTATGATGTATAGGTATGCCATAGTTCACCTCCCACTCTTTGATGTGGGTTCTAGTGCTGTGCCTGGATGTTTTCCGGCACATGACAGCTGATGCCATCAGCTGACATGTGTCTCTAACGGCCACGGGTGGAATCATGATCCACAAGCAGCTGTGAACACATTAAATGCCTTTCTCAATATCTGACAGCAGTATTTAACATGCTTGTGTCAGAAGCTCCGCCCATCAGCACACTTGTCACATGATCATGGGGCACTGATGATTTGACATGACAGCCTGGAGTCTGCAGGAGCCTCCTGTGGTTGTCTTTGCCGATCTGCTATGAGTGCCACCCAGCTGTCAGTATGGTGATGGACAGCTTAGCCAAAAATTGGATGCTATGGCATGCTGAGAAGTCACTGCCTTGAGTGACAGTTTAGTCATCCATTAAGGCCTAGGGTGTGCCTGGTCTTCTTCCATGTGTCTCCTGTTCAGAGTAATTACCTGACTAATTAACCAGCAATCTGATCATTGTCAATTGTAGCTTTGCTCAAGAGATGCGCATGTGCTCTGTGCTCCTAGTTTTGTATTCTGATCTTTGTTCCTGGACCTTGGATTTGCCTTGACCATCCGTTTTTCTAGCCCCTTTGTAGTGATCTGCTACCTTTTTGGAATTCTGATCCCAAACTGTGCTTTGACTACGCCTTTGTCTCCCCCTCTGTGTATGACATAACCTAATGCTTTTTGACCTCGGGGTTCTTCCCTATCTACCCAGCCTCATGTGATTTGCATACTTCCGTCCACATTCCGACTAGACGTGTCTGGCATTGTTTAATTCACTTGTATTTAGCGAGACCATGCATGACTAGTTGGTATGTAACCGCATGTATGCAAATTGCCCACTCTTGGAGATGAAGAATCCTGATAGTGTGCGCACTGCACACTGTGAGGATTAACAAGTCTGCAGTCACATAAAGTGACAGCAAACTTATACCCCAAGCCTGGACAACCCATTTAAGGAAAGTGTATTACCATTTTATCTTGATACTACACTTTATCTTGATACTATAATATATTTGCTTGTTTTCTTAGTTGATCTATTCTTATTTGTACTATACATGTATAATCAAAGATATTATTGTGACATCATCACAACAAAATAAAATACAGCATAAAAACACAGAATGACATTAGTACAATAGAGCAAAGCCTAGGACTAAACAAAGCCATTAATGTTTCAGTGGATAACACAGTACATTGTGCTTTGTGTCATCATAGAGATAGCACATGACTCATAAATTAAGACATGGAAAATTCTGACATTATCACATTACAGCACATTTCATAAATTAATGCCCAGGCTATTGTGGTATTATAAACATAGAATATAATAGATAAATAAAGAAACAACTCTTAAGACGTCAAGCAATGGAATTATTATTTATGAGCCCGTAGACTCAGATTACCTGGAGCTTAATTCTTCACTCTACAAGTTTTGCTATGAAATAATAAAATAGAACATTGTGATGCCCATCTGATAACATCTTGCACTTTCTGCAGTTTTCCCCAGGATAGGATAAACTCAAACATTATTGTGACATCAAATTATATCTAATAAATAATAATATAATAATGTAAGTCTCCAAATAGGGGTGCTTGGGGTATCTAGATAGAGGTAGAACCTCTGGTGGAGGGCTTGCCGTGTCCTGTCTGGACAGCTCTTCTATCTTTGGTCCTCATCTGGTTGCTCAACTCTCACCTGTACCTCCAAGTAGCTGCCAGCATGCGGCAGTGGGTACACCCCGAAACACCGCTTTGGCGGGGGGGCCAAAACAGGTGAGGGTAGCTGTCGGTTTTCTTTGAGACCTACGGTGATTTTTAAGGGTTTGCCTACCCATGCATACGAAGACTGGGCGGAAGAAACCATTTAAGATTCAATGGACAGACAAGCGATTCTCTGCACTGAGAGGGCACAGAGAGGCACATATAGGATACTGCTGGCCATCCACTGCACCCTGACCTATCTCCAGTTGTCTCGTCTAGTTCTTGCCACTGGGGCTTGATAGGTATGGGCGAGAGAGTGAGGTTGACGACATGCACAACTCTTCCTCACTTTAACCCAAGTCAAGCGCAAGTCATGACTTCAACCACTACGTATCCAAAGTCCTGTGGCGATGGGAGAATGGCAAAGCAGCAGGTGTGGAATCACTGGAAGCTGTAGTCGCGAACCTGCACGCAGGCGGCCCAGGCCATATGGTCGCTCCCCACTGGACCGAAGCAGCAGTGGAGTTCGGCAGCCTCCTGGGTGTCTGAGAAGTCCTCGTTAGGATCACTCTGCTCACCTCAATCGAGGACGGGGCTAGAAAAGGTGCCTCAAACATAGTCTGCTTCATTTCACCTGGCCAGCCTAATGCAGCTGGCGGGTTTCCCATACAGCGGTCAACACACAATAAAGAAAAAGAAAATGGTGATTTTGTTGATTTGACCAAGGCTTTCAACACAGTAGAGATGGCCTGTGGAAGATCATGGCTAAATTCGGCTGCCCGAGCTAATTCATCTCAGTCGTCCGGCAGTTCTATGATGGCATGATGGTGAAGGTTCTGAACGATGGAGATGAATCTGAGGCTTTCCCAGTGACAAATGGCGTAAAACAAGGCAGTGCGCTTGCACCAACCCTGTTCAGTATGCTATCCTCTGCAATGTTAAGTGATGCCTTTCACAACTGTGAAGATGGAATCCAGGTTAGGTACAGAACTGATAGCAAGCTATTCAACCCAAAACGCCTGAAGGCGGTTACGAAGGTGCATAAGACTGTTATCCGTGAATTCTTATTTGCTGATGACTGTGCACATAACGCTAGCACAGAACAGCAGATGCAGCATTAAATGGACTGTTTTCTCAAGCTTGCAACAATTTTGGTCTCGAGATCAACACTAGAAAAACAGAAGTCATGTATCAATCTGTTCCTGGGAAACTATACAAGGAGCCACGTATCACGGTGAAGGGGCAAAAGCTCAAAGCAGTCGATAGCGTCACCTACTTAGGCTGCACACTTTCCCGTGAAGTAACCATAGACGCTGAGGTTAGTAACAGAATTGCCAAAGCCAGCAATACAGAACACAGCACAAGACAAAGAAGTAAACACAAACACAGCTATGACATCATCACATTAGAACAAAGCCTAAAAATACATAATTTTTTTTGTGATATTGTCAATATAAAACACAGCATTTACCGTATTTTCCGGCGTATAAGATGACCTTTTAACTCCTGAAAATCTTTTTAAAAGTCGGGTATCGTCTTATACGCTGGGTGTCGTCTTATATGCCGAGTGCATATGGTGGGGGAGTAGTCCCGAAGACGAAGGGAGGGTGTAAGTGGAGTTATCATCCCCCTTTTACCTCATTGGTGGCAGCGGTGCGGTGGCTCCTCCTTCAGCAGTGTGGCGGCTCTATGCTGGGGGTCGGCGTTGGCTCCTTTTTGTGCAGCGTGGGGTGTTGTGAGTTCATTTTCCCCTTCACCGTTGATGTCTGATGAACTCCCTCTGCTGGTGAAGAGAGGTAGTGAAATTGATTGGGATGGGAAAAACCTGTCATCTGAACAGGCGGAGCGTGATTGGACACCCGGAATCACTGAGTGGATTTAAGGCAGCTGATGCCCTGCAGGGTTGCTGGTGATCCTTTCTGCTCTGAGCTCTTGCAAACCAGCTCAGTACCTGTCTTCTGAAAGCTAAGTTTTGCTCTCTTATTTTTCCATGAGATTGTGTCTGTTTACTTAGTGTTTGTGTTCTGCCTGCCCTTGTTGGTACAGGCTGAGCTCCATTTTTGTCTCTGGTCAAGTTGATCTTTTGCTCAGTCTTCAGAATATACCTGAGTGCTGATATAGTGATTTTGAAGTCTAGCGACTTCAGGGCTTTTTTCCCTATCAGACGGTTGGGACAGTTTTGGTAGGGTTTTTTGCGGATTGCAGCCAGCATCTTTTCTGTCCTTTCCTATTTAGTTAGTTGGGCCCCATCGTTTGCTCAACCTGTCTTTCTGTCTGTGTTTGTGTTTTCATCTGCTTTTCACCGACAATACATATTGGGGGCTGACTATTGCTTTGGGGTCTGCTCTGGGGCAGTTTAGATTTCCCCTTTCTTTCTTTAGGCTTATTTAGTTCTCCGGCTGTGAACGAGGGGTCTAGGGCATCGTAGGAACCCCCCACGGCTACTGTTAGTTGTGTGAATAGGATCAGGGGTCTGCAATCTGATAGCTACCAACCTCTCAGGTTTTCTGGACTTAGCTTGTATTTCTGTTTTTTCCTCCTCCGGTGACTCATTCATAACAGTGGGGGCGCTGTACTGGGGGGCAGCTGCAACTGCTCTTTGTTCAGCGTCGGGGCTCCTCCGGCATTTCCCCAATGCCCGGAGGCCCAGGCAGCTCCATTGCTGCGATGCGGTGGCCTCAGGGAAAATGGCCGCCGGAGCCCACGCATGCTCAGATTCAGATCTTGTCCTGCCACACTGCTGAAGGAGGAGCCGCTGACCCCTACCACAGAGACCCGCAGACAGCACCGCTGCCACCAATGAGGTAAAAGGGGATGATAACTCCACATACACCCTCCCTTCGTCATCGGGACCACTCCCCCACCATATGCAGATTGCTCCGCACCCGGCATATAAGATGACACACGGCATATAAAAAGACCCCCGACTTTTAAGAAGATTTTCTATTTTAACTGGAAAAGTTGGGGGGGTCGTCTTATACGCCCAGTCATCTTATACGGTATCTATTTACTTTACAATCATGGATTTCTAACATTTTGAATCATTTTTGTTGAAATCGATTATAATCTAAACTTCTGTATCATGTTTGTTAAAATTGACCCTTTCTATTGTACCCTCACTGCTTTATTGGTATAGTGTATACTCTCTTAATTGATACAACGGTATGCCATTGTGAAACTTATTGATCACATTCCTTTTTGCCGTTTTAAGGGGCGTTTTATCGAATCCTTCTTTAGTAATTGTTTTTTTTTGCATTTCGCATCATTTATATATTTGAATGTAGTTATTGCTTGCAACATTTTTGAGTTATTTATAGACATTTTCTATTTTTTAGTTCTCTTTAATGTTTTCTATATTTTGGTGATTTGTCAGGAGTCTTTTGTTTTTCGTCCAGGTTTGGTAAATATGTTGTATATCATGATGAGATCAAAATATAAAAATATTAGAGAGGCTCCCAAATGCTGTTTATGCATTGTGGTTCTCTTCTGCCAGTATTCTACTACACACACAGTGGGGAAAATTAGTATTTGATACACTGATGATTTTCAACGTTTACTCCCCTACAAAGAATGGAGAGGTCTGTAATTTTTATTCTAGGTGCACTTCACCTGTGAGAGACAAAAGCTAAAAATAAAAAAAACATAAAATCACATTGTATGATTTTTAAGTAATTAAATTGCATTTTATTGCAATAAATAAGTATTTGATCATCGACCAACCAGCAAAAATTCTGACTCTCACAGCCATGTTAGTTTTTCCGTAAGATGCCTTCCTACTATGCAGTCATTACTAGCATTAATTGCATCTAATGAACTTGTTACCTGTATAAAGGATACAGGACCATAGGCAAGCAGCTTGGTGAGAAGGCAACAACTATTGGCACAATCACTAGAAAATGGAAGAAACACAAGATGACTGTCATTCTTCCTCAGTCTGGGGTTCCATGCAAGATCTCACCTTCATGGGATAAGGATGATTCTGAGAAAGGTCAGGAATCAGCTCAGAACTACATAGAAGGACCTCGTCAATGACCTGAAGAGGGCTGGGACCATATTCTCAAACATTACAGTTAGTGACATGATGTCATCATGGATTAAAATCCTGCAGGGCATGCAAGATCCCCCTCCTCATGCCAGCACATATCCAAGCCCGTTTGAAGTTCACCAACGACCATCTGGATGATTCAGAGGAGGCATGGGAGAGGGTCACGTGGTGAGATGAGAACAAAATACAACTTTTTGGTATCAACTCCACTTGTCAAGTTCGGTGTAAGAAGGATGAGTACAACCCCAAGAACACAGTCCCAACCGTGAAGCATGGTGGGGGAAGCATCATACTTTCAGGTTGCTTTTCTTCAAAGGGGACAGGACAACTGCTCCGTATTGAAGGGAGGATATATGGGGTCATGTGTCGTGAGATTTTGACTAACAACCTGCTTCCCTCAGTAAGAGCATTGAAGATGGATTGTGGCTGGGTCTTCAAGTATGACAATGACCAGAAACACACAGCTAAGGCAACTAAGGAGAGACTCTGAAAGATGCATTTCAAGGTCTTGGAGTGGCCAAGCCAGTCTCCACGCCTGAACCCAATTGAAAATCTTTGGAAGGAGCTGAAACTGAATGTTATCCAGCGAGCGCCCCAAAACCTGAAAGATCTAAAGGAAATGGAGGAGTGGACCAAAATCCCTGCTGCTGTATGTGCAAACTTGGTCAAGAACTACAGGAAACGTTTGACCTCTGTAATTGCAAGCAAAGGTTTCTGTACCAAATATTAAGTTCTGTTTTTCTATTGTATCAAATACTTATTTCATGCAATGAAATGCTAATAAATTATGTAAAAATCATACAATGTGATTTTCTGGATTTTTTTTAAGATTCTATCTCTCACAAATGAAGTGTACCTACAATAAAAATTCATTCATGGAAGGAGGGAAAACTTGCAAAATCGGCAGTGTATCAAATACTTATTTTCCCCACTGTAGATCTCTAGAAATAACATGAACATTTTTGAACATTGAATTGGTATGCTTGTGACACTTAGTAAAAGTATTGCTATCTTCCTTCAGAAATAATATAGTAAAGAAAATATAGCTGCTAAATACTACATATTTCCCTGGACAAATAAAAAAGTCATCTAGGTCTTTTCTTGTCTCCAGATCGTCTCTACTTTTTGTCTTTTATTTCCTACCATGTAAATGGACATTTCTTCCTTCCCCTTGAAAAAACAATTCAACATGCTCTGCTGTCAGGTTACCCGCAGCTATATGCAACCTCCACAATGTCGGTGCACCTACTTCCATACCATCAGTGCTCCCTCAAGTCGCAATATTAATTTGTACTAAGACAACAATTGTAGCTTGTGACCACTTGACAAACTAACTCTAAGAAAAACTAGAAACTGTTCCCAAATCTCCCAAAATGTCAACTTAAATTAGGTGAAAATGATGATTAAAGTGTACCTGTCATTTCAGGTGATATTGATCAAAATGGAATATTGTGTGCGTAACATTGGGAATAACACAATTTCTGGCCATTATATAACTTGCCCTTTTGCATTTTCCACCAGATTTCACTAGGCTTTATCTATCATAGAATCATAGAATCATAGAATCATAGAATCGTAGAGTTGGAAGGGACCTCCTGGGCCATCTGGTCCAACCCCCTGCTCAAAGCAGGATTCTCTAAATCATCCCAGTCAGATGTCTGTCCAGCCTCTGTTTGAAGACTTCCATTGAAGGAGAACTCACCACTTCTCGTGGCAGCCTGTTCCACTCATTGATCACTCTAACTGTCAAAAAGTTTTTTCTAATATCTAATCTGTGTCTCTTCCCATTCAGTTTCATCCCATTGCTTCTAGTCTTTCCTTGTGCAAATGAGAATAAAGTTGATCCTTCTACAATGTGACAGCCCTTTAGATATTTGTAGACAGCTATTAAGTCTCCTCTCAGTCTTCTCTTTTGCAAACTAAACATTCCCAAATCCTGCAACCTTTCCTCATAAGACAGGGTTTGCAGACCGGTCACCATTCTGGTCGCTCTTTTCTGAACTTGCTCCAGTTTGTTGATGTCTTTTTTAAAATGTGGTGCCCAAAACTGGACACAATATTCCAGATGAGGTCTGACCAAAGAGGAGTAGAGGGAAATAATGACTTCACGTGATCTAGACTGTATGCTTCTGTTAATACATCCTAGAATTGCATTTGCCTTTTTTGCTGCTGCATCACACTGTTGACTCATATTCAGTCTGTGATCTATTAGTATACCCAAGTCTTTTTCACATGTGCTGTCACTTAGCCCTATTCCTCCCATTCTATATATGCTTTTTTCATTTTTATTGCCCAGATGTAGTACTTTGCATTTCTCCCTGTTAAAAACCATTCTGTTAGTTGCTGCCCACTTCTCCAGTTTATTTAAATCTTTTTGAATCCTCTCTCTCTCTTCTCTAGTATTAGCTATCCCTCCTAGCTTTGTGTCATCAGCAAATTTAATCAGTTTACCCTCAATTCCTTCATCTAAATCGTTGATAAAGATGTTGAACAATACAGGGCCCAGGACAGAGCCCTGTGGTACCCCACTTGAGACATTCTTCCAACTGGATGTGCAGCCATTTACGACCACTCTTTGGGTCCGATCACTAAGCCAGTTATGAATCCACCTAACAGTTGCCTTGTCCATTCCATACTTAGTCATTTTTTCAATAAGGATTGTATGAGAGACTTTGTCAAATGCTTTGCTGAAGTCAAGATATACTATATCTACAGCATTTCCTTGATCCACCCAATCAGTGATACCGTCATAGAAGGAAATTAAGTTAGTCTGACATGACTTATTAGTTAGAAACCCATGCTGACTCTGTTTAATCACTTCATTCTTATCCAGGTATTGACATACATGTTGTTTAATAATTTGTTCAAAGATCTTTCCTGGTATAGAAGTCAGACTCACCGGCCTATAGTTGCCTGGGTCCACCTTCTTCCCCTTTTTGAAGATAGGAACAACATTTGCTCTTCTCCAGTCTTCTGGCACTTCTCCTGTTCTCCAAGAATTTTCAAAGATTATGGAGAGGGGTTCAAAAATTTCTTCTGCTATCTCCTTCAGTACTCTGGGGTGTAATTCATCTGGACCTGGAGACTTGAATTCATTTAGGTTAGCTAAGTGTTTCCTCACTATCTTTCTGTTTATAGATATCCTGGATTCTTCTATTCCCTTAATAGGACAGTGAATAACAGTTGATGTTGCATTTCCTTTCTGAGAGAAAACAGATGCAAAATAGGAATTTAAAAGTTCAGCCTTCTCAACATCCTGTCTTACCATTTCATCATTTTCATCCTGTAAAAATCCTATAGCATCTTTGACTTTTCTTTTACTTTTGACATATCCCCAAAATCCTTTATTATTGCTTTTGACATCTCTTGCAAGCCTCAGTTCATTTTCAGCTTTAGATAATCTGATTTGTGCCCTGCAGGTTCTGCAGACAGCATTATATTCTTCTTTAGATATGCCTCCCTCTTTCCATTTTATAAACATTTTTTTCTTCCTTTTTAGCATGTGCTTAAGTTCTGTGTTCATCCATCCTGGTTTCCTTAAATGCTTCCTATTCTTCCCTCTTTTCGGAATTGTTAACAACTGTGCTTTGAGAATTTCATTTTTCAAAATTTCCCATCCTTCCTGGACATTTTTGTCTTTAAGGATATCCAGCCATTGGATCCCTCCAATTCTCTTTCTGAATCCCTTAAAATCTGCCTTTCTGAAATCTAACCTTGACGTCTGAGTCTTCACAGGTCTTCCACCTCTAGTAATCCAAAATTCTAAAATAGCATGGTCGCTACCTCCTATCATTTCAGTTCTCCCTGAGCTAGTGGGTGGAGTCAAGCTTCTACGTTGTCTTCCATGCACTTCACACACAGATGGATTCCTTCTCTTTTTTATGTGACACATCTTCAGAAGCAGCAACAGTATGGAAGACAATATACAGCAGTGTGGAGGATATTATATAGCAGTACTGAGCTGTCTGCTGTGAATCCAGCACGTTAGTAAGGTGGGTGAGGCAGTGTCTGGAGTCATATGTGAGGGTCGCTATGTGTCCCCCAGGATGCACTTAGAAGCATATTAGATCCGCTGGAGTGCCTTGTGGTCACAGCAGGGTACCTGTGAGTCACAAGGCAGAATAAAAGTAAGTTTGAACCTGGTCAAGTTATTTTTGACCAAGGAGCTTGTTCGGGAAAACCCGGTATGGGTTTTTATTTTTGAAACGGACTGTAGTAAGGTAGTGGGGTCCGGTTCGTTTCCTCCAGCCCAGATCTTATACATGGCCCATGGCCACAGAATGGAGTGAAGGATAAAAATCCCTGCAGAAAGAGTTTGGGTGTGTCAGTTTTGGTCTTGCAAGCAGACAGAGCAGTTGGTCTCCTGTGCACTCCCTGTGTGAGGCAACACAGGGCCAAGCGGAGCCAAAAGGACTGGCACCCCCTGCATACACGGCGGTGTGGTCACTCAAGGCTACCAGTCCTGGACTGTCTTTTGTTTTCCCGACTGCGATCCAGAGGATACAGCGTGCTGTGCACCATGTGAGTTTTTGGACATCAAACACATTTTGTTTTGAACTTGCTTGGGTCAATGCCTCATCACTGCATAGTGTGGACACGGCTGCATTACAGGTGTAACAGTTTTTTGAAACTGCAGCTCAAATCGATGTGCTCCTCACTCCTATTCCCCTTTCCTTCTTCACATAGTTTGATAGTCTCTGTAACCTGCCATCTCACTGTACTGGCAGTCCATCTTACTTTGACCAAGATAGATTTCAGCTGTTCTTTTTAATGGAGTAGACCCTAAGTTCAGGAGACAAGGAGAAGGAAAGACGTGGCTCATACATGGAGAAATAAGTAAATCTATGTGATAAGATACACTCCAAATTGAAATTGCAGTACTAAGAAGGAAAAGTCTTGGGATTACAGAAATCGTAGGATGGATTGTGAGCAAATGATGAAAACATGGAAACAATATTTTCAAAACATCTCGATTTGTATGAACACCACAAACGATCCCGGCACTTACAGCCTTGACTGATACCAATGAGGTTATTAATGGTTGTCTGAGAAATGGTCTCTCATACTGAATACACATGGACACTCAAATAATCAAGACCAAGACCACATAGTAAAGACCATAAAAATTAGACCTAAATAAAAAGGTTCATATGGTGATTTGAAAATATGAAAAAGGATAACTTAGGGGAACACCAAGAATAAAATAAGGGAAAAAACTGACCACTTCTGACCCAATGATCAGTCCCTTTTGACCACGACTATATAGCTTTTTTATTTACAGACTATGGTGTGTCTGTTCATATGATAAAAAAGGGGAGACACCCCCGTTAATTTTTTTTTTTGTCAAAGGCAAAGCATTGTATATTTTATCTGGATCCATCCCTAGATACCCTTTAAAATTATTTGGTGTGGGTGGGTGTCATAGAGGAAAATTAAAATCCATAAGACATTTCCAGAAGTAGAAAAGCTTACACTACAAATTCTGTGATGTAGAACCTCACAATGGAACATATGGGGAAGAAATGAGACTAGTTATTGCTAGGGGTAGAAAAGCTAATTTAAACACCCTTTGAAGCTGGGACTCCATGCAGTGTCCAGGTAATAAAACAGGAAAGGTCTGTTTAATCAGGGGTACCATCTTTCATAAACACTCTGGATAGATAGGAATATTGGGGTTTATATCATTCAGATATTTTTGAGATATAGATTTTCAACGTGATAGCAAAGGGACGAACATGGCGCATTCACTCACATCACTGTAGAGCCACTAGAATCCTCCCAATTGAATAACGGGATGATAGACAATGCTATATCTGTCATATTTGGTCTATATTTAGCAGTAAAATCAGGATGAAAGATATGTAGGCAATATCTAATGCCTGGGCCCTCCAGAGGCGAAGATATCTTGTAAGTTGGGGATATCATGAAATTCTAACGGACCCAGCACATCTCACAAACCGACCCACATGAGGTCATCAAAGGGAAGCGTGTGCTGTCGTAATTTAGGAGTTAATAAAAAGCAGAAACTGAGTCTGGATTGTCAGTATTCAGAAGACATAGTTTGCTGTGGAAGTTCTGTCCATTTTTCTCAAAGTTCTTCTCTGCACTAAGCTGTGAGCCATTTCTGTAACCAGTCTTTAGTGAATTTCTTGTTATTCCTTTTTATTTTATATAATTGTATATATTGTATTGTTTTGTTCCCATTTTGTCTTCTTGATCTGTACACCGCACTCCTGTGTTATGACTGCCAAAGCACATTCATATGGGTAGCATAAAACCAGAGAGACAAACACCTGAATCTGACAGGCCCCTCTTCAGATAAGGAAAAGCCATTCTCTGACCTTGGTCTGTCCCTGCCTGACCGCTGAGGTAGGCACCCCCACTTGACAGCAGCTTACCCTGATTATCCTTAGCGGCTTCTAGGATCGTGTCACGCCGCCTCCGCATACTCACCCGGCCTCCGCTCCCACGCCGCAGCCCCCCGCTGCCCGACAGCCACGGCGGTCCCTTCTGACAGGCTCGCGGGGTCTCTGCATGCAATGCGCATGCGCCATAGGCCGCAGCCGCGCCTCCCTCCTGTTACTTGTGCTCCGGCAATGCCCTGACCCGGAAGCACCTACAGACCAATGGCAGACCTGACAGGGCCATATCAGGCCGTTCCCCCCTGAGGGAGGTGCCTGATCGTTGAGTTTGCTAGCGCAGTGGGCCCTACTTCCTCGTGTGCTCTCTGCAGTCTCGCAGTCCTGTCCTCAGTGATTCCTGCAGTAGCCTCGCAGACCTGCCTTCCGTGGTCCCTGCAGTAGCTCCACAGTCCAGTGCTCCGTGGGTCCAGCTATCTATACTCCAGTCCTGCCTCCTGTGTTCCTGCTCCATCCTTCTATCCACACTCCAGTCCTTCAGTCCTACTCCAGTCCTGCCTCCGGTGTTCCTGCTCCACCCTGCTATCCACACTCCAGTCCTTCAGTCCTACTCCAGTCCTGCCTCCGGTGTTCCTGCTCCATCCTGCTATCCACACTCCAGTCCTTCAGTCCTACTCCAGTCCTGCCTCCGGTGTTCCTGCTCCATCCTGCTATCCACACTCCAGTCCTTCAGTCCTACTCCAGTCCTGCCTCCGGTGTTCCTGCTCCATCCTGTTGTCTATGCTCCAGTCCTGCAGTCCTACTCTGGTCCAGTTTCCAGTGATCCCGCTCTGTCGTCTACGCTTCCGTCCTGCACTCCTACTCCAGTCCGTCCTGAGCCGCCTCTCTCGGTACCGGCTATCGTGGTACCCGAACCCCTGGGCCTGCTCCTAACGATCCCTGTATAGGGGTCGGCTCCACCTGGCAGCTCGCCAGGGGCCCCTTGGTGCCACGGTCCAGAGGGTCCACTCCTGGAGATTTGTCTCCTGACCAGCCATGGTAACAGATTGTTTGAGTAGCAGTTCCCTGAGGAGTAAAGGAATCACATACAAAACAATTGCAACCAACACAAACTACAGCAAGGTGAATTAATCCAAATTCAATCACCATCAGGAAAAACCAGTAGGGGAAGTATTTAAAACTGCATCCAAAAGGTGATAGGAAAGACAGAGTAAATGAAAAACACCTGTTACCCAAAACTAACAGAAACAAAGATAACAGAACTAAAACACCCAAAGAAAAAGTGTATCTGTTGTGACTCAGCAGAAAATGACACCGACTACAGAACAGAATCAAGGGTTCGAATTCAGAAGCATGACACCCTGAACCCATATGCTACCTGTAATGGGTGTCCAACTGGTCTTTATATTGGTGATGGCAGCGAGTAGTTTATTTGGTTATTGCGGAGTTGGTCATGCTCTACCGGGGAATATATATGTATATTCGATGCATTGGAATTGGAAGTACATATACTATAAGATTACTGCAATTTCCCCAATTACCAGCCTAATAGCGGAAGCAGCTGTCGTCTCATCTATCACTCGTCAGACAATTGGGTAATGGTCATGGCGATTGAAGACAGCGGAGTTGCGTTCCCTGACAAAAAGGAAATAGTGGGTGGATCAGTGTGACCCCCATGACAGTGTGTCTTTGACAGTGATGCTTGTACTGTGTTACGCAGTAAGGAGATTAACGATAATAGGCTGTCCAGATGTGTAACATTGAGGAGGTGAGGTCATGGGCTGTGACATGGAGAAGATGGGACTCCGTGTTATGACATTGAGGAGGCAGGATTCAGGGCTGTGGCATTGAGGAGGAGGGGCCCTGAGATGTGACATTAAGGAGGTGGAACTACTCTCAACAGGAAACAAGTCCTTCCCCTGAGGAGCAGAACACTTTTTGTTAACTCGGTCACAAAGTAACGCAATTACAGAACAAACAGTATAAAGTAAGAGGAAAGATACACTTTGCTGCTCATAAAGGAAGAAGCAGAGCTCACTGGATTCGCCTGATTGCCGATTTGCTAGTTGACCACCCATATGAGTGGGACAGGGGCATCCGCTCCACTTACGTCGTTCTATCTACACCACTGTGTCACGTCGCAGCCAGACTCAGGGCCTGCTGTTCCGGCGTCGGCCACTAGGAGGCGCCGGACGTCACTGCCAGACTCAGGGCCTGCAGTTCCGGTCTCGGCCACTCGGGGGCGCCGGACCGTCACGTCGCCGTCGGACTCGGGGCCTGCTGTTCCAGCGTCTGCCACTAGGAGGCGCCGGACGTCACTGCCAGACTCAGGGCCTGCAGTTCCGGTCTCGGCCACTCGGGGGCGCCGGACCGTCACATCGCCGTCGGACTCGGGGACGGCTATTCCTGCCTCAGCCACTGGGAGGCGCCGTGGTTCGCTCCAGGGTGAGGGTGGTGGCAGAGAGGGGGCTCCTGCACAGGCATCTGGTGGGCGCAGGCTCCGCCCCTCTGTCAGTCATGTAGGGCTTACTGCATGTCCATCTGGCCTGGTCCGGGGGCGGTCCTGGTTACATCATCGGGCCGGGAACCTGTGAGGGAGGACCTGATCCCTCAAATACCTGGGGACTGGTCTTGCAAGCCGCCGGATATATTCTTGGTTCCCCTGCGTGTTACTGTGTGAATTGCTATAGTGTATACTCTGACCTCAGCCTGGATTCTTGACCATTCTATTGCCTGCTGTTTTTGTACCTCCGCCTCTCTTCTGACTTTTTGATGATGACCTTTGCTTGGATTCCTGACTCTCCTTCTGCCTGCTGATTCTGTACCTCGCTGCCCTCCTGGTTTTACTGACCCTGGCCTGGACTTTTGACTCTCCCTCTGTCTGCTGATTTTGTGCCTCTGCGGCGCCCTGGTCTCAGACTCCTGCATCCTGACCTTGATTACGGGTTTTAGTTTTGACCCCTTGGTGGCCGTCCTGCTCTGGTCCACTGCTAATCTAGACAGCTACCTCCTGGGCCTTGCTACAATTCCAGATCCCTGTATAGGGGTTAAGGGTCTCGGGGTTACTCGGGGTGCTGTCCCCTCTGCAGCCCAGATTCGCAGACGGCCGTCACATTATATCCGGCCCAAAAAAGAACTGCTTTTTGTGTATATTTCCATCATATATAAAAGCAGTCTCCTGATTTTTTTTTTTTCCCTGAGCTGATTACCTGGCCTACACCTGCTCCAGTGCACAGTCTGAAGGAATACTCCCATCTTCCTATACCATCATGCTGCAGCCTGGAGGCTTCAAGGGAAATGCTGAGCGTCAGAAATCCACATTCCTGGGACATCTGCCTCTGGGCAGCTCTGGTCGTGCTGTCCCAGAGGCTCAGGTATTGCCCGCAAATGCGGCTAAACTTTTGTTACCCGTTTCTCTCTTATTTTCAAAGAAATCTTAGTGTGTGAAGGCCTATGTGGATTGTGGTTCCGCAGGCAACTTCATAGATTTTTTGCTTGCAAGGAAACTTGGTGTACCTCTTTTAAGGCTTAATGCTCCTATTCAAACCACGGCGATTAATGGTACATCCATTATCCAGGGTGGAGTGGAATTTGTTACTACAGAGATTGTTATGTCAGTGGGGGCATTACACACAGAACATATGTCATTTTTTGTTATTTCCAATTTATCACATGCAGTTGTGTTAGGTATGCCATGGTTGCGCCAGCATAATCCTATTATTGACTGGCACCAAGGGGATATCGTGCGCTGGAGTCCACAGTGTCAGAATCACTGTATGTCGCTGTCAGTGAACCAAATTAAAATTAAAACACCCTTTATACCTTACGCATTAAGGGACTATGAGGACGTCTTTTCCATAGTGGAGTCTGAGAAATTACCGCCTCATAGAGAGTATGACTGTCCTATAGACTTGGTTCCAAGTGCTCGTCTCCCTAAGGGGAGAATATTTAACCTCTCTGGTCCTGAGCGTGTAGCCATGAAGGACTACATAGCGGACAGCTTGCAAAAAGGTTTTATTAGACCCTCCACTTCACCTGTAGGGGCTGGGTTTTTCTTTGTAGAAAAAAAAGATGGTGGACTCAGACCGTGTATTGATTATCGTGAGCTGAACGCGATTACTGTGAAAAATCAGTATCCGCTTCCACTCATCCCTGATCTGTTTAATCAGCTACTAGGAGCCCGTTGGTTCACTAAGCTTGATCTGCGGGGGGCTTACAATCTGGTTCGCATAAGAAATGGGGATGAGTGGAAAACAGCCTTTAACACACCTCTTGGTCATTTTGAGTACCTTGTGATGCCGTTTGGATTGAGTAACGCGCCCGCCGTGTTCCAACACTTTGTGAATGATATATTCAGGGATATTTGTGGGGTATATGTAGTGGTTTATTTGGATGACTTCCTGATTTACTCCGCTGATGTTCTTACACACGTGCAACATGTCCGTGCTGTACTCCAGAGACTTAGAGAACATTCTCTATACGCCAAGTTGGAGAAATGTGTTTTTATGGCTGAGGAGGTACAATTTTTGGGGTACATGATTTCTGCTAAGGGGTTTCGCATGGATCCTGCCAAGATCCGACCCATTAGAGAATGGGTACAACCTAAAACTCTAAAAGCGCTGCAGCGATTCTTGGGATTTACTAATTACTACCGTAAATTCATCAAAGGCTTCTCTGAGATCGCCAAACCGCTCACGGATCTGACCCGGAAGGGGGCTGACGTGGTTAATTGGAAGCCAGAGGCACTTCAGGCATTTTCTGTTTTAAAGGTGTGTTTTTCTGCCAACCCAATATTAATTCAGCCTGATCTAGATCGCCCCTTTGTGGTAGAGGTTGATGCCTCTGAGGTTGGGGTAGGTGCAGTGCTTTCCCAAGGCACTGCCTCTCTCACTCAACTCCGCCCATGTGCCTTCTTTTCCCGAAAATTCTCCCCTACTGAGAAAAATTATGATATAGGGAATCGGGAATTGTTGGCCATAAAGTGGGCCTTCGAAGAATGGCGCCACTTTCTCGAAGGTGCTAAACACAAGGTTACCGTGATCACAGATCACAAGAACCTGACCTACTTGGAGTCTGCTAAAAGACTGAATCCTAGGCAGGCCAGGTGGGCCTTATTTTTCTCAAGGTTTAACTTTGTGATCACGTTTCGTCCAGGGACGAAAAATGTAAGGGCTGACGCCCTCTCTCGAAGTTTCTGCCCCTCACAGGCTGAGGACTCGGAACCAGTCCCAATACTGGCCAATGGGATCGTCGTGTCGGCCGTGTCTCTGGACCTTCTGGAGATCCGTAGATCCTCAGAACAAGTCCCGGACACGACGCCCCCCCAGAAATTGTTCGTTCCGGCCCCGTTGCGTCTACAAGTTATGAAAGAGTCGCATGACTCTGTCCTGGCAGGCCATCCTGGTGTTAATAATACAGCCAGACTAGTGACCAGGAATTTTTGGTGGCCGACGGTGGTTAAGGACTGCAAGGATTACGTACTGGCTTGCGAAACTTGTGCTCGTGCTAAGTCCCCCCATAATCGGCCTGCCGGCTGGCTCCAGTCCTTGCCTGCCCCAGAGAGTCCATGGACCCACATCTCCATGGACTTCATTACTGACATGCATCTGGGTGGTGGTAGACAGGTTCAGTAAGCAGTGCCATTTTGTTCCCCTGTCTGGACTACCTAATGCAGAAACGCTGAGTAAATTGTTCGTTATTCATGTAATACGACTGCATGGCGCCCCGGTGAATATCGTGTCCGACCGAGGAACCCAGTTCGTTTCTAAATTCCGGAGGGCGTTCTGCAAACGGATTGGCGTTGAATTATCCTTCTCCTCCGCTTACCACCCTGAGACCAATGGTCAAACTGAGCGCACTAACCAGGGCCTAGAGCAGTATCTCCGCTGTTATGTTTCGGAACATCAATCTGATTGGGTGGAACATCTCCCGTTAGCCGAATTCGCCCTAAATAACCAATACCAAGAATCCATCAAAACCACCCCGTTCTTCTGTAATCTTGGTTTACACCCACGTTTTGGTTCATTTTCGGCTAAGATGTCGGACCTCCCGGGGGTAGAGAAATCCATACATCACTTAAGGACCATCTGGTCAGAGGTGAACTCAAACTTGAAAGGCTCCCAAGTCAGACAGGCTTCGGCGGCAAATAAACGGCGGTCCAAGGGGCCGCACCTGGGAATTGGGGACAAAGTTTGGCTGTCTACCAAGAACATTAAACTTAAGGTACCGTCTGCCAAACTAGGCCCCAGATTTATTGGTCCCTATGAGATTTTGGAGGTAATTAACCCGGTAGCCTTTCGCTTAAAGCTCCCTCAGTCCTTCAAAATACCCAACGTTTTCCACAAATCCCTCCTAAAAACGTACCGCTCCCCAATTCAACCTGTCCAGTCCCCTCCTCCTCCAGTTTTGGTCAAGGGTACCTTGGAGTACGAAGTCCAAGGTATCCTTGATTCCCGATTAGTGAGAGGGTCCGTGCAATACTTAGTGCATTGGAAGGGCTACGGCCCAGAGGAGAGGTCCTGGGTCCCCGCTGGTGACATCCATGCCAAGGGGTTAATTAGAAGATTTCACCTCCTTCACCCGGACAAACCGGGTTTTGAGGGTCCGGAGGCCCCTCTTAGAAGGGGGGGTACTGTCACGTCGCAGCCAGACTCAGGGCCTGCTGTTCCGGCGTCGGCCACTAGGAGGCGCCGGACGTCACTGCCAGACTCAGGGCCTGCAGTTCCGGTCTCGGCCACTCGGGGGCGCCGGACCGTCACGTCGCCGTCGGACTCGGGGGCCTGCTGTTCCAGCGTCTGCCACTAGGAGGCGCCGGACATCACTGCCAGACTCAGGGCCTGCAGTTCCGGTCTCGGCCACTCGGGGGCGCCGGACCGTCACATCGCCGTCGGACTCGGGGACGGCTATTCCTGCCTCAGCCACTGGGAGGCGCCGTGGTTCGCTCCAGGGTGAGGGTGGTGGCAGAGAGGGGGCTCCTGCACAGGCATCTGGTGGGCGCAGGCTCCGCCCCTCTGTCAGTCATGTAGGGCTTACTGCATGTCCATCTGGCCTGGTCCGGGGGCGGTCCTGGTTACATCATCGGGCCGGGAACCTGTGAGGGAGGACCTGATCCCTCAAATACCTGGGGACTGGTCTTGCAAGCCGCCGGATATATTCTTGGTTCCCCTGCGTGTTACTGTGTGAATTTCTATAGTGTATACTCTGACCTCAGCCTGGATTCTTGACCATTCTATTGCCTGCCGTTTTTGTACCTCCGCCTCTCTTCCGACTTTTTGATGCTGACCTTTGCTTGGATTCCTGACTCTCCTTCTGCCTGCTGATTCTGTACCTCGCTGCCCTCCTGGTTTTACTGACCCTGGCCTGGACTTTTGACTCTCCCTCTGTCTGCTGATTTTGTGCCTCTGCGGCGCCCTGGTCTCAGACTCCTGCATCCTGACCTTGATTACGGGTTTTAGTTTTGACCCCTTGGTGGCCGTCCTGCTCTGGTCCACTGCTAATCTAGACAGCTACCTCCTGGGCCTTGCTACAATTCCAGATCCCTGTATAGGGGTTAAGGGTCTCGGGGTTACTCGGGGTGCTGTCCCCACTGCAGCCCAGATTCGCAGACGGCCGTCACATTCTGGTTGTAATTGATGCTATCATTAGATGGATGTATGAAATGTAATGTAAATTATGTCTTACAGTATATTTATAAATTCTAATGTATGAATTGATTAATAGATAGGGTAGGTCAAACATCCCTTTAAGCTCCTTGATTCCTAAATTGTAAGCAATTAATATTTGGCCTTTCTTCAATGAAGGGTATATCATTGCCGGTTTACTGCTTCTCCTTTTCACAAACATGTAAACAGCCTCGACTTTTGTAACAGTTTCCATTAAAAGCAGTGGGCTGCATCAGGAGGAGGGTTTTTCCACACATTGCTTTCTTCTTCTATGAAAAACAAGACCTTGATTTGTCCCTGACCCCAAGAATTGAAACATTTAGATGTGTTTTATTGGTAAGACAGAGATTAATAAAAGGAAGCGAGAGTTGTGGGGTATATCCTTGGTAATGTAGAAAACCAGATTTTTAACCCTTACTTACATAGAATTGTAGATGATTTTTCAAAAGATGAACAGCAAAATAATGAAGGTGGTCATGTAATGTATTGGGTATCTGAGCTCCTTATACTATGCATATTTCAACATAAAGGCAAAAAAAGAAGCATACATAGAAATTGATGGTCCCAAGTAACCGAAGGGCATACCTCCCAAGACAGGGAGAGGGGCCTGTATTACAACATGTACAAAATAATTTTGCCCCTATTGAAGACCCTTAGTCTTCTCATATATTTAACCTCCTCCATAGCCCTCACAGTGCCATCCACTCAGTATGATGGCCCCTCACATCCATCCACACAGTATGATGGCCCCTCACATCCATCCACACAGTATGATGGCTCCTCACATCCATCCACACAGTATGATGGCTCCTCACATCCATCCACACAGTATGATGGCTCCTCACATCCATCCACACAGTATGATGGCCCCTCACATCCATCCACAGAGTATGATGGCCCCTCACATCCATCCACAGAGTATGATGGCCCCTCACATCCATCCACAGAGTATGATGGCCCCTCACATCCATCCACAGAGTATGATGGCCCCTCACATCCATCCACAGAGTATGATGGCCCCTCACATCCATCCACAGAGTATGATGGCCCCTCACATCCATCCACAGAGTATGATGGCCCCTCACATCCATCCACAGAGTATGATGGCCCCTCACATCCATCCACAGAGTATGATGGCCCCTCACATCCATCCACAGAGTATGATGGCCCCTCACATCCATCCACAGAGTATGATGGCCCCTCACATCCATCCACAGAGTATGATGGCCCCTCACATCCATCCACAGAGTATGATGGCCCCTCACATCCATCCACAGAGTATGATGGCCCCTCACATCCATCCACAGAGTATGATGGCCCCTCACATCCATCCACAGAGTATGATGGCCCCTCACATCCATCCACAGAGTATGATGGCCCCTCACATCCATCCACAGAGTATGATGGCCCCTCACATCCATCCACAGAGTATGATGGCCCCTCACATCCATCCACAGAGTATGATGGCCCCTCACATCCATCCACAGAGTATGATGGCCCCTCACATCCATCCACAGAGTATGATGGCCCCTCACATCCATCCACAGAGTATGATGGCCCCTCACATCCATCCACAGAGTATGATGGCCCCTCACATCCATCCACAGAGTATGATGGCCCCTCACATCCATCCACAGAGTATGATGGCCCCTCACATCCATCCACAGAGTATGATGGCCCCTCACATCCATCCACAGAGTATGATGGCCCCTCACATCCATCCACAGAGTATGATGGCCCCTCACATCCATCCACAGAGTATGATGGCCCCTCACATCCATCCACAGAGTATGATGGCCCCTCACATCCATCCACAGAGTATGATGGCCCCTCACATCCATCCACAGAGTATGATGGCCCCTCACATCCATCCACAGAGTATGATGGCCCCTCACATCCATCCACAGAGTATGATGGCCCCTCACATCCATCCACAGAGTATGATGGCCCCTCACATCCATCCACAGAGTATGATGGCCCCTCACATCCATCCACAGAGTATGATGGCCCCTCACATCCATCCACAGAGTATGATGGCCCCTCACATCCATCCACAGAGTATGATGGCCCCTCACATCCATCCACAGAGTATGATGGCCCCTCACATCCATCCACAGAGTATGATGGCCCCTCACATCCATCCACAGAGTATGATGGCCCCTCACATCCATCCACAGAGTATGATGGCCCCTCACATCCATCCACAGAGTATGATGGCCCCTCACATCCATCCACAGAGTATGATGGCCCCTCACATCCATCCACAGAGTATGATGGCCCCTCACATCCATCCACAGAGTATGATGGCCCCTCACATCCATCCACAGAGTATGATGGCCCCTCACATCCATCCACAGAGTATGATGGCCCCTCACATCCATCCACAGAGTATGATGGCCCCTCACATCCATCCACAGAGTATGATGGCCCCTCACATCCATCCACAGAGTATGATGGCCCCTCACATCCATCCACAGAGTATGATGGCCCCTCACATCCATCCACAGAGTATGATGGCCCCTCACATCCATCCACAGAGTATGATGGCCCCTCACATCCATCCACAGAGTATGATGGCCCCTCACATCCATCCACAGAGTATGATGGCCCCTCACATCCATTGACACAGTATAATGGCCCCCTCATATCCATCCACAGAGTATGATGGCCCCCTCACATCCATTGACACAGTATGATGGCCCCCTCACATCCATCCACACAGTATGATGGCCCCTCACATCCATCCACACAGTATGATGGCCCCTCACATCCATCCACACAGTATGATGGCCCCTCACATCCATCCACACAGTATGATGGCCCCTCACATCCATCCACACAGTATGATGGCCCCTCACATCCATCCACACAGTATGATGGCCCCTCACATCCATCCACACAGTATGATGGCCCCTCACATCCATCCACACAGTATGATGGCCCCTCACATCCATCCACACAGTATGATGGCCCCTCACATCCATCCACACAGTATGATGGCCCCTCACATCCATCCACACAGTATGATGGCCCCTCACATCCATCCACACAGTATGATGGCCCCTCACATCCATCCACACAGTATGATGGCCCCTCACATCCATCCACACAGTATGATGGCCCCTCACATCCATCCACACAGTATGATGGCCCCTCACATCCATCCACACAGTATGATGGCCCCTCACATCCATCCACACAGTATGATGGCCCATCACATCCATCCACACAGTATGATGGCCCCTCACATCCATCTACACAGTATGATGGCCCCTCACATCCATCCACAGAGTATGATGGCCCCTCACATCCATCCACAGAGTATGATGGCCCCTCACATCCATCCACAGAGTATGATGGCCCCTCACATCCATCCACAGAGTATGATGGCCCCTCACATCCATCCACAGAGTATGATGGCCCCTCACATCCATCCACAGAGTATGATGGCCCCTCACATCCATCCACAGAGTATGATGGCCCCTCACATCCATCCACAGAGTATGATGGCCCCTCACATCCATCCACAGAGTATGATGGCCCCTCACATCCATCCACAGAGTATGATGGCCCCTCACATCCATCCACAGAGTATGATGGCCCCTCACATCCATCCACAGAGTATGATGGCCCCTCACATCCATCCACAGAGTATGATGGCCCCTCACATCCATCCACACAGTATGATGGCCCCTCACATCCATCCACACAGTATGATGGCCCCTCACATCCATTGACACAGTATGATGGCCCCCTCACATCCATCCACAGAGTATTGTTGTGAGTTCATTTTCCCCTCCATCACTGAGGCCTGGTGAACTCCCTATTCTAGTGGAGGAAGGTAGTGAGCCTGATTATCAGGCACCTGGGACTAATGAAGACGATTGGCTGAGTGGAGTCACTGACTGGATTTAAGGCAGCCTATGCCCTTTCTGCCCTGCGGGTGATTTCTCTGTGGACTCTTGGACACCAGTCTGATTCCTGCTCTCCTAAAGCTAAGTTTTCTGTTTTGCCTTTTGCATCTAAGATTTGTTTTTGTTTTTCTTGCTTTTTGGATTCTGCCACTCCCTGCTGGAGTGTGCAGTGTTCCTTGAGCTCTGTCTTCTGAATGTACCTGAGTGCTGATTTAGTTTTTGAAGCTTAGTTGCTTCAGGGCCATTTTTATATCAGCTTGTTGGCTTTTGTCTCTGATAGGGTTTTGGCAGATTGCAGACAGCAGCCTTCCTATCCGTTCCTATCTAGGTAGTTTTTGGGCCCCGTCTTTGCTCAGCCTGTCTTTCTGTCTGTGTAAGTGTTTTCATCTTGCTTCACTGTCATTATATGTGGGGGGCTGCCTATTGCTTTGGGGTCTGCTCTGGGGCAGTTAGATTTCCCCTTTCGTTCTTTAGGCCTATGTATCTCTCCGGCTGTGATCGAGGGGTCTAGGTCATCGTAGGAACCCCCCACGGCTACTGCTAGTTGTGTTGATAGGTTCAGGGGTCTGCAATCTGATAGTTGCCAACTTCTCTGGTTTTCAGGACTTAGCTAGCATTTCTGTTTTTGCCTCCTATGGTGACTCAATCATAACAGAATCACCCGCCCAACCGCAGATCCTGGGGTACTCAATAGCAGGAAAGAATTGTGTTTAAAAAAAAAAAAAAAAAGGGTGTGTGTATATTCTTTCCTCTATATCTCTGAGGCCGTAGGGGGAATTTTTTTTTCTCTCTCAATGGAGATAAAGCAAGTGTCTGATCGTGTGGAGCAGCTCACTGCTGAAGTGCGAGGAATTTCCGCCTATCTTGCTCGTTCACATGCTGTTGAACCAAAGATCCCCACACCTGATGTATTTTTTGGGGATCGATCTAAATTTTTGAGTTTCAAAAATAATTGTAAATTATTTTTTGCTTTGAAGCCTAACTCGTCAGGAAGCCCCGCGCAGCAGGTTAAAATTGTCATCTCTTTGCTGCGCGGCGATCCCCAGGATTGGGCGTTTTCTTTGAAACCAGATGACCCTATTCTGACTAATGTGAACGCATTTTTTCAAGCCTTGGGGTTGCTGTACGACGAACCTAATGCTATTGATCAGGCTGAAAAGACCCTGTTAGCATTGAACCAGGGTCGAGAATCTGCAGAGTTGTACTGTCAAAAGTTCCGAAAGTGGGCGGTCCTTACTACCTGGAATGATAGTGCCTTGGCTGCTCTCTTTCGGAAGGGTTTGTCAGAAGCCGTAAAAGATACTATGGTGGGATTTCCTGTTCCCTCTGGTCTGGACGATTCTATGTCTTTAGCCATTCAGGTTGATCGGCGTTTACGTGAACGCAGGATTACACTACAGGTGTTGCCACCGGTTGAACAGACGTCTGAACCTATGCAATGTGATAGAGTTTTGTCTAAGGCGCAATGTCAGGAATTCAGAAGGCATAATAAGCTGTGTTTTTTTCTGTGGAGATGCCTCACATGTTATTTCTGTTTGTCCTAAACGTGAGAAACGCTTTGCACACACGTTTTCTGTTGGTGGGGTTCAGCCTAAGTTTCTTTTGGCGATTACTCTGATCTGTTCCCTGTCCACATTTTCCGCCAAGGCTTTTGTGGATTCGGGAGCAGCGCTAAACCTAATGGACTTGGATTTTGCTAAACGTTGTGGATTTCCGTTGACACCTCTGCAGACGCCTATCCCTTTGAGGGGGATTGATGCTACCCCTCTGGCTAAAAATAAACCTCAGTTTTGGACCCAGTTGGTCATGCGGGTCGCCCCAGACCACCAAGAAAATTGCAGATTTTTGGTGTTGCATGGTCTGCATGATGCCGTTGTTCTGGGGTTTCCCTGGTTGCAGATTCATAATCCAGTTTTGGATTGGAAGTCTGTGTCTGTGGTGAGTTGGGGTTGCCGGTGTACCTTTAGTGAGGCTCCGTTTTTTTCCACCTCTCCTCAGTCGCATGAGGTTCCTGACTATTTGGCGGACTACTATGATGTATTTAGTGAGAATGAGTCTGCGTCCTTGCCTCCTCATAGGAGTTATGACTGTGCAATTGAACTAAACCCGGGGTGTAAATTTCCTAAGGGTCGGCTCTTCAATTTATCTGTATCCGAGCACGAGGCTATGCGGTCCTATATTAAGGAGGCGTTGGAGAAGGGTCATATTAGACCATCCTCTTCACCCTTAGGTGCCAGTTTTTTTTTTTGTGGCCAAGAAGGATGGTTCTTTAAGGCCTTGTATTGATTATCGTGCCCTCAACAAAATTACTATTAAATATCAGTATCTGTTACCCCTGATTTCGGATCTATTCTCTAGAGTCAGAGGTGCTTGCTGGTTTACCAAGCTTGACCTCAGGGGGGCGTATAATCTTATCCGCATTAAGCAGGGGGATGAATGGAAGACGGCGGTTAATACTCCGGAGGGACATTTTGAGTACCTGGTGATGCCTTTTGGGCTCACTAATGCCCCTTCTGTCTTCCAGTGCTTCATGAACGATATTTTCCGAGACTTTGTCGATAAATTTTTGATTATCTATCTGGATGATATTTTGATCTTCTCCAAGGATTGGGATTCTCATGTGGAACATATTCGGACTGTGTTCCGGATCTTGAGAGAGAATTCTCTGTATGTCAAAGGATCAAAATGCCTTTTTGGAGTACAGAGAATTTCTTTTTTGGGATTTATTTTGTCTCCGTCAACTATTGAAATGGACCCGGCCAAGGTACAGGCCATTTATGATTGGGTTCAGCCCACTTCTTTGAAGGCCATCCAGAAGTTTTTGGGTTTTGCTAATTTTTATCGGAAATTTATAGCAAAATTTTCTAGTATTGCCAAACCATTGACTGACCTGACCAGGAAGGGTGCGGATGTGTTGAATTGGTCTCCGGAGGCGGTTGCTTCCTTTCAGGAGCTGAAGCGTAGATTTACCTCCGCCCCGGTTCTGCGGCAACCTGATGTCTCACTCCCGTTCCAGGTAGAGGTGGATGCTTTCTGAGATTGGTGCTGGAGCGGTGTTGTCCCAAAAGGATCTGGTAACATCTAAAATGAATCCCTGTGCTTTCTTTTCCCGTAAGTTCTCTTCATCTGAACGTAACTATGATGTGGGGAATCGGGAACTGTTGGCCATGAAATGGGCATTTGAGGAGTGGAGTCATTGGTTGGAGGGAGCCAAACATCAAGTTGTGGTCCTCACTGACCACAAAAATTTGATTTACCTAGAGTCGGCTAAACGCTTGAACCCTAGACAGGCTAGGTGGGCCTTGTTTTTTACACGTTTTGATTTTGTGGTCTCTTTCCTTCCTGGAACTAAGAATGTCAAGGCAGACGCCCTCTCTAGGAGTTTCTTTGCTGATTCTCCTGTGGTGACCAAGCCTGCCACCATCTAAGGCGAAGGGGTAGTTCTTTCTGCCATCTCGCCCGATTTGAGACTTGCTCTGCAAGAGTTCCAGGAGGACAAACCTGAGCGTTGCCCCAGTGGAAAGTTGTATGTTCCTGACCAGTGGAAGAAGAGAGTGATGTCTGAAGTAAATTGCTCTGCATTGGCTGGTCATCCAGGTATTTTTGGTACTAGAGATCTGGTGAGTCGCTCTTTTTGGTGGCCCACCTTGTCTCATGATGTCAGGAATTTTGTGCAGTCCTGTGGAACTTGCTCCCGGTCTAAATCTTGTTCTCGCTCTAGTGGGTTGTTGATGCCTTTGCCGGTCCCCAGGAGGCCATGGACCGATATTTCAATGGATTTCATCTCTGATATGCCGGTCTCTCAAAGAATGACTGTTATTTGGGTGATTTGTGATAGGTTCCCTAAGATGGTTCATCTTGTACCACTCCCTAAGTTGCCATCTTCCTCTGAGTTGGTGCCTCTGTTTTTGCAACAGGTGGTTCGCTTGCACGGGATTCCTGAGAACATTGTATCTGACAGAGGAGTTCAATTTGTGTCTAAATTTTGGAGGACGTTCTGTTCCAAGTTGGGAATTCAGTTGTCCTTCTCCTCTGCTTTTCACCCTCAGACCAATGGGCAGACAGAGAGAACAAACCAGACCTTGGAGTCGTATTTGAGATGTTTTATTTCCGATGATCAGGATGACTGGGTTTCATTTTTGCCCTTGGCCGAATTTGCTTTAAATAATAGAGCTAGTTCTGCCACTTTGATGTTACCTTTTTTTTGTAACTTTGGTTTTCTCCCTCGATTTTCTTCAGGGCAGGTGGAGCCTTCTGCCTGCCCAGGTGTTGACACTGTGGTGGAGAGAATGCACCAGATCTGGGACCAAGTGGTGGATAAGTTATCTCTCTCCCAGGAAAAGGCCCAGCGGTTTTCCAATCGACATAGGACCATTGGTCCCCAGTTTAAGATTGGTGATATGGTGTGGTTATCATCAAAAAATATTGCTATGAAGGTGGCTTCTCCTAAGTTTAAGCCTAGATTTATTGGACCTTACAAGATTTTGGAGATTATTAATCCGGTCTCTTTTCGTTTGGCTCTTCCTGTCACATTTAAGATCCATAATGTGTTCCATAAGTCCTTGTTGAAGAGGTTTGTTGAGCCAGTTGTGCCTGAGGTGGCACCTCCGGACCCTGTATTGGTTGAAGGTAACTTGGAATTTGAGGTAGAGAAAATTCTGGATTCCCGTCTGGCTAGACGGAGACTCCAGTATTTGGTTAAGTGGAAGGGTTATGGTCAGGAGGATAATTCCTGTGTCTCTGCCTCTGATATTCATGCCAAAAGATTGGTGCGTGCCTTTCATCGGGCTCACCCTGATCGCCCTGGTAGCGTTGTTGAGGGTTCGGTGACCCCTCCTCAAGGGGGGGTACTGTTGTGAGTTCATTTTCCCCTCCGTCACTGAGGCCTGGTGAACTCCCTATTCTAGTGGAGGAAGGTAGTGAGCCTGATTATCAGGCACCTGGGACTAATGAAGACGATTGGCTGAGTGGAGTCACTGACTGGATTTAAGGCAGCCTATGCCCTTTCTGCCCTGCGGGTGATATCTCTGTGGACTCTTGGACACCAGTCTGATTCCTGCTCTCCTAAAGCTAAGATTTCTGTTTTGCCTTTTGCATCTAAGATTTGTTTTTGTTTTTCTTGCTTTTTGGATTCTGCCACTCCCTGCTGGAGTGTGCAGTGTTCCTTGAGCTCTGTCTTCTGAATGTACCTGAGTGCTGATTTAGTTTTTGAAGCTTAGTTTCTTCAGGGCCATTTTTATATCAGCTTGTTGGCTTTTGTCTCTGATAGGGTTTTGGCAGATTGCAGACAGCAGCCTTCCTATCCGTTCCTATCTAGGTAGTTTTTGGGCCCCGTCTTTGCTCAGCCTGTCTTTCTGTCTGTGTAAGTGTTTTCGTCTTGCTTCACCGTCATTATATGTGGGGGGCTGCCTATTGCTTTGGGGTCTGCTCTGGGGCAGTTAGATTTCCCCTTTCCTTCTTTAGGCCTATGTATCTCTCCGGCTGTGATCGAGGGGTCTAGGTCATCGTAGGAACCCCCCACGGCTACTGCTAGTTGTGTTGATAGGTTCAGGGGTCTGCAATCTGATAGTTGCCAACTTCTCTGGTTTTCAGGACTTAGCTAGCATTTCTGTTTTTGCCTCCTACGGTGACTCAATCAAAACAGAGTATGATGGCCCCTCACATCCATCCACACAGTATGATGGCCCCTCACATCCATCCACACAGTATGATGGCCCCTCACATCCATCCACAGAGTATGATGGCCCCTCACATCCATCCACAGAGTATGATGGCCCCTCACATCCATCCACAGAGTATGATGGCCCCTCACATCCATCCACAGAGTATGATGGCCCCTCACATCCATCCACAGAGTATGATGGCCCCTCACATCCATCCACAGAGTATGATGGCCCCTCACATCCATCCACAGAGTATGATGGCCCCTCACATCCATCCACAGAGTATGATGGCCCCTCACATCCATCCACAGAGTATGATGGCCCCTCACATCCATCCACACAGTATGATGACCCCTCACATCCATCCACACAGTATGATGGCCCCTCACATCCATCCACACAGTATGATGACCCCTCACATCCATCCACACAGTATGATGACCCCTCACATCCATCCACACAGTATGATGGCCCCTCACATCCATCCACACAGTATGATGGCCCCTCACATCCATCCACACAGTATGATGGCCCTTCACATCCATCCACACAGTATGATGGCCCCTCACATCCATCCACAGAGTATGATGGCCCCTCACATCCATTGACACAGTATGATGGCCCCCTCATATCCATCCACACAGTATGATGGCCCCTCACATCCATCCACACAGTATGATGGCCCCTCACATCCATCCACACAGTATGATGGCCCCTCACATCCATCCACACAGTATGATGGCCCCTCACATCCAAACAAAGATAACAGAACTAAAACACCCAAAGAAAAAAGTGTATCTGTTGTGGCTCAGCAGAAAATGACACCGACTACAGAACAGAATCAAGGGTTCGAATTCAGAAGCATGACACCCTGAACCCATATGCTACCTGTAATGGGTGTCCAACTGGTCTTTATATTGGTGATGGCAGCGAGTAGTTTATTTGGTTATTGCGGAGTTGGTCATGCTCTACCGGGGAATATATATGTATATTCCATGCATTGGAATTGGAAGTATATATACTATAAGATTACTGCAATTTCCCCAATTACCAGCCTAATAGCGGAAGCAGCTGTGGTCTCATCTATCACTCGTCAGACAATTGGGTAATGGTCATGGCGATTGAAGACAGCGAAGTTGCGTTCCCTGACAAAAAGGAAATAGTGGGTGGATCCGTGTGACCCCCATGATGGCCCCTCACATCCATCCACACAGTATGATGGCCCCTCACATCCATCCACACAGTATGATGGCCCCTCACATCCATCCACAGAGTATGATGGCCCCTCACATCCATTGACACAGTATGCTGGCACCCTCATATCCATCCACACAGTATGATGCCCCTCACATCCATCCACACAGTATGATGGCCCCTCACATCCATCCACACAGTATGATGGCCCCTCACATCCATCCACACAGTATGATGGCCCCTCACATCCATTGACACAGTATGATGGCCCCCTCATATCCATCCACACAGTATGATGGCCCCCTCATATCCATCCACACAGTATGATGGCCCCCTCATATCCATCCACACAGTATGATGGCCCCCTCACATCCATCCACACAGTATGATGGCCCCCTCACATCCATCCACACAGTATGATGGCCCCTCACATCCATCCACACAGTATGATGGCCCCTCACATCCATCCACACAGTATGAAGGCCCCTCACATCCTCCCACAGTATGATGTTACCCACAGGCACCTATAATTACTGAACAAAAATAACTAGAATCCTATCTTATCAGGAAAAAGGACATGGGTGTGACCTTAATTTGTTCACACCCTTTATCAACTCTTCACACAATTAATGGCTGTAACATGGTCGTAAGTCAGAGCTAGGGGGCTGCAAAAAGAAGATAAATGGGGGTAAGAGCAGGACAATTGCCCTGAAAACAAATGTGAATAGGTAAATTACTTAAAGGGGTTTTGTCCCCATAGCGATCATGGTAAAATAAAAAGTAAATTAATAACATGAAAATTTTAACAGTGCCCTCACAGAGACTGAGGCTACCTACTTCCAGTCCATTTAAACATTTCACCCACAGAGCAAGGGGCAGAGTACCTCTACATTAGCAGGTTACAAATTTCACTCTCAGAGCCAAACTTTTATAATAATAATACATTTTATTTCTATAGCGCCGACATATTCCGCAGCACTTTACATTTCAAAGGGGACTTGTACAGATGATAGACATTACAGCATAACAATAATCACATAGATTATAACAAATGCCAAGAGGAATGAGGGCCCTGCTCGCAAGCTTACAATCTAGGAGGAAAAAGGTAGACACGAAAGGTGGGTGGTAACAATTGCCCTGATTGTATGGACCAGCCATAATGTTAAGTGTGCAACAGTACAGACACAGAGGGCTAATGAATGCATAAAACATGTGGGAACATGATGAGGGGAACCTGGTTATGGTAAAATTTTTGGCTGTGCCACCCAGGGATAGTTAGGTTAATGTGTTGAGGCGGTAGGCCAGTCTGAATAAATACATTTTCAGGGCACGCTTAAAATTGTGGGGATTGGGGACTAATCATATTGACCTGGGAAGTGCATTCCAAAGAATTGGTGCAGCATGTGTATAGTCTTGGAGACGGGAGTGGGAAGTTCTGATTATTGAGGATGCTAACTTCAGGACAACAGCTTTTATCTTCATTAGCGTACAGTAGAGCAGCCACAGATTCTGTATACAAACAGTTGTCCGCCACAAGGCTTGCTACCACCAATCCCAGCCACTCTGCCTTGGGACGCCTCTCCAATGCTGTTGCCTTAGGGTCTCTGTGGTCCGAAGTGTTTCCTTAGAAAAAATTATTGTTCAAAGTAGGCAACCACGCATGAATACTTCAGTTAGGGATAATGGAATTGAACCTGACTCTAGTTTTTTATTTGTTCGAACTGGGTCCATGATTAAGAGAGGACCCGGAGGAACATAAAGTGAAGAAACTGGAGGCACTCTCAGCTATCCAATCTCAAACCAAAGGTGGGGTTGCATGTGTAAAGGAGAACCAAATTTCTATTCCAGAGAGGCAAATAGCACAGACTTCCTGGAGATGTTCGTGTTCAGGGTTCGTGAATGAACAATAAGTGTTCGGCATGGACCCTGAACTTTACCATTTGGGTTTTCCCAACCCTATTTGTAAGGCCATGCTCACACGTTTAGCTTTTAGTCAGTAATTTCCATCAGTGTTTGTAAGACAAAATCAGAAGTGGAACAATCAGAGGAAAAGTATAAAAGAAACGCGTCACCACTTCGGCATTATTCACCCACTCCTGGTTTAGGCTTACAAATGCTGATGTAAAATACTGATCAAATGCTGAATGTGTGAACATGGTCTTAGGCAAAGCTTCAGAAAGCACCATCAGCTATTGGAATCATATGAGTAAAACAGATGACACATCGATGAAAAAACTATCCAAGCAATGAAGAAAATCAGATCCAAAACACTGATGAAAATTGGTCCATTTTTTGTGTAGGTGAAAATGAGGCTGCATAAATGGCAGTAAGCAGGAGGAGAGGGTTGTACACAGATCAGAAGTGGAGAAAGGGAGAAAGTATTTAAAGTTTTATGGAGAGCAGAGGATATAGACTATAGGCATTGATGAAAGAACATTGTGATAATGTAATTGCAGCTCTGGAACTGTGATGTTACATGAAAGCAAGTGAAGACATCAGACCCTGTTTTTGCACTGACCTCCAATTCAGCCTTTATTACATGGAGAGATACTCCCACATAAGAAAAATCTGAAACTGGATCCGGCAGCAAACTGCATATCAATGGGTCTGAAAATGAATGAAAGAATAAAGATTGTAGACTGAAACATGTATTTTACTAGTTACAGATAACTATCTTCCACCATGCAAGATTGATGCTGGTTATTTTACATAGCAAGCATCTGTGTCCAACAGCAGAGCCGGAGTTGCTGTTGTTAGCCATTTAAATGTTACTGGCAATTTCTGACAGCAGTGATTACTTTGAGCAATTGCCGATGCATGCATGGGTTACCGTGTGCTCTATCAATCAAAATATAAGATTAATTAACCTGTACAACAAAGAGGAAAAAAAATGCCAGAATTCTTTTCTTTTTTTGTCATCACATCTCCTTAAAGAATGCAACAAAAAGCAATCATCACATTTACCCCCAAAATTATATCAATTTAACTAGTAGCCCAGAGTGGGTACTCCCTGACCTAAAAATTAGGTCATCTGCACACGTAGTGTCAGTCCAAAAGTTGAACTGGTGCAGCAGACAGGAGAGAGGAATGTCTTATGCTACCAGCTGAATTCTAGGGTCCGGAAGTGTCATTGTGCACACACAGTGGGCCAAGTTATCGGTTTAGGCCAGCAGCAGACAGGAGAGAGGAATATCCACTGTGTCTGACTGGTTCCAGGACTGACACTGCCTGTATGCACACACTTTAGAGATTTCAGTTTAGGCAAATCTCACCCTGGGCAAGTGCTGTCAATCTACATATGGGGAGGTGGCGAGGGGCGGTATTTGACACTCCAAGGGTACACATTTCACCCACATTTGTTTAAAGAATAAAGATTATTTTCTGCACAAAAAAAGGCAGTGAAAATTACACTACATGCATGATTTCTATAGGGACTAGTCCCCTATATGGCAATATGAATGGTTTAAATTGAGCTTTGAACGTGCCAGACTTGCTTTATAAAAAAGAATTCCAGACCCTTTCGAAACCCGTTCAATCGATTTAACACTGTGACAGAGAGTTCTTAGCTTTACTACTTTTATAGTAAAGAATCCCCATGCATGGTCATGTACATGTTCTCCATCTCCAGGTGCTGTGGATAGTGATACCTTCATGGCTCTAGGTATAACAACATCTTTGTATGCATCTCTGTACTGACTAGTGATCCGATTTTCTTTTTTTTCTAAACTAAATACGGTAATCACGAGTTTGACCATTGAAGCAACATAAAAAAATATTTAAATAAAAATTTTCTGATGAGAAATTTTACATTTATTCAGGCAAATCTAATTCAATGTGATCAGGTTCACAAGCTCATCTTAGCGGCCGGCAAATTGTTTATAACTTGTGCTTGATTTGTATATCAGCAAAACCTGAAACGGGTGAAACAATTTGAGCACGTTCAATCAAGACATAAAACACGGTGTAATCTGTCGGATTGCAGTGTGTAGAGCATTTATGTGCCAATCTCAGGTGCAAATAAAATTGGTAACTACCACCTTTCTTTACTTGAGACCTAGGCATGAGTTAGGAGGTGAATGGTACCTGACAACAATGTTTTACTTTTCATTTGTGTTAGGCAGCGTGCAGTAGTGTCTAAGAGCAAGGTGAAGTATGACATGCAGAGATAAGTAAATTTTTTTTAAATAATTTGACAGTTGTTCCCCGCGCTTGATTAAAATCCAATTCTTTGGTTCAGTAGACACATACCAGAATGTATGATGCGACAGAAAAGGACAGCAAGTGGATCACTAAAGACCAGGACTACAGATGGGAGAGCAAACCTAGAAGTACCGGATGATGCTGGAGGGCAGTCAAACACAGAAACAGTATAGAAAAACAGTATAGAAGTACATTCAGTCCAGAACTACAGTTGGGACATGGCTAACTGCAAAGATGTTAGTAATGAGGAAGTTGCAGCAGGGATATAGTTAACAGCAGGATAGCAGTGATGTATTGGCAAACTAGGAACTTTCTTGTAAAATAGAAGAAATTACCGTTGGTGTTAATTGATTTGCATGTCCCATTCCATTGGCCAAAACAGTGGTTGGGTCCACTGGATGGAAGAGGTAGTACGACCTCTTACCTGGTGGCATCTTTAGCTCTTCATTAGAGTATCTGGCTTGGTGCAATCTTACCGCACCAGTGACATCATGCCGGGTAGGCTAATCAAAAATAGAGCTGTGAATTCCACAAGGTAAGTTGTGATACTCCCTCTTTTAGCCAGCAGCCACAGACCATTGTTGTGGCTAATAGAATGGGATCTGAGAATAAATTGCACCAACTCTAGCAAAATGTATTGGACGACATTTAACTTGCTAGCAGAGATATGTATTACCTTGATAGCAGAGACTATATATAGCTCCCGATGCAGAGCTCCGATCTACAGTTTGAGCCCTTTGTGACTGATCCTACGTGGAGGGAAACATTGACCTTTATGACTTCCTTCCTTCTGGGAGAATTCTGATTTTTTTTCTACACACGTTCTGTTTTGCCTGTATGAATCACGTGCTGCAGTCAGTACTAGTAAGCTCACTGCCTACTTCCGAAAAGCAGAAAACGTGTGCTACTACTTTAGGCATTACCACTACTTTGAGCTACCTACACAGTCAGGAAAACTGTCCAAAGCTACTCCGCTCACTCAGTGAATGTTCCCCATACATCACTCATACACATTTTATTAGTGCAGGAAGAACTTATGATAAGCACTTTCAAGGGTTGATACATCCAAGATATTGATTTCCAACATGGCAGCAACATAATTAAAATCATGATGAAGAAACTGGAGAACAAAAGAGCACAAATAGCAAAAAAAGACTGCATAAAAGACAAACAGTTTGGACAGTTGCTATTAGGTTTTCTTCCTGAGGAAGAGGTCCTGCGTGACCTCGAAACACGTTGACTTTAAAAACCTGTTAAAGAAAGCTTCCAAAAAAATCATCTTGTCGGTAGTCTCCATCAGCAGCATATCAGGTGAGACTTTACCCAGATTCAAAATTAAAATCATAAAAGACTGGAAAAGACAGTATCCGACTTCTCCAGATGCTGTCCGGCACACGCTGAGCCTGGTTGTCTGTCAGCATCAGGATATGGCATGCACCACACATTATGTCATAACAATTACTGGCACCAGGACCCAATGCACCTAACAACACCTAAATAGAGTACTGGTACCGTATTTTTCGGGCTATAAGACGCACTTTTTCATCAAAATTTTTGGGGAAAACGGGGGGGTGTCTTTATTGTCAGAATGTACTTACAGTTAACATGGTGGCAGCAGTGATTCCTACGGTGTATCGACATTGCAGTGGCTGGTGAAGCAGTTTCGGCGGTGCTCGGTGCTGTGGGGGGCTCCAGCGAGATGGTGCTGCAGTTTCAGCGGTGCTCGGTGCTGCGGGGGGACTCCAGCGACATTATGTGAAAGCCCGAAGCCACTGCAGTTCTATTGCGTCGATGCTGTGGCCTCCAGGAAAATGGCTACCGCAGGCAGCGCATGCGCTGTTTGAAATCTCTGCTCCGAGATCTCGGCTCCAGAGATCTTGTGATGATCTCGTTGAAGAGATCTCTATCTGCATATGCGCTGCCTCTGACAGCCATTTTCCCGGAGGCCACAGCATCAAGGCAATAGAACTGCGGGGGCTTCGGGCTTTAACATGTCGATGGAGCCCCCCGCAGCACCGAGCACCGTTGAAACTGCCGCATCATGTTGCCGGAGCCTCCGCAGCACCGAGCACCATCAAAACTGCTGCACCATGTCACCTGGAGCCCCCACAGCACCGAGCACCTCCAAAACTGGAACACATGTCGACAGAGTCCCCCTCACCGAGCACCATCGACGCTGCCACACCAGCCGCAGGTTGGGATGGGAGCATGATCGTTGGACCACCAGAAGTATCGCCTGACTCCTGCTGCCAACAGCGCTGCCGATCCTCCCCGGGTAACATGAATTCAGGACTGTAAAAAGGACTCCCATTTGAAGCATTCATTTTTCCTTCTGAAAATTTGGGGTGCGTCTTATGATCCGGTGTGTCTTATAGTCCGAAAAATACGGTAATTAGGAGCAGAGAGACTAGTCTAAGTTTGGAGGCCCAAGGGAGATTCTTCAGCTCCGCAGTCAATGACTTTGATCCTGATAAGACAATTTAAAGAGGAACTAATGGTAATTGTTGAAATTTGACTGAGGCTATACAAAAAAATAATAATTTTTTACAAAAGAAATAATTTATTGTACCATATTAAAAAAAGGTACAAATCTGGTATGACCATAATTATGACTACTCAAAGAAAAAAAGCTAACGTCACACCACACAGTGGAGGTAAAAAAAAACAACTAAAATTGAACTAAACAAATGGAGAATTTAATTTTTTTCCAATAGCAAATATTTTCTAACCCATTATAGTTTATATACCCCAAAATGGTATCATTAAAAAATACTACTTGTCCCACTAAAAAAAAGTCCACGTAAAACAGAAAAATTTAAAAGTTTTAATTTTAAGAATTCAGTAATAAAAAAAAGAAAAAATTCTCTGTAATGCCAAAATTTTTTGGGTTAATCAAGGACTATTTAATAAATGGTACTTGTATTTTTAGCTTTAAGTGTATTAATGTAAGAAAATACTTTCTGCTTTGAATAGGCAGAAAAAGTCATTGCTAGTGTGGCGCCCTGCGTCTTTATAGCCACAAAAGGGTTAAATATGTACTGTTTTGTATGTGTTTTGTGAGCAATGGGAGTTATGCTTTCTCTGCTAGAGACCACAACACACACACACAATTTACCTCACTCCCTCACTTGTCTGAAGCTTAGAGCTTTGCAGACATACCCTAACTGGGAGGGGGAGTAGCAGAGTTGTTGTTTCAGTGAACAAGAAGGAGGAAGAACGCACTTGGAAGAAATGTTAAGACATGTGCTCTATCCAGGAGTACAGCTAAAGAAGCATCAGGGAATCTGCCCCTAGACCATCCATGCTTTCAGAGCAGGGTCGTAAGCTGAGAGACTGCGTGGGATTATACAACCAACAGTAAAGTATTTTCCCTCGAAAATACTGCAACAACCTAGGATCAGTGAAGGATAGTGCAAGTGGGAACTTGAGCTGCCTCACAAAGGATCCAAGCTGCAAGTTGCCAAAGGGGAAATACACAGTGAGTAGAGGCTATACTAGAAGTTCCAAACTCTGGGAAGCCTTGGTACCTGAAGGGATTAGAATAGCAGGAAGCTTACACCAAGTCACAGCAGAGGAAGGATAACTCCCATTCTCGAGAGCAGATTGTAACCTGGTGAGAGTTGTAATATCTCCTCTGAACTGCACCTGAACTACAGTAAATGATAAAATGACTTTCCTTGTCTCCTGCCTTATTACTCCGTGCCTTCTACTTCCATCACAATCTCTGGGGGTCGGCCCTAGATGGAGAGGGTTTAACATCTGCACTGCCAACACCATCTACTCCCCCAGGGATCATCTGCAGTGCCGGCTATACTACAGTTGAACACTCCAACTGGCGTCACGAATCACTACATAAACTTTATTCCCATCCACTTCTACCCCTTTTACATGACCGCCTGAGGCCACGGACCGGGTCACTGCCACTGTGACATCTCCCATTGACGTTAATAGGCTCGGTACCGAGTATCCCACGGCCTCTGGGGCGCGTCACTAGCAGAAAATGGAAGAAACCGCAACGACAACTTTCTGATCTCCTGTATATTCTTAAAGATGTCGAGGGAATGTAGACCGAACTGAAACTCCGAATGTAAAACTGTAGTGGAATAAAAACTTTATAATGAGAAGATGCTAAATTCTGCATTAACTGAAAATATAGTTTAAATAAATATAAGATTTATGTTCTGAGTCTAATTAGATGATCTTTCAGGCAAATTGAATCGAAAATGTGCGTTGATGAGAAGAAATGGGAAAAAATGTAAATGTGCTTTAAATCTGCAGAGTAATCCTCTCCATTTGCTGTATTATCACTGTCACCATACATCTCGAAACCTTTAGTGTAACATTAAGTGAAAATACATTTTACTTACAAGTAGAGTATAGCTTAATCCTAAAAGGATAATGTATTTTGGCACTTTCAACTTACATAATCCTTCTAAGTCTGTTCATTAAATTTACAGTCTCAGCCACAAAACCAGATTCAGCTTTAGGCAAAAAAAAAAAACAAACAAACAAAAAAAACAATACATTGACAACAGAAATGTGCAAAAATTACAACTACTGGAACTACCTGCTAAAAAACCTGAATGGTGTTTAGCTTTTGATAGGAAATAAATGACAGCTTAATATTTACTCATTGAACAGGTTACAATTATTTTTTTTAACTTGTAGATTATGAGTGTTATGCACCTGTCCCCACATCCAGGTTTTGCTCACCCTGGTTGGCTGAACTCTGCTGTGCTGCACGTCAGACTTGGCAGATGGCCCGGCGTGATCCCATGTGATCATCTGCCTGGGCTTACATAAGACTTACCAAGACTCACTCCTGGGTCTGGATTTGAAATCTTTCTAATATCTCTGACAGAGGACCCTACACACTCAAATAATTACCACCAGTTAAATAAAGTCACTGACTGAGGTGGAACAAATAATAATATTTACCTTTTAATAATCTGGATAAAATAATAGTCAAACTGGTCCACCGTTATTCATAGCAATCTGTCTATCACCATAGAAATTTAATATGGCAAAGGATACTAATAAAACATAATAAAAATATAAAAAATAATGTTTGTAAAGCACTGTGGAACTAATGGCGCTATATAAAGCTGAGTGTATGTATGTGTGTATGTATCAAGCCACGCCCACTCCACATAGCCACACTCACTCCACACGTAAAGCCCTGTCCACACGGCCCACGTTGTTAGCGCAGAATACTCCTTGCAGCCTTTCTGGGATTGATGCTGTGTGTGGATGGATCCCTGCAGCCCGTGATCTGCAATCAAGCACCAGATGACATTGGTTGAGGGGAGGATGATGCCTGGAGGAGGGCTTTGGCACAAGCAGGGTGCCAGTTACCTGGGTCGAGGTGCTGCAGAGCGGAGCTGTCCACTCACTGTGGTGCTGCAGGTTGAGTGCCAGCTCTGCCCACTCCAGCCTCTCTGTGTACAAGAAGAGCAGCACTGCGCATGCCCGAAAGTCTCCCCTATTGCCAGCATTACACAAGCCTTCCTGGGAAATAGTGCTGTAGTGTTTAGTCACCCAGAGCACAAGGTAAAAATGGCCGGGATTCCTCACTGCAAGAGGGGATTGTAGCAGGCAGATTTAGTCTGTGTGTGTAGGTGCAGGCAGCCCAGCCCTGATGTCCTCCCTACCTGGGCAGCAGGCTGGGTATGTCCCCCTGACTAAAACTGGCAGAAGCATTAATGAGTATTTGGTCAGTATTTTACCTCAGCATTTGATATGTGTTTTACCTCAGTATAAGGTCAGTATTTTACCTCGGTGTTTTAATATTTTACATCCATATTTGGTCATTATTTTACCTCAGTATTTAGTCAGTATTTTACCTCAGTATTTGGTCAGTATTTTATCTTAGTATTTAGTCAGTATTTTACCTCATTGTTTTAGTATTTTACTTCAGTATTTGGTCAGTATTTCATCTCAGTGTTTGATCAATATTTTACCTCACTATTTGATCATTATTGTACCTCAGTATTTGGTTAGTATTTTACCTCAGTGTTTGATCAGTATTTTACCTCAATATTTAGTCAGTATTTTACCTCAGTGTTTGATCAGTATTTTACCTCAATGTTTGGTCAGTATTTTACCTCAGTGTTTGGTCAGTATTTTACCTCAATGCTTGGTCAGTATTTTACCTCAGTATTTTAGTATTTTACCTCAGTATTTGGTGTGTTTGGTCAGTATTTTGCCTCAATGTTTGGTCAGTATTTTACCGCAGTATCTTACCTCAGTATTTGGTCAGTATTTTACCTCAGTGTTTGGTCAGTATTTTACCTCAGTATTTAGTCAGTATTTTACCTCAATGCTTGTTCAGTATTTTACCTCAGTATTTTATTATTTTACCTCAGTATTTGGTCAGTATTTTACCTCAGTATTTTAGCATTTTACCTCAGTATTTTGTCATTATTGGTCAGTATTTGGTCATTATTTTACCTCAGTATTTTAGTATTTTACCTCAGTGTTTGGTGTTATTTTAACTCAGTATTTGGTCAGTATTTTACCTCAGTATTTGGTCAGCATTTTACCTCAGTATTTGGTCAGCATTTTACCTCAGTATTTGGTCAGTATTTTATCTCAGTGTTTGATCAGTATTTTACCTCAGTATTTTCCTTTTGATTGCAATTGGTGCAATTTCTCTCGGGATCAAATGTTTTTATGTGCAATATAATCATTATAATTTGTTATAACTGACCACAGTTAGTTACTGTGCTCGGGCAGCGCCGGGCTCTTCAGCTAGTAAATAAATAAAAATAAACACCAAACTGTCGGCGATGGGAAGACCCAATATTACATCCTTCTATGGAATCCCCCCCACGGTAACCACGAGGAACAATCCTAGGAGTCAGGAGTGCATACATATTAATTGCACTTAGCCCTAAGGTATGAGACATATTATTTTTTTTATTTTTTAATTTTACCCCCTCAACATGGACTACATACACTCCAGGATTGAATCCTGAATGAAAAATTCAACTCAAATTGCACTCTGCCCTAAAAGATGTACAGAGAGACTGTGTATTAGTGACATTAAGGGGAACATCAATGCATACCATCCAAACACCAAAAATCACACTAATAAGGAGCATATTTAATTTGTGGATAAGGGAGGAGGGTTACATACTGTTTCTATGTTAGGTTACGCACCTCCCCCAAACCTGTCTGGTGCCATTGAAATTAATTCTGCTCATTTCAAGCTCCTAGTGATGTGTCGGTCGCGAACGATCCAACACAAAGAGCCGGCTCCCTGCTGCGAATGATGGGAGCCGGCACCCCAGTGAGAGCCACTAAAATCCTTGACTGGCTCTCACTGGGTGTAAAATCCCGACGTTCGGCAGCGTAACTCCGCCCACTCGAACAAAACTCCGCCCACTCAGCAATGTAATGGTGTCTTGGAAAGTGGGCGGGGCTTATGTGACAGGTGGGCGGAGTTATGGACGCCTGAGCACTTAAGCAATAGGGATCCATTTAGGATCCAAAAAGAGCCGGCTCTTTTTGGTGAGCAGAGCCGTGAGAGCCAGATCACCAAAAAGAGCCGGACTGCCCATCACTACAAGCTCCCACAAACAGGGGGAGGGAGGGGATTTTAGTTTGCTAATATTGGAGGAAAAACCTCCCATCCAATGTAATTATTCACCCCTAACCTCACAAGCACACTTTACCCCTTGCACAGTGGGTTAAATCATTACACATTGATTCATAAGTGCTGGGCTGTGACGATAGTCCCTAACATCTGACCTATCCCGTTTATATTGTGGCAGTTAGTTGAAGGCTCCAGTGGTGCCCATAAGTATAGGAAAGGGTGAAAGACGTTGAGGCGATAGCCAGTTCACCATGGTGTCTTAAAACTTGTGGAAGCAGGGAACCTCTGTGGTGACCACACGTGAAAAATCCAATTTTCTATATAGAGGTGATATCAGTCACTGTACAAGAGAAGGAGGAGGTGAGCTGTTACGTCACTTGATTTGAATGGTGGTTCCTGTGTTATCTACTGTATATAGAGGTGTTATCAGTCATTGTACAGGAGGAGGAGGTGAGCTGTGACATCACCTATTATGAATGGTGGGTCATGTTGTCTACTCAATATAGAGGTGTTATCAGTTATTAGAGATGGGCGGACACCTGGATGTTCGGGTCCGGTGGGTTTGGCCGGACAGTTACAAAAAGTTTGGGTTTGGGTGCCAGAACAGTACCCAGACCCGAACCTGAACCAAGACACCATTCACTTTAATGGGGGGTCCAAACATCCAGTGTTTGCTACACTGTCAGGTGCATGACAGCGAGGCAAATACCGCTTCTGATCAGCGGGGAAATCATCCCCACGGGTCATAGAGCCTCGGTTCCCACGCTGTCAAAAGACAGCATGAGCGCTCAGCTGTGATCGGAGGTATAAAGTTTACCTCCGGTCACTGGTGTCAGCTGATGGGACTACTGCTTCCATCATCCGACACCTACAGCCGCTAATTACAGTGAGAGCAGGAGCAGCGGATGGGAGTATTCATCAGCCGCTCCTGCACTGTAAATAAATAATTAAAAATAAACCTGGCGTGGGTTCCCCTATATTTTTGCTAACCAGTCAGACAAAACTCACAGCTGGAAGCTGCAACCCTCAGCTGTCAGCTTCAGCAAGGCTGCATATCAAGAATAGAGGGGTCCCCACGCTGTGTTTTTAATATTTAAATAAATAAACGACGTGGGGTCCCCCCCATTTTTGACAACCAACCTTGCTAAGGCAGACAGCTGGGGGCTGGTATTCTCAAACTGGTAAGGGGCCATGGATATTGGCCCCCCAGCCTCAAAATAGCAGCCCATGGCTTCCCAGAAAAGGCACATCTATTAGAGGCACCAATTCTGGTGCTTTGCCTGGCTCTTGTCATGAATTACGGCGTGAGACAGGACAACGGACAGGTATGGTATATTGCTGTTTTTTAATTTTACTTTTATTACAGAAGAAAAGGGCTTCACTGGAATTAGGCATTTAAATAAAAATGGAAAACTGTGTTTAGTCTTTCAAATAAAAGACTTTATTCTGGCTATGTCTTCATTTACCATATAACTATAGGATTAGTAATGGATAGGTGTCTTATAGATGCTTCTCCATTACTAAGCGGAGGGCTTGATGTTGATATAGAAGGGTTAATGGTTTGCCTTTATATCCCTTTAACTGCCATTAATTCTTCAATTGCCTTTTGCCTTTCATTGCTGTTTTTTTATTCTGATGACACAGCAGACTATTAGTCTCTGCTTCAAGGAGACTATACTTGTTATCATATATACTCTCAATAGTCAGCAACATGTTCTGGTTACATGGTAAACATGGTATGACCCTGGGATAAACGGTGGGGGCCACATGAGCTCCATAGAATTACATATTGTTGTAAATGATATAAAATATTGCCTTGTGTTTCATTACGTCAGATAAAGTGATTTGCCCACGGCCTGTGTGCTGTCTATTTTGTCTCCAAGCGCTTGTAAATTAAGGGCATAAACTCCTAATTTGGCCTCAATGGTGATCTAGCATATCTGACTCTGGGTCAGAACGAAAACAGCTACAACAGTTTTTGGCGCCCGAACAGGGACCGTGGAAACCAGCCTATTCGGAATCCGTATATGGGAGTTTCCTGGGAGATTGGAACTGCAAAATCCAGCAGCTGCAGCAGGTGAGAAAATTTGTTCTTACATTGTTTTGCTTTTGCAATCTCTCTCTGGATCTTTACATACTGTATCTCTGGGTAAGGCTGTACAACGCGGTTCAAAAGAACCTACATCACCAGCGAGCAGTGAGTATGTCCGTATGATAGTTGAATAATAGAGTAATAAGATAATATTTGTCATCTGTATTATCTGTCAATCTGTTCTGGCAATATACTGATATACTAACTGGTTGTGTACTGGTGTACTTTGTAGCACAGAGCCTGCAGTGTTGATTTTGGATTGGCAGTAAATCATATGAGGCTGAAATTTGTATAGGGCTGTGGTTTTTGGTTTTGTTTTTTGTTGATTCTTGTTGTTTAAGAAGTTGGCTTTGGTGTTCTCAGAAGTGTCAGTGGACACTGCTGTAGTTTAAGGTTTTAATTCCAAAGTGCAAAATAGGCAGGCTGTGTGAATCCTTGTATGTATGTCTATGAGAACCTCTGAATGAGATGAGAGATGAGTAATTGATTATAAGGGATATAAATAAATCCCTGATTGATGAGGGGTTCTGATTAGGAATGGACCTCTGTTCACTTTGAGCTGAATTAGGCGGAGTGATTGGGATAAGGGATTTTTATCTTCTCTTTGTAAAATCAAATGACCACTGAAAAGTGAAAGAAAAGAAAAATCCCTGAATGAGCACGCATGAATGAATCATCACCATTCTGTGAAGATTGCAGAGGAGTTCTAGGGGTACTGAGTCAAGAGGCAGAGCCCTACAGAATTTTTTCATGGACTCCTAATATTGTTACCTTTCCAGTTCTTGTGGAAGGTCCAGGACGGGTACGTTACAGATATTTCAATCTACATCTGAGATTGAATGAATTGAGTAATGATATAGCTCGTGTTATATGTGGTATGACATTGGAGAGTTTTCTGGAAGTATTTGGCCAGAAAAGGGAAAGGCTCGGTTACTCACATTATACAGTTACCTGCTCTTACAGTGAAATCCCGTGATTTTGAGAGTTTTGCAGAGATTGATTTTGATTAAGTCTAAAGAACTACTGCATTCTGTTACTGTGTGAAGGACACTACATTTTTAACACTAGAACTACTGATGGAGTCATTTTGACTCCTTTCGTTTTTTATTTCTCTTCTGTGACTACATTTTTCAGAATTCCGGCTTGAAACTCGGTGACTTTTCCTCAAATATGATGTGAAAAAAAGATTTTGTGAGAATAAATAATTTTGGTGAAAAATTTGCGCGTTTTTTTTCAAAATTTACCAAGAACTACTGAAGGGAGTCATTTTGACTCCCTACTATATTTTGAGGTCCTTTTGTCACTAAATGTTGCTATAAAGTTTTGTGCATAATTTTTTCACTCTGTCTTATTTACCCTGATGTTCATATAGATGTAGTTCAATTTACATGTCAACTTTTCACATTTTCCTTGTGTTTTACCTGCTTGTATTACTGTGTAATACTGAACAAAATAGCTTGTTTACTCTAGGCTCTTATCTTATCAGATTTGATGAGAAATCTACTCGATCGGAGAGACTGCAAACGGACAAGTTTGCTCTATTTTCTACTGTGTGGGACAGGTTTATTGAAAATTGTATTGCGTGTTACAAACCTGGCCCATACATAACGGTGGATGAGCAACTTTTCCCAAGCAAAACTAGGTGTCCATTCACGCAGTACATGCCTTCCAAACCAGATAAATATGGCCACAAATATTGGCTAGCTGTTGATAAGGAAAGCAAATATCTGGCAAATGGCTTCCCTTATCTAGGCAAAAGATGACACACGCCGTGCTGAGGACCGTTTAGCTGACCATGTGGTAATGAAGTTATTGGACCCGTTTTTGAAAAAAGGTCGCAATGTTACAACCGATAATTATTTTACTTCAGTAAAATTAGCTAAACAGCTAAAAAGCAAAGGAACAACCATTGTGGGAACACTGAACAAGATAAGGCGAGAAGTGCCTAAAGAAATAAAATCCATGAAAGAGGAATTGTACAAAACTAAAGTGTTTAGAAATGAAGACAATTTTACACTTACAGTATATCAAGGAAAGCCCAACAAAAATGTTGTCATTTTGAGTTCCGTCCATCCAGATGTTGTTGTTGCGTCTGATTCCGCTAAAAAAACTCCAGAAACGGTAAAGTTTTACAATGAAACAAAATATGGAGTAGATGTAGTGGATCAGATGGCACGAAAATATACCACACGAACATGCACAAGGAGATGGCCTGTTCATGCATTTGAAAATGCCTTAGACTTTGCGGGTATAAATGCATGGATAATATTCAAGGAGATTACCCACCAAAAAATGTCACGCAAGGCATTTTTGCAAACGCTTGTGAGAGAGTTGAGTGGTCCTTATGTCACAGATAGGGAAAAAGGTTCCACGTCCCAAGTTTCTACATGCTCAGAAGTGATGGTTCAAACAAAATTTTGCCAGATCAAAGAAAAGTGCAAGAAAAATAGATCTGTCGGCAATTGTAAGACTTGTGGTAAGTCTTTGTGTGGGCAATGTACTGCCATAAATCAAAGGCAATGCCTAAAATGCGAAACACCAAATATTTAGAAGGTGAATTCTGCGCCATATTTTCATTTTTATGCTCCTCCACCTACATTTTCTCTGCTTTTTGTTCTTCAGTTGTTGTCTATATGTGTGCACTTGAATAAAAAAAATGTTTGAAAAACGTCTATTATAATTATTGTTATTTTCTGTAGAAAAATAAGAAAAGCAGAAAAAAAACAATCAAAAGCATTACTGTTGGATCTCACAATAATAATACATTACAAAAAATATAATTATTAATAAATAACCACAAATGAAACTCTAAAAATAAACGAAAACAAGCAAGGAGTCAAAATGACTCCTTTCAGTAGTTCTAGGCGGGGTCACGAGTCCAGTAGTCCTAGTGTTAAAATTCTGATGGGAGGGGGGAATGAAAGGGCTGAGCGGTTCTCCTCTCCTCTCCGTTCTCATCTCCGCTGAGTGTCTAATGGGAGGATTCACGGAGCTGCGCTCAAGATTCTCTGTTTCTGTCCTTGGTGTAATGCTCGCTAGGAGATTTGTGCATTTTAAAGCAACAGTACTTAATTGAAGTGTAATGAAATTTTGTAAGTTAAAGTTGGAAGTTGAAAGTAAAATATGGTGCCTAATTTAGAAGGAAATTGTAAGTGATTGTTTGGTCATTAATGTGCTTGAACCTGCTTCTAGTTGTGTGATTGATTTATAGCAAATTGAGGATCAGCAGAAGGAGATAGCCAACTGCACGGCTGATAAAGTAGGTTAGAGGCCTATCACACCTGGGCCTTCTTACTTTAGTCAGCGGGTTTTTTGTTGTGGGTGAGAGGCGAGGGCAAGGAGCCTTCTGGCTATACCTTGGCAGGCTCATTCTGACTTGCTATGTGTGGCCTGTAAGACAAGGTCAGGCACACTAGAAGAGCATTTCAGAACAAAGGTGAGCTGTCTAAGTTGAAGCAGCCTTCCCACGTTCCATGGAGCTGGGCTGGAAGGAAAAAGGCATATTCCTATTCTAGCCAGCTGATCTAACGGGTGAGAGGCAGAGAGCCTTCTCGTTACATCCTGTAGGTCTACTGGGTGAGAGGCAAGGAGCCTTCCTGCTACACCTTGGCAGGCTCGTTCTGACTTGCTATGTGTGGCCTGTAAGCCAAGGTGGTCCAGGCACACTGAGAGGGCATTTTAGAATAAAGGTGAGCTGTCGGGAGAAAAAGTTGAAGCCATGGGCAACTTTTTCTGTGTACAGTCGGTGCCCCAAAGGGATCCAAGACAGCTATGCAGATTGTAAAAAACAGAGAAGAAAGGAAGCAGTAAAACAGGTGGAACCAATATTGAAAAAAGCAAAAATGACAGAGTGTTTATGTTTGGAGCTACAGAAATGGCACAGTTTCAGAGAGGAGAATAGGGGTTGGATAAAAGACAAAAGGAAAGAGCAACAAGTGAATAAATGGTGTCATGTTGCAGAGGAAATACAACAGTATGGAAGTAAAGAGACTACAGTGGGACGTAAGGTGTATTATGACTGTTTTGATGCACAAAAACCTATGACTGCTAGCGCACCACCTCTGCATAATCAGAGACCGAGACAAAACAGATGGACTTGTAAACACTGTGGTCAGACTCAGACAAACCCAGACTGAATAGCTACTTGTGTGACCTGTGCTACTGACCTAAGTGAGTTGTGCTAAATCCTGTCCAGACAAGATCATACGCAGTGACATAAGAAGCTGACATAATAGTGTGGTTAGTGGGTAGTGGGAGCATTGACTTTTGGGGAAGAAGCTAGCAGTGGTGATGAGGAAGAGGAAGCTGTGGAACAGCCTGTCACCCCCACCGATCATCCAGTCACCTCCACGACCAGACCCATCACCAGAGAAACATCCACATTGAGACCGAGAAGGGTGACTAGAATAAGACAGATACAGGAGAATCATCCCTGGAGGCCCTCTGACCAGCTAGCTATTCTGAAACAGCTGCCTGACCATGAAAACCAACCTTTCCCATTTTATAGACAAATAAAGGAAATACAGCTTACTTATAAGTGTACCTGGGCAGACCTAGAGAGCTTGGTGAGTTCAAAGGCAGGTGACATACTAGGACACATAAGGGCATGTCACACTAAGAGATATCGCTAGCAATATCGCTATAACTTGTGACGTTATAGCGATATTGCTAGCGATATCGCTGTGTCTGATACTTACCTCCGACCCGCTCCCCCGCTGGTTATCGCTGATCGCGCGAGAACGTCCTGGACCGTTTCTCGTCGTCAGCTTCCTGCGGCGCTTCCTGCTGTGATGACGAGCGACGCATGTAGCCGGGCGGGAGGACGCAGGATCGCCTAGTGTGACAGGTAAGTAATGACCCCCGTCCCCAGCAATGTCGCTAGTGAGATCTGCCTGTGTGGCAGCTCACTAGCGACCACTTAGCGATGTACCAGCGATCCTGACCGCGTCATATCGCTGGTCGGGATCGCTGGTACATCGCTAAGTGTGACAGTACCTATAATTAAGACACATACAGATGTGGCAAAGGATCAAGCTCGGGGCATGGATGATAAATCTGCACGGTCTGGGGAAACGTACTGTGAGTCACTAATACAGCGGGCTATAGTCAAACAATCACAGCAGTCCGTTCTCCTGACTGATGTGACACAGCAAAAAGGAGAGAGCATAGAGATGTACTTTGGACGCTTACAACTGAAATGAGCAGACATGGGGTACATTTGCATAAACCCACTTGATGTTAGAATACTGGTGAATGCATTCATTGACGGTAATGAACAAAGACTTACAAGACGCAGTACAGCCAGCCAGACCTGAATGGAGATATGTAGATCTGAAAGACCTCCTTAAGGTAGCTAAAGTAGTTGAGCAAACAAGGACCATAAGACAACCTGTCATGTATGCTGGAGCACAAGGAAAACAGTGGAGACGTAATAGGGGACCAATGGACCTAGAAACAGTGAGGTGCTGGAATTGTGGTGCTTACAAAACTTATTGTTAGTGACAATGAATTTACTGTCATGATTAAATTGAAAGAAGGAACCATTCCTCCTTGTTTAAAGCAATACCCCTTGAGCTAGCCAAATCAATGGCCACGAGCAGAGATATTAAAGAGTATGATAAGGCAGGGGTTCTGGTGCAAAGATATTCTCCCTGCAACACCCCTTTGTATCCCATTATGAAAAAAGGACCCAAGGGTTTGCTGACACTTACAGAATGGCTCATGACTTAAGGGCTATTAATGATGTTACAGAGAGTATGACCTCAATCGTCCCTGATCCACACACATCTGTCACAGATCCCAGTGATGTCAAAATGTTTCACAGTCATTGATTTAGCAGGTTCTTTTTTCTCTGTACCCCTGCACCCTGACTTTCAGTATCTTTTTTCTTTTACTCATAAAGGTAAAAAATATTGTTGGACAGTCCTTTCACAAGGGGGGAAGAAATCCCCTGCCATCTATTCAGCAGCGATGGCAGGGATCCTTGAGTAGTGGCAATCACCTCATCCGCAGATTGTACTATTACAGAACATGGATGACCTTTTGCTGTTCTTCCTGGACCAGAGGTCCTGCAGGGAAGCTACAGTTTCCTTGCAATGTGTTTTTTTTAGCAGGAAAGGGTTGCAAGGTCTCACGTGACAAATTACAGTATTACAAACAAAAGGTGACATTTTGGGGACATTGTATTGCCAAAGGGATGAGACACCCGACTGAAGACAGGAAGCAGGCAATTCAAAATCTCCCTCTACCCAGGTCACATCAGCATCTACGCACCTTCCTAGGCTTAGTGACCTACTGCAGGCCTTGGATAAGGTCTGCTTCACAAATGATGCAACCACTTTATGACTGTTTGTCATCAGACCCCTATGATCACACTCAAGAAGCAAGTGATTCCTTCCTCTCAAACTGCTCATTGTGTCAGCCCTAGCCTTAGGCATTCCAAACTATGACCAGCCATTTTTCTTGTTTTGCACAGAGTAGGGAGGACATGCTACCGCAGTACTGACACAACAACATGGAGGGAAACAGAGACCAATAGCTTACTACTCAGCACAATTAGACCCAGTGATCAGAGGGTCACCTACGTGTGTCCTTGAGGTAGGATCAGCTGCACTACTACTAGGAAAGGCATGTGAGATCACACTGATGTTTCCTTTGACAATTATTCCCCACATGACATCCATTCCATACTCGTACAAGTTCAACCAAAACATCTGTCTATGGCCAGACAGCTCCAACTTGAATGCGCTCTACTAATTCCTGAGTGTGTCACCCTCAAAAGGTGTAACGTTCTGTATCCCGCCACCCTCCTGCCTGTGGATTCAGAAAAGGGGGAATTGGTGACCGTATTAGCAAGTGAGGAAGAATACTTTGACATGATGCATGAACATGACTGCATAGAACTGATGAGTCAGGAGACAGTGGGTTTTGCACACGTTCATGAAAACCTTTTCCTAATGCAGATTTTGAGTTTTTTGTAGATGGCTCCAGATACCACCAGGATGGACGATTCTTCACTGGATATGCAGTAGTATCCTCACATGAGGTAATCCAAGCTGAACCACTCTCTCCTCACATGTTGGCACAGGAGGCAGAGTTGAAGGCACTCACTGAGGCGTGTAGAGCCGCTGCAGTTAAAGTCGCTAATATTTACCCAGATTCGAATTATGCATGGGGAATAGCCCATGATTATGGCCCTATCTGGAGAAGCAGAGCGTTTCTTACATCAGCCGGTAAGCCCATTAGAAATGCAGAGCTGGTGAATCAATTGATGGAGGCATTGATGTTACCAGTCCTGGTTGGCATTGTCAAGGTAAGAGCACACACAAAAGCTGACTCTGTGGAGGGTGGAGGTAGAGGGCAACAGAAGGGTGGACGAGGCTGCTAAAGTAGCAGCAAGGTGGCCTAGGGAGCAGTGGACGGTGGCGGAGAGTCAGCGTATTCCAGCCACACTGAGCCTAGATGTCCTGAAATCCCTCCAGCAAAAGGCTGCCCAAACAGAGAAGGTACACTGGGGGAGACTGGGAGCTGAGCTGAACTCAAATGGAGTATGGGAGACTAAGGATAAATTGTGCCTACCGAAGTCCCTGTTCCCAATCATGGTGCAAGCAACACATGGCCCCACTCATGCCTCAAAAAGTCACATGTGTGTCATGGTAGATGCCTTCTGGATCACTCCTGGTTTCAGTTACGCAGTCGCTAAACTTGTACAATCATGCCTCATCTGTGCACAGCAGAACCCAGATAAAACAGTAAAAGTCCCTAAGAAAGCAACACCTAGGCCTCTCTACCCATTTGAGACTGCAGATTGACTATATACAGATACCCAAGGTAGGAGTGTATGAATATGCCCTAGTATGTGTAGATCTCTTCTCTGGTTGGCTGGATGCCTATCCGGTAAAATGTGCAACTGCTAAAACGACTGCAGACAAACTGATTAAAGAACTGATCTGCAGGTATGGTGTCCCAGAAACCATAGAAAGCGATAGGGGTACACACTTCATGGGAGAAATAATGAGGGAAGTCATGCAGGCCCTGGGTGTACAGCAAGCATTTCATACACCATATAGACCACAAAGTAGTGGGAAAGTGGAAAGACTAAACGGGACACTTAAACTGAAAATTCAAAAGGCCATGGCAGACACAGGAAAGAGCTGGGTAGAGTGCTTGCCTCTTGCACTCTTTTCAGTCAGACACACTCCAAATAGAAAGACAGGCTTGTCTCCTTTTGAAGTCCTGTTTGGTAGTGCACCAAAGACTGGTCTGTACTTCCCACAGGTGCTAAAAATGCAACACGATGCTATGACAATCTATGTCCAGGCCTTGCAGGAAAGACTTAATGTGGTGCATAAAAATGTGTTTTCATCCATTTCAGATCCTAATGCCAGTGCAGACGTGCATCAGCTGAATCCAGGTGATTGGGTGGTCATATGCAGATACATGAGAAGGAGACTAGATCCACAATTTGATGGCCCCTTCCAAGTCCAGCTGACCACATACACCTCAGTAAAACGAGAGGGAAAGCCCACCTGGATCCACGCCAGTTACTGCAAGAAGGTCCTTTCAGCAGTAGAATGACTGTACTTCTCATCACCTTGCTGGCAGTGACAGGGTTACTGCACTCTACAGAGACACAGGATAAACTCTTAAATGCAGACTGGGACAACAAACTTATTCGGCATCATGCTCTTCTCATAAAGGACATGGAAGGACAGAAACCGAAAGACTGTTGGATCTGTACACACAGCCCAGTATCTGCAAGGACTATGCTGTACTTAGCCTTACCTCTGGAGCCATGCAAAGTATTAACCCCACACTGCATACACAATGAGACTTGGACTCAATCTAGGTTTTGGGGAAAAGATGTGCCCCGTGATATATCTGCCTCATTGGCTATAATCGGATGGGCCTCTAATCCCTGGTTTCAGTTTAATATAACGCGGCCTAAGGTACAAATGTGGTGGCGGGAATATGATTCAGACGTCGGAAATATGGTCACCAGGAGGAGGACTGAAATCCCTCACTCAGACCCCATTCCCAATGACGGACTGTGGTTCAGTCTTCAACACACTGGAGCAAACAACTGTGGGGAGGACAATAATTGCTTTCGTATATACACTCATGATCAAACACAGGTTAATGAGAAGGTGTACCAGGATGGTGTTGAAGACTGTAAAGCATCTACGGGTAAAATAATAAGGAAAGAAAGGGGTAAATGTACATCTGGTATAAGTGGAAAACAAATGAATACTACTTGGTGTGCCCATAAGCCTATGTCAGGACTTTTGAGTTTATACCAATGTATACAAACCCCTGGTCAGGTTTACAGTCATGGCCAAAAGTTTAGAGAATGACACAAATATTAATTTTTACAAAGTCTACGGCTTCATTTTTTCTAATCGCAATTTGCATATACTCCAGAATGTTATAAAGAGTGATCAGCGTAACAGCAATTACTTGCAAAGTCAATATTTGCCTAGAAAATAAACTTTATCCCCCAAAACACATTTCAACATCATTGCAGCCCTGCCTTAAAAGGACCAGCTAACATCGTTTCAGTGACTGCTCCATTAACACAGGTGTGGGTGTTGATGAGGACAGGGCTGGAGATCAATCTGTCATGATTAAGTAAGAATGACACCACTGGACACTTTAAAAGGAGGCTGGTGCTTGGCATCATTGTTTCTCTTCTGTTAACCATGGTTATCTCTAAAGAAACACGTGCAGTCATCATTGCACTGCACAAAAATGGCCTAACAGGGAAGAGTATCGCAGCTAGAAAGATTGCACCTCAGTCAACAATCTATCGCATCATCAAGAACTTCAAGGAGAGAGGTTCCCTTGTTGCCAAAAAGGCTCCAGGGCGCCCAAGAAAGACCAGCAAGCGCCAGAACCGTCTCTTAAAAGTGTTTCAGCTGTGGGATCGGGATACCAGCAGTGCAGAGCTTGCTCAGGAATGGCAGCAGGCAGGTGTGAGTGCATCTGCACGCACTGTGAGGCGAAGACTCTTGGAGCAAGGCCTGGTCTCAAGGAGGGCAGCAAAGAAGCCACTTCTCTCCAGAAAAAACATCATGGACAGACTGATATTCTGCAAGAGGTACAGGGAGTGGACTTCTGAGGACTAGGGTAAAGTCATTTTCTCTGATGAATCCCCTTTTCGATTGTTTGGGACATCTGGAAAACGGCTTATTCGGAGAAGACCAGGTGAGCGCTACCACCAGTCTTGTCTCATGCCAACTGTCAAGCATCCTGAAACCATTCATGTGTGGGGTTGCTTCTCAGCCAAGGGAATGGGCTCTCTCTCAGTCTTGCCTAAAAACACAGCCATGAATAAAGAATGGTACCAGAATGTCCTCCAAGAGCAACTTCTCCCAACCGTCCAAGAGCAGTTTGGCGATCAGCAATGCCTTTTTCAACATAATGGAGCACCTTGCCATAAAGCAAAGGTGATAACTAAATGGCTCAGGGAACAAAACATAGAGATTTTGGGACCATGGCCTGGAAACTCCCCAGATCTTAATCCCATTGAGAACTTGTGGTCAATCATCAAGAGTACCATTTCCTCCATTCAATGTGTTTGTAGATTTTGTCTCAGAACAAGCAAAAATTAGAAATGATCCTAGCTTTGATTTCATGCTGTCATGTGCCAATAACTCTGTTAGTAAACCTCATAGAACAACTGTAGAGGTCCACAAAACTAACATTTCTTCTACAGGTTCAGTTTGCAAAAAGTTCAGCTCCGGTCAAGGAGAAGACAAAACCAAAGACCCAAGCAGGCAGTGTCCCTTACACAAGAAGCCAAATTCCTTACTTAAGTGCAGAGCTTTCAGAGAAAAGTCATTGGAAGAAAGGAAGGCCTTCCTTAAGGAGAACCGCATTTGCTACAAATGCTGCTCTTCAACATCCCACTTCGCCAGGGACTGTGAGGTTAGTGCAAGGTGTACCGAATGTGACAGCACCGAACATAACTCAGTTCTACACCCTGGACCACTATCGGATGCTTTGCCCCAAGAGCATAGTGGGGAGCTGAATGACTCAAATACTGACACTCCAGCCATTACTTCTAAGTGTACAGAAGTTTGTGGAAATCTCATAGGAGGCAAGTCCTGCTCTAAAATTTCCCTAGTGAGAGTCTACCCGGCAGATGAAAGGGACAAAGCCATCAAAGTGTACGCGATTTTAGATGATCAGAGTAACAGGTCATTAGCCAAGTCTTCCTTCTTTGATAGCTTTAACGTCAGAGGACCCAGTGCCCCCTACTCTTTGAAAACTTGTGCCGGTATAGTAGAGACAGCTGGTAGGAGAGCAAAAGGCTACGTAGTCGAGTCTATAGATGGCCAAATGCGTCTGCCCTTACCAACCATATTGGAATGTAACCAGATTCCTGACAACAGGTCAGAGATACCTACGCTTGAAGTGGCATCGTATCATTCTCCTCTGAAGCGTATAGAACGCCTGATTCCTAACCTTGACCCAGAGCCTCAAATAGTCTTGCTCCTTGGGAGAGATATTCTACGAGTCCACAAGGTTAGGCAGCATATCAATGGCTCTCACAACGCTCCATATGCCCAGAGACTCTATCTTGGGTGGGTCATTGTATGAGAGGACTGTTTAGGAGAAGCACACAAACCGACAGTGGTTAACAACATGCTTACCAGTACGCTTGATCTCTCTCTCCTTCAACCATGTGAAAATCACAACTTCATAAAGGAGTTGCTACACAGCACTTCAGCACCAAGTATCTTAGCGAGTTGTGCCAATGATGATTGCATTCAGAATTGCGACCAAGATCACCTTGGGTGTACGGTCTTCCACAAGACCAAAGAAGATAATAGCACAGCAATGTCATTTGAAGATAGACTGTTCCTAGAGATGATGGAACAAGGAATGGTGCAGGACAAAACGAAGAGCTGGATTGCATCTCTACCCTTCAAGCCTCAAAGACAATGCTTGCCTAACAACAGAGAACAAGTTTACAAACACTTTGTCTCCCTCATGCACAGCTTCTGTAGTAGACCAAAGATGAAAGACCATTTCTTAACCTTCATGGAGAAGATATGTAAGAACGGTCATGCAGAGTTAGCACCTACACTTCAAGGCTTTGAGGACCACTGGCACCATGGTAAACACGTCCACACAGCTCTACAGCTAGAGCAGTGGAAGAATATAATTATCCGACCTGTACAACGGGAAAACTATGCCAAAGAAATCAACTGTTTAACCAATCAATGACCAATATTCTTCCAGGTGTCTTAGGAGAAACTACACCATTCGTGTTCTTCATGCTTTTTAAACAGCCTGCTCTAAGTATAGTTGGTAAGCACTATCTAGGTGTTATAATCCTGTGCTTATAACTTTTGTTGTATTAAATAGGTAATCATCAGCTATGTATTACCTCATGTTACCCATGTATTACCTCATGGTACCTATGTATTACCTCATGGAACCTATGTATTACCTCATGGTACCTATGTATTACCTCATGTTACTGTGTATTGCAGACTATCTGTATTTATGCTCTGTGCAGTTATATATTTTGAAATGCTCCTGTTATTGCATCCTATAGTTTCACCCTTTCCTGTCACATCTGCAATCAATAAAAGAAGGTTACAATTTTACAGCCTCTTTTTCTTAAAGAAGACAGGGGGTTTAGCTACATGTCTCATTGCATACCATGCTAACGTGTATGAGGACAGTATAGCTATGTTTTTTTTATTCTGATGACACAGCAGACTATTAGTCTCTGCTTCAAGGAGACTATACTTGTTATCATATATGTTCTCAATAGTCTGCAACAACATGTTCTGGGTATATGGTAAACATGGTATGACCCTGGGATAAACGGTGGGGGCCACATGAGCTCCATAGAATTACATATTGTTGTAAATGGTATAAAAGATTGCCTTGTGTTTCATTATGTCAGATAAAGTGATTTGCCCACGGCCCGTGTGTGCAGTCTCTTTTGTCTCCAAGCGCTTGTAAATTAAGGGCGTAAACTCCTAATTTGGCCTCACTGGTGATCTAGCATATCTGACTCTGGGTCAGAACGAAAACAGCTACGACAATGTCACCTGACAATACAAAGGTGACATCAACCCCACAAATATGAACCCCACTTGCCACCGCTACAGGGCAAGTGAGAAGAGCGAGGCAGAGCGCCAGAATTGGTGCATTTAATAGATATATGCATTTCCTAGGCAGCTGCAGGTTGCTATTTTTAGGCTGGGGGGCCAATATCCATTGCTACTTACTAGCCCCAGCTGTCTGCTTTAGCAAGAATGGTTGTCAAAAATGTAGGGACCATACGCCGTTTTTTTAAATTATTTATTTAAATAATTAAAAAAACAGGGTGGGGACCCCTCTATTCTTGATAACTAGCCTTGCTGAAGCTGACAGTTGAGGGAACCCACACCTTTTTTTCAATTATTTATTTACAGCACCAGCTGATGAATACTCCCATCCCCTGCTCCTGCTCTCACTGTAATTAGCGGCAGCAGGTATCGGATGGTGGGATCAGTAGTCCCATCAGTTGACACCAGTGACCAGAGGTAAGCTTTATACCTTCGATCCAGCTGCGCTCTCACGCTGTCTTTTGGCAGCGTGGGAACCGTGGATCTCTGACTGGCGGGGATGATTTCACCGCCGATCAAAAGCGGTGTTTGCCACGCTGTCATGCACATGACAGCATGACAAACACCCGGTGTTCGGACAGCTGAACCCGGACAGTAGCACAGACTTCCTGGTGAAGTCCATGTTCGGTGTTTGTGCCCGAACAGTAGGTGTTAGGTACAGACGCCGAACTTTACTATTCGGGTTAGCCCATCTCTATCAGTCATTTTACAGGAGGAGGAGGAGGTGAGCTGTGACTACACCTTTTGTGAATGGTGGGTTATGTTGTCTACTCTATACAGAGGTGTTGTCAGTCATTGTACAGGAGGAGGGGGAGGTGAGCTGTGACTTTACCTATTGGGAGATGGATCCTGTGTTGTTTACTGTATATAGAGGTGTTAACAGTCATTGTACAGGAGGGGGAGAAGGGGAACTGTAACATCTCCTATTGTGAGCTGAAGTTTCTGTGTTATCTTCTGTATATAGGGGCATTACCTATTCAATGAAAACTTGCCTGTGATGATAATGAGACTGCTGAAAAGGTAATGCACAGACTAAGAAATGTGAGTGTAGTATAAGACCTAGAGACCAGTGTGAAAACTTATAGATTCTGATTTTAATCTAAAATCTCAAAAATGTTAATATGGAAAGTTGAACAAAAAAAAATATAAAAACGTTTAAAAAGTATATATTTCACATAAAAACCTGATTTAAACAATAGGTCATTTTCAGATAGCACATTCCTTTTAAAAACGATATCATGATGACAGGTACACAGCTATTCTTCGCGAATGTCATGAATTTTGTTCTACGAATGCCATATGTGACTGTCAGGAGCGTGAAAGTGTGGATTTATTGACTGGTTTGACCTCTGACTGTGTAATACCTGTTTTATGTCACCGAGACATATCTTCATGGTGTAAACTTTATAAGACCTGGAGCTAAACGAATTTGGATTTGAGGAACATAAAAACTGATTTCCTTTGAAATCCACAAATGCCAGGGGTGGCTAATTTACAGCCACACTCTCTTCTTGTGGAAGATACCTAAGGGTGGAACCATTCATCTATTGTTTCATGCATGATAAGCTTTTTGTCAATGTCACCTATTATTACAAATTGCCCTTCATGCCAAAGCAGATATCACCTAAAGGCAACCACTATTTGTTAAAAATGCCGCCAACTTTTGTTCTTGTTTTTCTTGTTATGTTTTCTACGAAACACACTAAATCAATAGAGTTATAATAGACGAAAATGTAAACAAATTTCCCTTCAGGCTTCAATATTCAGCCACCTTATCACCGGGGGTGTTTGTAAGAGCAGCGGAACACCACTAATCTGAACCTTCATCGCGATCTGTTCCGGCAAATGTAATAAATGGCTACAACATGAAAATTGTGTTTTTCTAAATTTCTATCTTTAAGAGCTGTCCAGATGACCAGGCGAAAAGTATTATTTCTGGATATTTTTCTTACTTATGAGTGTTCAGGTTTCTCCATAGAGTTTTTGAGATTTTCAATTATTGTAATTATCATGTTGTTAGGTTGAACAATAAGAAATGTTCACTAGTTGCCTGCTCCTGGCCCAATGGATATTGATCAATGCGTACTAAAGAAATCACACCAGAGACAATCGGATGTAACCTCTCTTTGATCAGTCTATGGCACAGCTCCAAGAGGACGAGAGAGAGCTTTATTAATCCAAACATAGGTTTATATATCCCCTGTAAGGGGGCTCGGTTAACTCTAAAATGGGAGTGTTCGGATGTATTCCATTGGTTAGTGGGTTGGGCAGTGAGCTAGTCCGTGGGCGGATCCATGAGGTCATCAGGCTGGGTTGGTCCATGAGGTCATCAGAGTGGGCATCTTCGTGGGTGGATCCATGAGGTCATCAGGGTAGGCGCCATCGTGGGCGGATCCATGGAGCACATGGTTTGTGGTGAAACAGGAAATGGCAGCCATCTTTAGTGTTACACTTTGATCTGAAAAAGCTCATGTAAGGTGAAATAATACACTTTGTTGGTAGTTCCTCTCAGTCTCTTATGTCTTGATGTTAATTAAGTATTTGATCTTATGGCTCTTCTCAACAATCTTTATTATTTCTTTTAGCTTTCAGAGACATAATTATTTATTGCAGTGAGCTTAAAGCAGCCATCCTCCATCTCCCATTTTTGTCCTCTGAATATATTGCTATCATCATATTATATAGCACTCTGTACTTACAATTGCTCATTTTCCCTTTCTCCCCAGCTAATTTTTTTCTTTTCCATTAGGTCTATGACATCACATGATTAAAAACTGACTAGCTGATTCCTTCTAAGCTCTATGCAAGAACAGGAGTCACTGCAAAAGTCAGGGGGAAGGAGGGAGCAGCTGGGTGAGGAGTTGAAGAGGGTGATGACTCATGCAGGGATAAGAGACTTCCTGTTTCTTAATAGAGCAAAAAAAAGAGTAGAATTATCTGGGTAGAAAGGCAAAATGAGCAATTGTAAGTACAAAGTGCTATATAATATGATGACTGCAATATAAAAAGAGGATAAACACTTTGATGGGAGGGCTTCTTTAATTTTCTCCTCATATGTACAAACTGTCATAGATAGATTTTGAGCTTTCAAGATGTTGTCCACTACTTTGATATTGATAGCGTATCATTCAGTTAGGTCATCAATATCAGATCGGTAGGGTCTCAGTACCAAACACCCCTTTTGATTCCAGTGGTTGCTGTTTGTAAAGATTTTGCAGAGCAGAACTGCTCAGTTTCATAAACCGTTTCATAGCCTCTGCCAGAAACTGAAGCTCATCTCCTATTCGGTTGTAGAAGAACTGAGTTGTAGTTCTCAGTGTATGGAATTCTGCCTCCAGAGCTGATAATAGCTGATCAGTCAGAGTGCCAGGTGTCTTTCCCCCACATATCTAATACTGATAGCCTATCTTCTGGAAACATAATCTACGTCAGGCCGTGTGGGTGGGTGCTCGGATAGGATACATCCAAAGTTAAGAAAAAAAGAATTTGGCACTCCCAGTTTTGAAGTATTACACTTTATTAGAAGTGCAATACAAAAAATAGTATAATACACTATAGGAACAGAAAAGCGCAAATAGGGTCTTATCTGGGTTAATGTAAAAGATATATAAGAAATCAACTCACCTGTTGCAGGAGAGATCAGGCATGTAAGGTTAGAAGTCAGCTGCTGCACGTCCAAAAGTCAACAAAGTAAGATCTTCTTCCTCAGGGGATGACAAAACATCCCCTGAGGAAGAAGTAGTTCTTACTTTGAAACGCGTTGGGAATAAATGATTAATATTTCACCATAATTGGAATCCTGTATTTTGTCAAGCAGCGAATGAAAGTCCATAAATTAGTTCCACAAGAATTGATCCAAAAAATACTAACATTTTGGTCTTGGAAGTCAGACCTTTATCAGACAGATTGTGGTCATGAAAAGAGAGCGCTATGTTATAAATGGGTAGCAGCACAAAATGACCAATGCTATCTGCGTTAGCCTATCCTCATTACAGACCTCTATCAAAGAAGTGGACAGATTCTCTAAATGTCAGGTTGTTTCTGTTCCTTGCCTGTTTTCTTACCATCAGTGGTAGTTATTTTCTTACCCTTTTTCTGTTGTCCAAGTCTAAGGGTACCGTTACACTTAGCGATGCACCAGCGATCCCAACAACCATATGGATCGCTGGTGCATCGCTAAGTGGTCGCTAGTGAGCTGCCACACAGGCAGACCTCACAGACACACACAGACCTCATCTGGAATATTGTGTCCAGTTTTGGGCACCACATTTTAAAAAAGACATCAACAAACTGGAGCAAGTTCAGAAAAGAGCGACCAGAATGGTGACCGGTCTGCAAACCCTGTCTTATGAGGAAAGGTTGCAGGATTTGGGAATGTTTAGTTTGCAAAAGAGAAGACTGAGAGGAGACTTAATTGCTGTCTACAAATATCTAAAGGGCTGTCACATTGTAGAAGGATCAACTTTATTCTCATTTGCACAAGGAAAGACTAGAAGCAATGGGATGAAACTGAATGGGAGGAGACACAGATTAGATATTAGAAAAAACTTTTTGACAGTTAAAGTGATCAATGAGTGGAACAGGCTGCCACGAGAAGTGGTGAGTTCTCCTTCAATGGAAGTCTTCAAACAGAGGCTGGACAGACATCTGACTGGGATGATTTAGCGAATCCTGCTTTGAGCAGGGGGTTGGACCAGATGGCCCAGGAGGTCCCTTCCAACTCTACGATTCTATGATTCTATGAAATCTCACCAGCGACATAGCAGCGGTCGGGGGTCGTTACTTACCTGTCAGACGCGACGATCCTGACATCCTCCTGCCTGCGTCCACGCGTCCAGGATGTACTCGCACGATCAGCGATAGCCAGCGGGTGAGCCAGTCGGAGGTAAGTATCACATGTAGCGATATCGCTAGCAATATCGCTGCTGCATCACAAAACTAGTGACGTTACAGCGATATTGCTAGCAATATCGCAATGTGTATCGGGCCCTTAAGTTGTATTTCTTGACTGCTAGATCCCTCATTGTTTACAACCATGGCTGTCCTGTAATCAGTGGTAGATTGGCGCTCGGCAATATCAGTAGATTATCCATTAATCCCATATTGTGACATAGCAACTAGAGTTGAGCATTCCGATACCGCAAGTATCGGGTATCGGCCGATACTTGCTGTATCGGAATTCCGATACCGACATCCGATATTTTTTCAATATCGGGCATCGGAATCGGAAGTTCAAAGTTGATTGATAGCCGAAATGACGTCATCATGATGCGCGGTGTGTGCGCATCATGATGCGCCGTCATTTCGGGCCTTCCAGGGGGTCTGTAGCGGCCTGCCGGGGGGCTGTGCCGGCCGGCCGGGGGGCTGTGTGGACTGCCCGGGGTCTGTACCGGCCTGCCGGGGGGCTGTGCCGGCCTGCCGGTGGTCTGTGCACCCTGTGGGGGTCTGTACCGGCCTGCCGGGGGGCTGTGCCGGCCTGGCGGGGGGCTGTGCTGATGTCCGGGGCTCTGTGCAGGCATCGTCTTCCCACACAGCTTTTACCATAAAGTGAGACTAGGGACTTTTTTTTTTTTAAGTGGCGGAGGAATACAGTGCGGAAGGATACCTACCTTCCGTCACTGGATTCCTGCAGCCCGTAGAGAGCGGCAGCATCAGCTGATGCTGCAGTTCTCTACCCAAGATCGTCGTGGGACACACTCGTGGACTGCTTCGGATCATGGGTGAGTATTTTTGTGGTTTGTTATGTTAATATTTATTCCGTAAAAGACAATGGCTTCGGGGAACAATGTGACAAGTATTGGTAAGTATGTTACTCTATGTTATATGTACTGTATGTCTATGTATGTATTGTATGAATGTATTGTATGTAGCATGCATGTAGTATGTATGTAGCATGTATGTAGCATGTATGTAGCATGTATGTAGCATGTATGTAGCATGTATGTAGCATGTAGTATGTATGTAGCATGTAATATGTATGTAGCATGCATGTAGTATGTATGTAGTATATATGTGGTATGTATGTAGCATGTAGTATGTATGTAGCATGCATGTAGTATGTATGTAGTATATATGTAGCATGTAGTATGTATGTAGCATGTAGTATGTATGTAGCATGCATGTAGTATGTATGTAGCATGCATGTAGTATATATGTAGTATGTATGTAGCATGTAGTATATATGTAGTATGTATGTAGCATGTAGTATATATGTAGCATGTATGTAGCATGTAGTATGTATGTAGCATGCATGTAGTATGTATGTAGCATGCATGTAGTATGTATGTAGCATGCATGTAGTATGTATGTAGCATGCATGTAGTATGTATGTAGCATGCATGTAGTATGTATGTAGCATGCATGTAGTATGTATGTAGTATGCATGTAGTATGTATGTAGTATGTATGTAGCATGTAGTATGTATGTAGCATGTAGTATGTATGTAGCATGCATGTAGTATATATGTAGTATGTATGTAGTATGTATGTAGCATGTAGTATGTATGTAGTATGTATGTAGCATGTAGTATGTATGATGTATGTAGTATGTATGTAGCATGTAGTATGTATGATGCATATATGTAGCATGTAGTATGTATGTAGCATGTAGTATGTAGCATGCATGTAGTATGTATGTAGCATGCATGTAGTATGTATGTAGCATGCATGTAGTATATATGTACTATGTATGTAGCATGTAGTATGTATGTAGCATGCATGTAATATGTATGTATGTAGTATTTTTTTTTTTTTTTACATTTAACACATTAGCCGGATGATGGGACTACTACTGTCCCATCATTGGCTAATGTGTCAATCACTGTCATGGTAGCAGGCATCGCCCGATGGGACTTGTAGTCCCATCGGACGATGCCTGCACAGACCCCCGGACATCAGCGCAGCCCCCGTCAGACCCCCACAGGGTGCAAAGCCCCCCGGCAGGCCGGTACAGACCCCGGGCAGGCCGGCACAGCCCACCGGCAGGCCGGCACAGCCCCCCGGCAGGCCGGCAGAGACCCCCGGAAGGCCCGTACAGACCCCCGAAAGGGTTTTTCCAATTCCGATACCGGAAGTCTCATAGACTTGAATGGGACTTCCGGTATCGGCATCGGCGATACCGATACTTTTTTAAAGATCGGCCGATCCATTCCGATCCGATATTTTGAAGTATCGGACGGTATCGCTCAACTCTAATAGCAACGCATTTCAGTGCCGGACTGGCACCTTTGTCAAGGTAAAATTACAATTCACATTTGTTTTTTAACCGTGAGAAAGGGGCCGGCCCAGTGCCCAAACGCGTTGGTATGAATAAAAAACCTTGGTTGTACTCTCGAGATCTCATCCTTTCCCAACATATTAATCTCCCCATCATCAAACTATTGTCTTGATGATACTCTCCTCCAGCCATAGGGCTACAGCTATTGCATGTGAGCCTTCTACAAAGGTCGTGTCCTTACACAACTCCCACAGGTGAACGCTGCCATCAGCCTCCCCCCCATTTTGTTCTTTACCTGTTTGAGGTTGTGGACAGGTGTCTTTTATACTGATAACAAGTTCAAACAGCTGCCATTACTACAGGTAATGAGTGGAGGACAGAGGAGCCTCTTAAAGAAGAAGTTACAGGTCTGTGAGAACCAGAAATCTTGCATGTTTTTAGGTGACCAAATGCTTATTTTCCACCATAAATTGCAAAATAAATCTTGCCAAATCAGACAAAGGTGATTTTCTGGATTTGTTTTCTCATTTTGACTCTCATAGTTGTGTTCTACCTATGATGTCAATTACAGGCCTCTCTCATCTTTTTAAGTAGGAGAACTTGCACAATTGGTGGCTGACTAAATACTTTTTTTCCCTACTGTTAACGTTCTAGTAGACAATCTTGTTGTGAAAAAGGTAAAAATTCAATTGACGCATTTCCAGGTTGGTACCGAACCCTTTATCAAACCTGAACTACATATGATATCACAAGAGATGTCATCAATGATAATCAAGCAGATTCTTGGCAATTGTCCGATCGATGGTTAAGTTTTACACTGGCCAATAATTGTGTGTGACTCTTTGCACAAACAATCATACGAGCAACTGATGTTCCATGCAAAAGGGCCTCAGGTTTGCTCTTTAATATAAACTATGTCTCAAGGGAATATAATAATGAATTTCTTACATTTCTAATCAATAGACGCACCTGCATAAATAAATGGAATGGATTAGAAATAGGGATGAGTGGCCGTGCTTTGACAAGGTGTTATCTGAGCATGTTTGGGTGCTAACTGAGTGTCTTTGGTATACTCAAATAATATGTTTGAGTCCCTGCACCTGCATGTCTCGCGGCTGTTAGACATGCTCAGGTTAGCACCACAATGAACACCTCTCTAGAGTTAGCTTCTTCAGAAACACTGAGTGCCTCAGAAGGCCAGCTACTTAAATCCCAAACCACACCCTGGGGTGGAGACATGGTGAAAAACCTCGCACCCGCTCTATGGTTGTTCACAAAACGTTAGCCCTTTTAAAATGGCTGCTTAACCCCTCTGAACACATAGTGTGCTGGAGCAAAATGTCTGGGTTCATATCACTGAAGCTAATAGCCTCAGTGAAACATATCTCCCCTTCAGTACTTTGCCAGTAACTTTATCACAATATGTATTCATTTACTTGTATTAACAATTAGCTGTTTACCAACTGTAGCAAAGAATGAGCTATAGGAACAATTATATTTTCAAAGCCATTTTTGTAGGGTTACAAAATGAATTGTGCAAAGCGATAGACCATTAGAAGAAGTTGCTCATGGTGATATTCTCACATTATGTTGGGTATTCCTCAGGTTTTTGTGGAAAAACAGAGGAAAACATTCTTATAATTTCTATGAAAATAACTGCAGTTGTATCTATACAAGGGCTTTTGCACATGGCCGTATTTTCAGTCCGAGTGCGATCCAACAAGACCAAACTGGTCCAAGAAAAAAATTGCAGTATGCAAAAGTTGGATTTGATTATCAGATTTTGTCCAGCGATGAAAGTCAATGAGTGCGTGGAAAACATAAGACTGCACTCAAATCACATCTGAGTGCAATCCGATTTTCGGAAAGGTTTTCTTTCATCTCCTCTTCTGAGAAAATCGGATCACACTATGATTACACTCTGATTAAACTCTGATCAGAGTATGATTACCATAATCGGCCCAATTCTCTCAGAGGAGAAAACAAAATTAATTCTTTCAAAGGGAATTTCCCATGAAGATGTCTCCAGCCTACATGCCCCCATTGTTTAAGCATTGAATGAGTTGGATACTTAGGAATCCCTTTTATAAGCCGGATCACAAGGATGACAATTATCAGCTTTATTAAATGGCATGTTCACCTGTTACAATTCACTTTAATCAAATCCTCATGCTAGTGCTAAAATTAAAAATAAATAAAAAAATAAATCACACCACTGCCTGTGTCCCCTATTGGTCTTCCTGCTTCCTCTTCCAGAAGAGAATGACTGCAGTGGTCATGTGACAATCAGCTACTGCTGATTGGCTGCAGTGATGATGTTCCTTCCGAGCTGGAGGAAAGAGCGAGGAGATGCTCTCTTCTGACTGAGACAAATGTCATCCCGGCAGCCAATTGATGTGCAATGCAACCGACCAAATAAATAAAAATCTATAAGAAGTAAAGTTCAGGAACAGAAATAATACACACCCCTCCACAGTTCACAACAATTTTATGTTTTTTAATTTTTTACCCTCATCACAGGCATTTTACTGCATTAAACTATTTGGGTCAATCAGGCCAAGAGTTGGAGAATGCAAACCCTGTAGTTCACAAACTTCATTTAAGCTGGGTTATTTATTTGACAGATCAGCCTGCTACAAACAAGGGCATTCATTATATTGATCCAACAGACTTGTAAATCCTTAAATCCTTCTTCATTTGTCCAGACACTTGTGCTACAAAATGTTACTTCTGAATCTATGAGCCACATAAACGACTTAAATGTCAACTCGCCGTGTTATTCCGAGGCAGAGATTAAAGTTTACAACCTTAATAATCCAAACGCATTTCTACTTTGTAGCCCAATCCTCCTTCTTATGGTGCAAACATATGATGCACTGAAGGTACAATAATATTTGGCGTGCGACTGGTAAAGTCTGGTGTTTTTCTTTTAACTATTGTTCTGATCAGTCGCCAGATTTCATAACACAAACGGGATACAGCTCTGGCAAAAATTAAGAGACCACTTTCAAATATTCAGTTTGTCTGATTTTTCTCTTTATAGGTATATTTTTGAGCAAAACGCAAATTCTTCTTTTTGTCTATAAACTTCCGACAACATGTCTTTGAATTTCCAAGCAATAAATTTTGTATTTATTTTCTGACAAAGAAAAATGATTAAAATAAAAAAACAAAACAACCCCAGTGCTTTCAGACCTCAAATAATGTAAAGGAAACAAGTTCATAATCATTTAGAAACAACAATACTAATGTTTTAACTCAGGAAGAGTTCAGAAATCAAAATTTTGCGGAATAACCATGATTTTTAATCACAGCTTTCGTGAATCTTGGCATGCTTTCCACCAGTCTTTCACACTGCTTCTGGCGCAAAAATGTAAGCAGTTCTTCTTTGTTTCATGGCTTGTGACTATCCTTCATCCTCTTGATTACATCCCGGAGGTTTTCAATGGGATTCAGGTTTGGAGAATGGGCTGCCCATGACAGAGTTTTGATTTAGTGGTCTCTTAATTTTTGCCAGAGCTGTATTTATAAATCTCGTAGACTTGATAAGGCTGGTGTACTTACTTTGAAAGTCCATGTCAGAATGCTTCTTTAATCCTTTATGAAAGTTCAAAACACAATCAAAACAAATGCAATCATGGAAGGGCTGCTGTCTGAAGGCAAGAAAGGTTGCCAAGGGGGGTCAAAGCTGAGAGGTCACATAAAGGACAAACTCAGAAGAATCAGAAAAATAAGCAGAGATCAAAACAGGAAAGCACTAAAACCAAACAGGAGCAGAAGACACACATTTATCCAGGGAATCACGAAGCTATATCCAGCAGCTTCTAGTGGGATTCTGTGGCAGATATTACTTTTAACTTTATCTAGTTAAAACTATGTTGGAGCTGGGAGCGAAATCACAAGCCCCATTAGGTTGAAGGGAGATTGACTTTTTTTTTTCATTAAATATCGAAGCAAGGGAGGACTCAAAGAACATCATCATTAGAGATGAGTGACTTTGCCTTTTTTCGGGTCGAGTCGGGTTTCATGAAACCCGACTTTCTCAAAAGTCGGGTCGAACGAAATCGGACGATTATCGTGAAAAGTCGAAGGCCGACTGAAACACGAAACCCAATGCAAGTCAATGGGGAACCAAGGTCAGCAGGGAGTGGAGGACAGGAAACACACCTAGAGTGCCCATTTTAATGCCAAAAACATCTATTCTTATTACTTAAGCTTGTCAACCTTAATTTACTTTATAATAATAGTTTAGGCATTGAAAACTGGGGGTTATTTGGTTAAAGTTGTGGGGGGCTAGGGCTGGCTCCAGGTTTTCGTGGGCCCTGGGCCAAAGAGAGTCACTGGGCTCTTTTAACACATGCCACAATTCATGATCCTCTGATACTGCAGAGAAATAGCGTTATAGTACAATGAAAAATACTTCACTTCTTACATCTCATGACTGATATCATTTTAAATTCTCCAATAGCTCCAAAAATGGACAGTATATTACTCCATACAGTATTATGGCCACCGCATAGTGCGCTAAACAGAGAAATGAGGCCCATATATTTCTCCATACAGAATCATTGGTCCCATATAATGTTTGAAACAGTATATGATGAGCTCCACATAATGCTACAGTATATGTTGGTCCCCATGGATGAATCTCCACTATGTTATGGGCCCAAAAAATGCTCCATATATAATGGGCCCCATTTCTAATGCTCCAGTGCATAATGGGCACTGGAAATGCTGCTCCAGTGTCTGGTGTCCACCTTTGGAATGCTCCAGTGTATGGTGGGCCTCATATATCATTCTCCAGAGTAAAGTGCTCCCCAAAAATAGCTGTCCCAACATTGAAAACAATTAAATAAGTCTCCTCGCTAGGGAATCCCTGTACTAGTCTGGACTCCTCGTCGTCCCCATCTTCCATCTAATTGCACTTGGACTGTTTAGGCAGAGGGTATACAGACGTGATGTCATCGCACTATCTGACCAGAATGTCACTGTCAGGAAACGCGGAAGCCGTCACGGCGGTGGAGCAGGGAGAGGTAAGTATTTCAACTTTGCAAGTGCTGTGATCCTGAGCAAGCTGGGGGTGCCCACTCGTTGGTCACGACACTGGCACAGGGCCCCTCATAGTATGGCGGTGTGTCTGACGGCAGGCGGGCCCTCCCACTGGCAGAGACACTTTTGCGTACTGTGAGGGGCCCTGTGCCCGGCTCGTTGGAAAAACATCATCACCGCTGTGTGCTGGGAATGCCTCAAACAAACGGTTTACCAGAGTTGCTTGTTTGTTAGCCAATATTAGCTCTAGGGTCTCCTGTGGCATGATGTTTTGGAATTTGCCTTTATAGCGTGGATCCAGGATGCTGGCCAACCAGTAGTCGTCATCGTTCATCATTTTGGCAACGCGGGGGTCCCATTTTAGGATCTGCAAGGCATAATCAGACATGTGGGCCAATGTTCCAGGTGTCAATGATGCACTGCGAGTGCTGGGTGGAGGAGCACTTTCTGGCAAATCAACATCTCTCCAGTCACGCACAAACCCTGTACCTAACCTTGCCACGCCAACATTTTTTCTTCCCCCCTGAGAAGCAACCTTCTCCCCAAAATAATCATCTCCATCATCCTCCACCTCCTCCTCCTCTTCCTCTTCTTCCTCCACCTCGTCCATGAGACTTCCCTGAGCAGACAATGGCTGACTGTCATCAAGGCTTCCCTCCTCCTCTTCCTCCTCGGCTGCAGATGCCTGCTCCTTAATGTGCGTCAAAGTTTGCATGAGCAGACGCATAAGTGGGATGCTCATGCTTCTGATGGCGTCGTCTGCGCTTACCAGCCGTGTGCATTCCTCAAAACACTGAAAGACTTTACAGAGGTCTTTCAGCTTCGACCACTGCACACCAGACAACTCCATGTCTGCCTGCAAACTGCCTGCCTGTGTATCCTCCCACAAATGAATTACAGCCTACCTCTGTTCGCATAGCCTCTGAGCCATGTGCAGGGTGGAGTTCCACCTTGTTGCAATGTCGATAATTAGGCGGTGCTTGGGAAGGTGGTGCAATCGCTGCAGTTTCTGCATATGACTGGAGTGTACGGGCGACCGGCGGATGTGCAAGCACAGTCTTCGCACCTTATGGAGCAGGGGTGTTAACTCCGGATAATTATTGAGGAAGCACTGCATCACCAGGTTCAAGGTGTGAGCCAGGCAAGGTATGTGTCTGAGTTTTGAAAGGGCTATGGCTCCCACAAAAGTCCGGCCGATATCACTAACTACCTTGCCTGCCTCAAGATGTTGACTGCCCAGCCATGAATCAGCTTGTCGCTGCAAGTAGTCGGCCAGTACTTCCGCGGTGTGTCTGTTGTCACCCAAACATATCATCTTCAACACAGCCTGCTGACGCTTACCATTAGCTGTTCGATAGTGGGACAACTCGTGTGCAATACTGGCAGCTGCGGATGGAGTGCTCGTGCGACTGCGCTCTGTGGACAAGCTTTCGCTTCTGGAGGAGGAGGAGGGTCGAACATCTACAGCCAACTGTTTCCTATACCGTGGGCTAAGCAGCACTGTCCCACCGCCGCTGTCCCCTGTAGACCCTGCATCCACCACATTAACCCAGTGCGCAATGACGGACACGTAACGGCCCTGGCCATGCCTACTGGACCATGCATCTGTTGTGAGGTGCACCTTTCCACTCACTGATTGCTTGAGTGCATGGACAATGCGGTCTTTCACATGCACGTGGAGGGCTGGGATGGCTTTTCGCGAAAAGAAGTGCCGACTGGGTAGGTCATAGCGTGGTACTGCGTAGGCCATGAGCTCGTGGAAAGCTTTGCTTTCAACCAACTGGTAGGGAATCATCTCTAACGAGATTAGTTTGGCAATGTGGGCGTTCAAAGCCAGTGTACGCGGATGAGAGGATGAGTACTTTCTTGTCCTACTCAGAGTCTCTGGTAGGGTGAGCTGGACTTGAGAGCTGCATATGGTGGAACTAGCGGTGGACATGGCGGACTGAGAGAGGGTTGGTGATGGTGTTGTTGCTGTTGGCCTAGATTCAGTCTTTTGTAGCAATAACATTGTGATTCCATGACTGATTTGCCCTTGCGACGACACCTCGACATTTGCTGCTTGTGGTGTGCTAACCGGTGGGCTTACAGTGGGGGAAGCGATGTAGCGTTGCTGACTACCTTCATTCGGAGCAGGTGCACATGTGGTACGTGTGGTTTGGTAGTCCGTCCATGCTTGCAAGTGCATGGTGGTTAAATGTCTAAGCATGCAACTGGTATTCAAACTTCTCAGATTTTTCCCTCAGCTCAAGGTCTTTGCGCACTTCTTACAGATAACTTTTGCCTGATCATTAGGATTTTGTTAAAAAAAGTGCCACACTGAACTCTTCCTACTATGGAAGACATTTTGAGACCATGCACGCTGTGCTAATGTGACCATCTGGCCAAGCTGTCCTGCAACTCTTTTGGTTTTTGTAACCCGTTTTTGGACTGCTACGGTCCTGCCAGATAACAGCTGTTGCGATGTCGTTGCCTGCTGCGGATCCTCCTCCTCCTCCTCTTCTGACCTATTGGCAGCGGCACCCTCTTCCCCCAATGGATGCCAATCTGGGTCAACAACTGGGTCATCCATCACCTCCTCTTCAATTTCATGTGCACCTTCATCTGTGTCACCGTGTAAGGTGGTATAGAATGCGGGAAGGGGCACCTAAGTTTCATCTGGGTCTGCTTCTGCCTCAGTACACTGCGAGGACAATGTAGTGCTCTGAGTGAATGTACCAGCAGAAAAATCTAGCAGTGGCTGTGTATCAGTGCACGCCATTTCAGATTCATCTTGGACTGGGGAATTCACGATTTGACTTGCTAACCCAGGCATGGTATGTGAAAAGAGCTCCATGGAGTAATCGGTAGTGTGGCCTGCCACATCCTTCACTTTTGGTAGGGGTGAAAGACACAAGGAAAGGTGTTGATCCTGACCAGGAGCCTCCACTGACGACTCAGTACTTTTATTTTTTGAAACTTCAGAAGAGGAGGCGACAGAGCTGGAGGATGTGTCAGCAATGTAAGCCAAAACTTGTTCCTGAAGTTCTGGCTTTAAAAGTGGTTTACCTACGCCCAGAAAACAGAGCCTTCAAGGCCTTGTGGAGCCAGACGATGATGCAGGCTCAACACCTCCTGCCTTAGGTGCTATTGTGCTTTTGCCACTACTAACAGATGCACCACCACCACCACCACCATCGGGACCAGCTGGCAACCCCCACCCACTTCCATGGTGTCTTCCACCATACGTCCTCATTTTTGTGAAAATGTACCCAAATACCACCAGCTGTATGGTACTGTAAAACAAGGTAGAAGGTGTATCTACTATTGGTGAGAATTTGAATCTCACTAGAGATTTGAGGACGCTGAACTATTATCTCAGGCCCACTAGAGATTACACCTCAATGTAACAGGCTGAAATTGGATGGTGTATGACAAGGTGAAGGGTGTCTATAGGATTGGTGAGAATTTGAATCGCACTATAGACTTGAGGACGCTGAACTATTGTCTCAGGCCCAGGAGAGATTACACCTCAATGTAACAGGCTGAAATTGGATGGTGTATGACAAGGTGAAGGGTGTCTATGGGATTGGTAAGAATTTGAATCTCACTAGAGATTTGAGGACGCTGAACTATTGTCTCTGGCCCAGGAGAGATTACACCTCAATGTAACAGGCTGAAATTGGATGGTGTAAGACAAGGTGGAGGGTGTCTATAGGATTGGTGAGAAATTGGATCTCACTGGAGATTTGAGGACGCTGAACTATTGTCTCAGGCCCAGGAGAGATTGCACCTCAATGTAACAGGCTGAAATTGGATGGTGTATGACAAGGTGGAGGGTGTATATAGTATAGGTGAGAATTTGGATCTCACTAGAGATTTGAGGACGCTGAACTATTGTCTCAGGCCCAGGAGAGATTACACCTCAATGTAACAGGCTGAAATTGGATGGTCTATGACAAGGTGGATGGTGTACGATAGTATTGGTGAGAATTTGGATCTCACTAGAGATTTGAGGACGCTGATAATGATGCTCTCAGTCCAGGTATGGATGCAGGCAGCCTAATAAGCAGGACTGCTGCACACACAAAAGGGTGGAAAAATGAACGCTTGGTAACTGTGCAGAAAAGAGGAAGAAAAGTATTTTTGCTTTTAAAACAGCAGGTTGCACAGCAGTGTGCAAACAGCAATGCAGCTATCAGGGAGCCTTATAAGGCAGCCTAATAACCAACAGAGCTGATGCACAAAAATATATCCTCCCCTGTCACTGCACACAAACTGTTGTGTGCTGTAAGTGGAAATCGCTACCAGCAGAAGCAGTTTTTCAGTTCTTCCCTGCCTAACACTCTCCCTTCTTCTGAATCAGCAGCAGCAATCTCTCCCTAAGGCCGGAGTCACACACAACGATTAAAAAATCGTTCCAATTTTTACGGTACGAAATCGCACAAAGATTTCTTGTCCAGGGATCCGTCTGTCATCCGAATTTCTGGCGATGAACCGATTTTATTCGCATCTAAGCATCAAATTGACATCCAATGCCAATGCCTGATGCTCTTTCCTGTTGACCAGGAGAAGTCTTGCGATTTAATTGCAAGTCACACGTGTGGTCCGTTTTCAATGCGATTTTTAATCGCATCCATAGACTTGCATTGGCGAATCCGATCCGAAAAACAGTGACAATCGCAGCATGGTGCGATTGTCTCGGTCCGAGGAACGGATCCGATTAAAAAACGGATGATGGGAGCAGCACCATAGAATAACATTGGGACGAATGCAATGCGATTAAAAATCGCATTGCATTCGTCCGATTTAATCACTAGTGTGACTCCGGCCTAATGCTAAGATCGGCAGAAGTAAGATGGCGGTCGGCGTGCACGCCCTTTTATAGCCCCTGTGATGCCACACAAAGCCAGCCAATCACTTGCATACCCTTCTCAAAGATGGTGGTGACCGATGCCTATGTCATCGCGTTGCCCACAATGTGCGTCCTCCATCATTGGCTGAAAAAGGGCGCTGGAAGCATCTTTTGAAACGCGACTTTGGCGCTCTGGTCGCCGACCTCGTGGCCGACCTCACGCTATGGTCGGGTTTCGTTTCATGAAACCCGACTTCAGCAAAAGTCGCCGACTTTTGAATCTGACCGACACGTTTCGCTCAACTCTAATCATCATTAGTAAAAGGTGGCCCAAAGGTGACCTATTTATTGTATGGAGGCACAAAGGAAGGAATCATTTTTGTATAGGGGCACAAAGGAGGACCAAATTATTGTATGGGAGAATAACAGTCACCTAACTATGATAATGGGGTCATAGTTATTGTAAAAAGGAACAAAGGGGGAACACGGGAAGGTATAATTATTGTATAGAGATACAAAAGTGGTATGTAATTGCAAAATGGAACATAATTATTATTATTTATTTATATAGCACCATTAATTCCATGGTGCTGTACATGAAAAGGGGTTACATACAAACTTATAGATATCGTTAACAGTAAACAAATTTACAATGACAGACTCGTACAGAGGGGAGGTGACCCTGTACTTGCGGACCTATATTCTACGGGATAGTGGGGAAGAGACAGAAGGTCGGGGGTGCAGCAGCTCTGGTGGTGATGAGGCGGCAGCTTGGGTGGTGGTGAGGCAGCAGAATGGTTATTGCAGGCTGTAAGCTTTCCTGAAAAGATGGGTTTTCAAGTTCCGTCTGAAGGATCTGAGGGTGGTGGATAATCGGACGTGTTGAGGCATGGAGTTCCAGAGGATAGGGGATATTCGGGAGAAATCTTAGAGGCGGTTGTGTGAGGAACGAATAAGTGTGGAGAAGATTAGGAGGTCTTGGGAGGATCGAAGATTACGTGAGGGAAGATATTGGGAGAATAGTTCAGAGATATAGGGAGGGGACAGGTTGTGGATGGCTTTGTAGGTCATTGTTAGTAGTTTGAACTGGATTCGTTGGTGAATTGGGAGCCAGTAGAGGGATTTGCAGAGGGGAGAGACAGGGGAGTAGCAAAGAGAGAGGTGGATTAGTCGGGCAGCAGAGTTGAGGACAGACTGGAGTGATGCAAGAGAGTTAGCAGGGAGGCCACAGAGGAGGGTGTTGCAGTAGTCAAGGCATGAGATGATGAGGGCATGTGCAAGAGTTTTAGTAGATTGAGGGCTGAGGAAGGGACGGATTCTGGAAATATTTTTGAGTTGGAGGCGACAGGAGATGGCAAGAGTTTGGACGTGTGGTTTGAAGGACAGGGCAGAGTCGAGAGTTGCTCCGAGGCAGCGGATTTCAGGTGCGTGAGAGAGCGTAATGCCGTTTACCATAATAGATAGAGCGGGTAGGGCAGATCTGTGAGATGGAGGAAAGAATAAGCTCAGTTTTGTCTACATTGAGTTTTAGAAAACGAGAGGTGAAAAAGAAGGATACGGCTGATAGACACTCCGGGATTCTGGACAGCAGTGAGGTGACATCTGGGCCAGAGAGGTAGATCTGAGTGTCATCTGCATACAGGTGGTACTGGAAGCCATGGTAACATAATTATTGTATGGGGACACTAAGGGGACATGACTTCCATGGGGTCACAAAAGTGCCACTATGACTGTGTGAAAGCACGGAGGGGACATTATATATAACTATTCGGCGGTACAAGGGGTGCATTATTAATTCTAGAGGTACAAAACCGGGCTAAGACACAGGGAGGTAGAATTACTCCTTTGTAGTAAAAATATCCTAACTTTGTGATTGCAATTGAGGAACGCTACTTTATTGATGTATTTGTTTGCTCATTCATTGAGTGACAGAGTTAGAGTAATTCATATTTACTTTGCCTTATACGAATTCATCACGTTGAATATTCCGTCCACATTATGCTTCAGCGTTACTTTTTTAGAAATCAGAATTGAGATATTTTAATTCCCGGCTGAACTCTGCGATAAGATATTACAGAACATTAGTGGTCCGTTCCAGTCGGATCTTAGAGAGAAACCTTTTAACATTCACCACAGGAGCTGAACTTATTGGCAAATGTTTCCAACCAAACACTGAGGGTCATTTAATTACAATATTTATGGACTTGCAGCGGTTCCAATGCATTTGCTAGTTTTGCTTTATTCACGTAAAATATCTCCATCATAGGTCTTCCGGCTGCCCTTAGGAAAATTGGAATTCAATTTGTAGCTTTACATCTACAAAAGTACAGTAACAGGTGGTGAATTATAATAAAGACCTCCCGCACGCGCAACGCACAAGCTTCCGATGAGGCCCTGCTCGATAAAAAAAAATCACATCCAGCGATCTAGATCATGTAATAGGCGTACAACGTTATTTCATTCCTAGTTCATTGTTATCTGAGGGTTTGTTCAGGATCATCAAAGTGTGTGTCAAACATTGTATGTCATGATTGAAGCCAGCTTGCTAACAATAGCATATTCCCATTGCCAGAAACAAAGACAGATAAAAGAGAGCCCTGGTGCAAGAACAATATATGCCCTCTTTCCAGTCTAACAGTTCATCATAATGCACAATTCCACCTGCGTTGGAGGTAGAAGTTGCCCCCTAACTTTTGGGCCCCTGTGCCCCTGCACAGGTTGCACCAATGGTATGTCCGCCCATGCCCAGGGTCCTTTCATATTTTTGGCTTAGTTCTTTGGTAGGTGTAAGAACTCTGTTATCATTATGCCTTCTGCATTATTTCTATATTTGATTGCACTTTCAGAATAGTTTGATTGCTTGCAATAGTTTGTAAACAGATTGTTGTTCTCTGTGGTCAGTCCTCAATGTTTTTCCACTGGGAATATTGATAAGTGTCACGGTACTGTTGCAGGATTTTTTGGGTAAAGGGGCTCCTTCCCTATCACTCACACTAAGGGGTGCCCTAGTCTATCCCTATCCCCCAAATTATCCCAGAAGGTGGAGACAACAGGGTCAGTGCTTTTCTATGCTCCTGACTTACACTTATTTATTCCCTCCCCCACCCAGGATAGTGTGAGGTCAAAGTGTATAGGATTATACTAACCAGACAGACAAGGGAAGACAAACAGGGATAAATGAAAACAGCAATCATACAGAATGCACTGAACAAACAACAGAGTGGAACTCAGGAAAGGGTAAGTTAAGAGAAACCAAATAGGAGAGGATGAGGATGTACCAATTTTTTTTAACTCTTTTCCCAGCATTCTACAATTCAACAAAATATTTAGGAAATAAATGACAAAAAAATCAGATTCTGACAAATAAGTTTTTTTTTTTTCAAATTTATTGTGATTTCAAGTCACTTCAAACAAATTCTCTCATTTCTATTGACCAGGATAGATAGCTCATAATCTTTGTAATTTTTTTTTAAGCACTAAACATTCACAAAAAATACAGTAAAAAATCTTCTTTCCTAGTTTAAAGAGGACCTGTCACCTGATAAAAAGTGACTAAATTTTTGCTCTGCTATCATTCCTGCCACTCCCTTGAGTTTTCATTTTTGTTAGGCTAGGTTCAGATTGCGTTATGCAGCCCATTCAACCCATAGCGTTGACGGGCTGCATTAACGGTATAGCATAACACGATCGCATTATGCTATACCCGCTAGCGCAGATGAATCATCTGCGCTAGCATAGATGATTCATCAGCGCTAGCGGTGACGGAGCCTCAGACACTGCAGGCCGCGTCCGAGGCTCCGTCACTGAATGACTGCACATCATGAACGCGTGCCGCTTTACTGCATACGTCGCGATGCGCCACATAATGGGGGTCAATGGCAGCGTTAACGGACTGTGCTACACCGTGTTATACTCTGGTGTAATGCAGTCTGTCTAACGGACTGCCTAAACGCAATGTGACCCCGGCCTTAAACTTTAAATCCCCCCACATGATTCCAAAGATATGAGCGTTTTTATTTAGGGTTAATTTTTATGGTCATTACCAAGGGAGTGGTGCTCATATGTAATAAAGCAGAGCAGCCTAAAGACACGCCCCTGAGGATCCTGTGAGCCATATCCTTTTGTAAAGGCCCTAGAAGTTAGCTATAAATACAAAGACACCTATTCCTGGAGCTTTATAGTGGAATAAAAAAATCAGATTAATCTGGGTGGCAGTAGTAATAAAAAGAAAGCAAAAGCTGGCCACTTTTCTTTTCTTTTTTTTTGTTGATTTAGATGTTTGGTAACTTGTTTTTGGTAGAACAAGTGTTCTTTTTCAGTGACACAGTGGTCATAATTTACTAGCTTTTATAAGAGGAAATGCATCTGTGGCGCCCCTGAGGCTCAGTTGCCACAGAGGTACTGCACCTTCGCCTAAGGTGTGGTGCCCCACAATCCAGGTAAGTTGGAGGCTCCTGCCCACGCTCCAACACTCGCACCCCACACAATAGAGTAGTTCAGCAAAACCACATTGCGGCTCCTTGCTTAGAGAGAGGCAGAGCACCTTTGGTGGTTCCCTGCTTGGAACACTAGAGGTGCTGGGAGGTGGGTGGAGTTTAGAATACATATAAAAGAGCGGGACGGTTCCAGGATTGAGGTTCAGTTGAGTTCAGAGGTTGAGTAGGAGAGAGGAAGCCACTTGGGAGGAGTGGGGATCCCTGGAAGAGGGATGGAGGAAGGAGTGCTGCAGCTGCCTCAGTGATCTGAGCCAGCTGGCACGGGAAAGGAAAGAAGGAGAAGGACATTGAACCGAAGCCTGAGCTTCCATACAAGGGAAAAGACAAGTACGGAACGTAGGAGTAAAAGGGAACACAGAGGACGTGGGTTAAAGGAAGAACCCTGCCTAGAAGTTCTAAGCGCAAGGCCGGGGCCCGGTCCCCGAGGTTGTATGGACACTAATGGTTCTGCAGCAGACACTGGTGGAGTAGTGGGCTGTAAATGCACTACTCCCATCTAAGACTTGAGGGCACAACAGCAACATGGATAGAGAGCCGGGACATAGGAGTAGAGAGTCCCCGAAGCAGGCTACAGCTGTCTGCCGTGCAAGTAGAGTTCTTGGGAACATCTGTCATGAGGAACTCCAGTGTAACTGAGTACTAGGAGATCTTCACACTTAAAGGCGCTATAGAGGAGACGTTCAGAAAAGGCACATAAGTTGGTGGAGTGTGGAAGGGAGCATTCCATCTTGCCTGGAGGTTGACTGAGTCCCTGACCCGGAGGACACGGCACAGAAGCGGGCACTACAGACTGTGAGTAAAGCTTTGGAACTACATGCCCTGGTGTCCTCCATTCCTTCCTGCGTCCGTCCGCCTGACACTGCTACATCCCCTGCGCCAAACACTACACCATCTCAGTGTCTCCACATCTACACTGCCCTGGGACAACAGCCCTGCCTGTGGAGGGCTATAACATCATTGCTGCACCACACCATCTGTCCCGTAGGAGCTGTCTGCAGCGTCGGCTTAACACCTTCCTTGCCGAACACTACAGGTGGCGTCACGAACTATTCATCTAACTATATTCCACCATTCACAACATCTTCCTATTACTTGGGCACCCAGGACCATGGTCTGGGTCACCACTGCTGTGACACATCCCACTGATACCGGCCCGGTACCGAGTACCCCACGGCCCTGGGAGGGCGACCCACATCCTGCCATTGTAGGGTAGGGGATTTAACTCTCTTTTCCTTTAATCATACTTTGCTCATGATACAATCAAACTAGAGAAATAAATCAATCAGTTACGATAGTAAAACCTCTGACATTAGAAATAAACTACCTTGATTATCATGTTGCAATGGCACTGTCTCAGAGTGGGATTACTTTGGGCGACAAGTAATAAGTCAGTTCTTGAAGTTGATATGTTAAAAGGTGGAGAAAAGATGGGCAACTGAAAGAATCCGAACAACTTTCACAAGGCCAAAAGTGAGATGGCTAGACAAGTCAGGTGGAGGAGTTTAGAAATAAGAAAATGAACTTAGCACACCCTCAACTTCTTCACAATGTTTCTTCACCACTGTCCCCAGTCTTTGATGCAGTGGTGATGTAAAAACTACAGCTGGGCTCCATGGTCTTGTGTCATCCAACCCATGGAGTCCAGTGATTGGCTGCAGCAGCCCCGTGCTGTATCCGGGTATGTCATTGCATCCGGGTATTATTTATTCTGAATTGCTGTAGTATTTCGGAGGAAGCATCCTTTAAAAAGCCAATTGGAGACTACGTGTCTCAGCTAACTAAGGCTAGATTCACATTTGCGGATGGCCAAGTTGTGGAGGGATGCGAACTTCCTCCGTGAAGCTCCGCCCACTGCCGCACCTCCTCCAGTCAACTCCGCTTATGTCTGCATGCGGCCTGTGTATCTATCTTTAACATTGGGTACGCAGGCTGTGTGGATGTATGCGGATGCCTCTGCATGCGTCGTTTTGACGATGCGGAGACCCGCGTCGAACGCAACATGTTGGAATTTGATGCGGTAGTGGCATCGTCAAAACAACGTATGCGGAGGCATCCGCATACATCCACACGGCCTGCATACCCAATGTTAAAGATAAATACACAGGCCGCATGCAGACATAGGTGAAGCTTCACGGAGGAAGTCCGCATTCCTCTGCAGCTCGGCCATCCGAAAATGTGAGCCTAGCCTAATTCAATGTGGTCTCCATCCGGCTTCTCACCGTCATTCCCCAGTTCATTTACAGGTATTTCCCAACATATAACTATAAGGGGAGATCTATTGGTCAAAGGGATAAAAGTGAGGTGAAGCCAGACAGGGACTGAATCAGACTAGTCAGTAGACACTTAGGGGTTGATTCATGAAAATCGGTGATTCTCTCATCAGTCTTGGAGTGTATGCTCTTGATTCATTAAAAGGCTTAAACCTCTTAAAGAATCAGGTGAGGCTTATAGTGGCATGCACTGCTACGGAGAAGTGAAGGCCGACGCCATTGTGAATTTGATGAGCAGGAGCCATCGCACTCCTGTTCTTCCCCAGCTTCACTTGCATGAAAACACCAGAAGTTGCATTTTTGTGGCGAAACCTGGCGAAATAGCTTTGATAAATTGTCTCCATAATTCTCAGCCGACTTGTCAAAATATATAGACTTCAAAATGCTAGGATGTTTTAGAGTAAATAATGCCTGCCAGTAGTCGTACATGCAGCCTCTGATTCATTCTGCCTGAAATTTTGACAATATGAATTCAAAAATTGAAAAACCCCTTTAGGCTGTGTGCACACGTCCCGAATTCCTGCAGATTTTATGCGTTTTTGCAGCGTTTTTGCGGCATAAACACTGCAGAAACACATAAAATAAGCAAGCCATTGTATTCAATGGCATTCGGCACATGCTGTGCTAATGCTGCGTATTTTTCCACGGCAAAATCGCATCACGGAAAAATACGCAGCATGCTCATTCTGCGTGCGGAATAGCGGGAATTCCGCACACATAGGAATGCATTGTTACGCTTACCTTCCGCATGTGGCTATGGCCACCATGCGCAAAGTAAGAGGAAAATGTGCGGATGGTACCCAGGATCTGGAGGAGAGGAGATTCTCCTCCAGGCTCTGGGTACCATATCCCTATAAAAATTAGAATTAAAATAAAAAATTGTGATATTCTCATCTTCCGGCGTCCCCCGCAGCGTTCCCAGGCCTCAGCGATGCTCCCGCCAACTCCCGTTCCCAGTGATGCCTTGCGACAATGACCTTTGATGAAGTCTCGAGGTGAGAAAAACACCATTTTCATTTTTTTTATTATTTTTAACTTGATATCTTTTTACTACTGATGCTGCATAGCCAAACTAGTCAAATACTATGTCTGACGAATGTGACCAACCTGTCAATCAGTTTTCCAAGCGATGCTACAGATCGCTAGGAAAATGCTAGCATTCTGCAAGCTAATTACGCTTGCAAAACGCTAGTTTATCGCGTGAAATATGCAGGAATTATGCATGCAGAATTCTAGCGTATTTCCCGAGGCAGGAAGTTGCGGAATTCCTGCGGAAATTTCCACGGCAATTCCGCAACGTGTGCACATAGCCTTAATCTTTAATAAATACAGAGTTAGCAAAGCAATTTACATTGCAATTTTGATTTTACATGTGATGATTTTTTTTTACAGCTGGAGAAGTTCAATTAATCTTAGACTTTGATGTTATTTTGTAATTGTTTTCAAAGTATTTTATTTCCACTACATTGGCTCATTACACATCTGTTCCAAGATTTTCCAATAATCAATAATAGCTCTATGTTGTTATTAGTTTTGTGCAAGAGGTTTGAGGTTTTCGTCTGTGGAGCATATTCCCATTACTATAGCTAAGGATCCACCTCTTTCTGAGTCACCGAGAGATAATGACTTTAAGTCCTATGCTTAAATACTTTATTAAATTCCAATATTGCAGTCTGAACAGCACAAGAGTATATGAACCAGAATGTCTACATATATTTTTTTCAAAACCAACTTTTATTAAAAATGTTGCAGCCGTAATCATACACAAAGTATGCCGTAATTTAACTTTAAAAAATGTAAAACAATAGCAAAAAAATTAAGAAGAATTAGGAGAAGGGCAGGATAGAGATAAAAACAATGTGGATAAACAAAACATATAAAATTCATTATAAATGGTAAGTTACAAAAAAAGTGTATAAAATTTGGACAAAAGTAGAAGTGTGAATTCAAATTTTGATTTAGTGTAAATTAAAAATTCTTTCTAAAAGATTGAGATATGCAACAATATGTAAAAAATCTACTGGATGGAATTAGGTAAAGTGTCACATATCAGAGGTAATAAAAGCAAAAAGTTCATATTTAGTCAAAGTGGTTTAAAAATATTTTCAAAGAATTTAGTCAAATGCTTACTCCACATCCAAAGCAAGTATAATAAGGTATACTGCCCCTATTGGTCAAGATTTGGATTCCAGTACCATCACTATGCTGATGACACTCAATTATACACTTCTCCTGATATCACGTCTGCCTTCTTGGAAAACACCAGTGACTGTCTTACCGCTGTCTCTAACATCATGTCCTCACTATATCTGAAACTGAACCTGTCAAAGACTGAACTCCTCGTGTTTCCTCCCTCTGCTAACCTACCTATGCCCGACATTGCCATTTCCGTGTGTGGTTCCACTATTACTCCCCAGCAACATGCCCGCTGTCTTGGGGTCATACTTGATTCCAAGCTTTCATTCACCCCCCACATCCGATCACTGGCTCGCTCTTGTTATCTGCACCTCAAAAACATTTCTAGAATTCGACCCTTTCTTACTTTTGACTCTGCAAAAACTCTTACTGTTTCTCTTATTTATTCTCATCTGGACTATTGTAACTCTCTTCTAATTGGTCTCCCTCCTACCAAACTCTCCCCTCTCCAATCCATCCTGAATGCTGCAGCTAGGATCATATTACTCATCAATCATTACACCGATGTCTCTACCTTGTGCCAGTCCTTACACTGGCTACCCATCCACTCCAGAATTCAGTATAAACTTATTACCCTCACCCACAAAGCCCTCCATGGCTCAGCACCACCCTACATCTCCTGCCTCGTCTCAGCCTACCACTCTACCCGTGCCCTCCGTTCCGCTGATGACCTGAGGTTAGCATCCTCATTAATCAGAACCTCCCACTCTGGTCTCCAAGACTTTTCACGTGCTGCGCCAATTCTTTGGAATGCACTACACAGGTTAACCCCTTCCTGACATCCAACGTACTATCCCGTCCATGGGACCCGGGCCCCTATGCCCATGGACGGGATAGTACGTCTACCGCGATCAGCGGCGCCCACGTGGTGAGCGCCGCTGATCGCGGCCGGGTGTCAGCTGATTATCACAGCTGACACCCGGCACAATGTGTCAGGAGTGGTCACACGATCGCGGTGTACCGGGAGTTAAAGGGAAGCATCGGCAGGGAGGGGGCTCCCTCCGTGCTTCCCTGAGCCCCCCATGGCAGCGCAATGTGCAGCGCTGCTGCGGGGGGCTCTTTCCCTACAGGCCCCCGGATCCAAGATGGCGACAGGGGCCTTCGGGGGCCTGCAGGAAGCTGGCTTCCTCAGTGCCTGCAAAGCGCAGGCATGAGGAAGCCTTCGGCACTGCCTGTGACAGATTGCTGATCTGTCACAGTGATCTGTGATGTGACAGATCAGCGATCTGTCACAGGACAGTGATGTCCCACCTGGGACTATGTAATAAAGTAAAAAAAAAATAAAAAAAAGTGTAAAAATAATTTTAAAAAAATCGCCAAATAAATTAGTAAAAAAAAAAAAAATATTCCCCAATAAATTCATTTTTTGAAAATAAAAAAAAACAAAACAATAAAAGTACACATATTAGGTATTTCCGCGTCCATAACGACCCGCCCTATAAAACTGTACCATTAGTTAACCCCTTTAGCGAACCCCTTAAAAAATTAAAATAAAAAACGAAGCAAAAAATAATGATTTATTATCATACCGCCAAACAAAAAGTGTAATAACGCGCGATCAAAAAGACGCATATAAATATCCATGGTACCGCTGAAAATGTCATCTTGTCCCGCAAAAAACGAGCCGCCATACAGCATCATCAGCGAAAAAATAAAAAAGTTATAGCTCGCAGAATAAAGCGATGCAAAAATAATTATTTTTTACATAAAATAGTTTTCATTGCATAAAACCGACAAAACATAAAAAAACGACCTAAATGAGGTATCGCTGTAACCGTACTGACCCAAAGAATAAAACCGCTTTATCAATTTTACCGCACGCGGAACGGTGTAAACGCACTCCCCCAAAAGAAATTCATGAAACGCTGGTTTTTGTTCATTCTGCGTCCCAAAAATTGGAATAAAAAGCGATCAAAAAATGTCACGTGCCCGAAAATGGTACCAATAAAAACGTCAACTCGTCCCGCAAAAAATAAGACCTCACATGACTCAGTGGGTCAAAATACGGAAAAATTATAGCTCTCAATATGTGGTGATGCAAAAACTATTTTTACAATAAAAAGCGTCTTTTAGCGTGTGACAGCTGCCAAAAATAAAAACCGCCATAAATAGTAAATCAAACCCCCCGTTATCACCCCCTTAGTTAGGGAAAAATAATAAAATTAAAAAAATGTATTTATTTCCATTTTTCCATTAGGGCTAGGGTTAGGGCTAGGGTTAGGGCTTGGGTTAGGGCTAGGGTTAGGGCTGAGATTAGGGTTAGGGGTGTGTTGGGGTTCGGGTTGGAGTTAGAATTGGGGGTTTCCACTGTTTGGGCACATCAGGGGCTCTCCAAATGCAACATTGCGTCTGATCTCAATTCCAGCCAATTCTGAGTTGAAAAAGTCATATGGTGCTCCTTCCCTTCCAAGCTCTGCCATGCGCCCAAACAGTGTTTTACCCCCACATGTAGGGTATCAGCCTACTCAGGACAAATTGCAAAACAATTTTTGGGGTCCAATTTCTCCTGTTACCCTTAGGAAAATAAAAAATTGGGGGCAAAAATATCATTTTTGTGGAAAAAAATGATTTTTTTATTTTCACGTCCGAGCATTATAAACTTCTGTGAAGCACTTGGGGGTTCAAAGTGCTCACCACACATCTAGATAAGTTCCGTGGGGGGTCTAGTGTCCAAAATGGGGTCACTTGTGGGGAGTTTCAATAGTTTAGGTACATCAGGGGCTCTCCAAACGCACATGACACCCGCAGACCATTCCATCAAAGTCTGCATTCCAAAATGGCACTGCTTCCCTTCCGAGCCCCGACGTGTGTCCATACAGTAGTTTTCTCCCACATATGGGGTGTCAGCGTACTCATGACAAATTGGACAACAACTTTTGGGGTCCAATTTCTCCTGTTACCCTTGGGAAAATGAAAAAATTGGGGACTAATTGATCATGTTTGTGGAAAAAATACGATTTTTTTATTTTCATGCCCTGGCATTATAAACTTCTGTGAAGCCCTTGGGGGTTCAAAGTGCTCACCTCACATCTAGATAAGTTCCTTAGGGGGTCTAGTTTTTAAAATGGGGTCATTTGTGGGGGGTTTCCACTGTTTAGGTACATTAGGGGCTCTCCAAAGGCAACATGACACCCGCAGACCATTCCATCAATGTCTGCATTCCAAAACGTCACTACTTCCCTTCCGAGCCCTGACGTGTGTCCATACAGTAGTTTTCTCCCACATATGGGGTGTCAGCTTACTCAGGACAAATTGGACAACAACTTTTGGGGTTCAATTTCTCCTGTTACCCTTGGGAAAATAAAAAAATTGGGGACTAATTGATCATGTTTGTGGAAAAAATACGAATTTTTTATTTTCACGCCCGGGCGTTATAAACTTCTGTGAAGCACTGGGGGGGTTCAAAGTGCTCACCACACATCTAGATAAGTTCCTTGGGGGGTCTAGTTTACAAAATGGTGTCATTTGTGGGGGGTTTACACTGTTTAGGTACATCAGGGGTTTTCCAATCGCGACATGGTGTCCGATCTCAATTCCAGCCTAAAACGTCAAATGGCGCTGCTTCCCTTCCGAGCTCTGCCATGCTCCCAAATAGTGGTTTACCCCCACATGTGGGGTATCAGCGTACTCAGGACAAATTGCACAATAACTTTTAGGGTGCTTTTACCCTTGGAAAAATAAGAATTGAGGGTGAAAAGATCATTTTTGTGGAAAAAATATGATTTTTTAATTGTACGGCTTTATGTTATAAACTTCTGTGAAGCCCTTGGGGGTTCAAAGTTCTCACCACACATCTAGATAAGTTCCTTAGGAGGTCTAGTTTCCAAAATGGTGTCATTTGTGGGGGGTTTCCACTGTTTTGGTACATCAGGGGTTTTCCAATCGCGACATGATGTCCGATCTCAATTCCAGCCAAAAACGTCAAATGGCGCTGCTTCCCTTCCGAGCTCTGCCATGCGCCCAAATAGTGGTTTACCCCCACATGTGGTGTATCAGCATACTCAGGACAAATTGCACAATAACTTTTAGGGTCCTGTTACCCTTGGGAAAATAAAAATTGGGGTGAAAAGATCATTTTCGTGGAAAAAATATGATTTTTTAATTTTACCGCTGTACGTTATAAACTTCTGTAAAGCCCTTGTGGGTTCAAAGTTCTCACCACATATCTAGATAAGTTCCTTGGGGGGTCTAGTTTCCAAAATGGGGTCACTTGTAGGGAGTTTCCACTGTTTAGGTACATCAGGGACTCTCCCAACGTGACATGGCGTCCGATCTGAATTCCAGCCAATTTTGCATTGAAAAAGTCAAACGGCGCTCCTTCCATTCTGAGCTCTGCCATACGCCGAAACAGTCGTTCCCCCCCACAAATCAGGTATCAGCGTACTCAGGAAAAATTGCACAATAACTTTTGCAGTCCAATTTCTCCTGTTACCCTTGGTAAAATAAAAAAAATTGAACCTGAAGTATTTTTTTTGTGAAAAAAAGTTAGATGTTCATTTTTTTTAAATATTCAAAAAAATTCCTGTGACGCACCTAAAGGGTTAATAAACTTCTTGAATGTGGTTTTGAGCACCTTAAGGGGTGAAGTTTTTAGAATGGTGTCACTTTTGGGTATTTTCTATCATATAGACCCACTGGCGTAGCGTGGGGGGGCGGTCCGCCCCAGGCGGCATGTGTGTGGGGGCGGCGCGGCAGCAGCAATTCCACCCTGCAGTGCAGTGCAGCGGCGGGCAGGGAGCGATGCGATCACGGCAGCTCCGCTGCCTGCAAGAGTGAATAGCAGGAGCGGAGCGGCAAGGGTACGTCCTGCTTCCTGCCCGGAGGCCGCGCTTCCTGTTTCACACAGAGGAGCGCCGCTGAATGACGACATCATTCAGCGGCCGCTGCTGTGTGAGGGAGGAAGCGCGGGCGATGCTGCGGACAGGTGAGAGGAGAGAGGTGGTGTCTTGTGTGTATGTATGTATGTATGTCTGTGTGTGTGTGTGTCTGTGTGTATGATGGAGCAGGCAATGATGGGAGTGATGGTCTAGAAGGCAATGATGGGGTGATGGAGCAGACAATGATGGGGTGATGGAGCAGGCAATGATGGGGTGATGGAGCAGGCAATGATGGGGTGATGGAGCAGGCAGTGATGGAGCAGGCAATGATAGGGTGATGGAGCAGGCAATGATAGGGTGATGGAGCAGGCAATGATGGGGGTGATGGAGCAGGCAATGATGGGGTGATGGAGCAGGCAATGATGGGGTGATGGAGCAGGCAATGATGGGAGTGATGGAGCAGACAATGATGGGGTGATGGAGCAGGCAATTATGGGGTGATGGAGCAGACAATGATGGGGGTGATGGAGCAGGCAGTGATGGGGTGATGGAGCAGGCAATGAGGGGAGTGATGGGGTGATGGAGCAGGCAGTGATGGGGTGATGGAGAAGGCAGTGATAGGGTGATGGAGCAGGCAATGATGGGGTGATGAAGCAGGCAATGAGGGGAGTGATGGGGGTGATGGAGCAGGCAATGATGGGGGTGATGGAGCAGGCAATGATGGGGGTGATGGAGCAGGCAATGATGGGGTGATGGAGCAGGCAATGAGGGGAGTGATGGGGGTGATGGAGCAGGCAGTGATGGGGTGATGGAGAAGGCAGTGATAGGGTGATGGAGCAGGCAATGATGGGGGTGATGGAGCAGGCAATGATGGGGTCATGGAGCAGGCAATGAGGGGAGTGATGGGGGTGATGGAGCAGGCAATGATGGGGGTGATGGAGCAGACAATTATGGGAGTGATGGAGCAGGCAGTGATGGGGTGATGGAGCAGACAATGATGGGAGTGATGGGGTGATGGAGCAGGCAGTGATGGGGTGATGGAGAAGGCAGTGATGGGGTGATGGAGCAGGCAATGATGGGGGTGATGGAGCAGGCAATGATGGGGTGATGGAGCAGACAATGATGGGAGTGATGGGGTGATGGAGCAGGCAATGATGGGAGTGATGGGGAGAAGGCACAGTGATGGGGTGATGGAGAAGGCAGTGATGGGGAGAAGACAATGATGGGGTGATGGTCGAGAGGGCAATGATGGGGTGGTGGGTGAGAATGCAATGATGGTGGTGGTGGAAAGGGCAATAAATGGGGGTGGTGGAGGAGGAGAAAATGATGGAGGTGGTGGAATGGGCAATGATGGGAGTGGTGGGGGAGAAAGCAAAGATAGTGGTGGAGAAGAAAATGATGGAGGTGGGGGAGAGGACAATAATGGGATGCGAGGGGAGGAGGACAATGAGGGGTGTGGGGGATTGGGATGGGAGGAAGGGGGACTTATAATGGCCTTAGGAACAGGGGGAGGTGGAGGAAGACATTATCGTTTATTATGTCTAACACAGTCCCTTAGTATATAGTGTACTCACTAATTCTGTATAACACCATCCTTAGTTACATAGCTTCCTCTTTTATTATGTATAACACCGCCCCTTATTACCTACCATCCTCTCTAGTTATATATGGTGCCGTCCCTTATTATATAGCTTCCTCTGCTGTTATGTATAGTGCTGTCTCTTACATAGTGTATTTTTGTTATTTTTGTTATTCACAGCGCCCTCTTTTATTACATGGTCCCCTCTCTTGTTAGATATAAAATGACTGCTGATCGAGGAGCCGGTGACCAGATGACCAGTCCATCAGCTCCTCCATTAGAAAGGAAGCTTTCCCATGCTCCATCAGCCATCATTGCATTATACAGCTAACAAGACAGGACGGTATGTAATAAAAAACAGGGCTCTATATAATCCAATATGTAAGGGACGGAACTGTACATAACAAGAGAAGGCACTGTGTATGGGACAGCAATATACATAATAAAGGAGACTATGTAATATATACCTGTATGTGTGTGTGTGGCTATATAATATCAATAATCTATCTATCTATATATATATATATATACACACACACACGTAGCTTTGACGCCATAAAAGGAGGGGGGCCCGGACACATTTCTTGCACAGGGACCCCAAGCTGTCAGTGTCCGCCCCCTGTCCGCCAAAATAATTTGTACTTTCTGTTTTTTTTTCTGTCACATTATTAAAAATTATTATTAAAAAAAGCCATTAGGTCTTCATCCAGCATCATCAAGCTAATACATACATATATATAGAGAACTGCAAGAAGTTGAAAGTCTAGAAATTTAGAAATAATAGCAGAGTTAGTAGCAGACTAAAAATTAGATCTTTGAGTGTAGTGTGGGCTCTTCGGATGCTTCCGAATTATCAACGACCAAAGGGGCGGCAAATTTTTCGACCGCCCCGGGCGCCACAAACAGTTGCTACGCCACTGTATAGACCCCTCAAAGTGGCTTCAAATGTGATGTGGTCCTAAAAATAAAATGGTGTTGTAAAAATGAGAAATCGCTGGTCAACTTTTAACCCTTATAACTTCCTAACAAAAAAAAATTTTGGTTCCAAAATTGTGCTGATGTAAAGTAAACATGTGGGAAATGTTAGTTATCAAGTTTTTTGTGTGCCGTATCTCTGTGATTTAAGGGCATAAAAATTCAAAGTTGGAAAATTGCAAAATTTTCAAAATTTTTGCAAAATTTCCATTTTTTTCACAAATAAACGCAAGTCATTTGAATGAAATTTTACCACTAACATGAAGTACAATATGTCACGAGAAAACAGTGTCAGAATCACCGGGATCCATGGAAGCGTTCCAGAGTTATGACCTCATAAAGGTACAGTGGTCAGAATTGTAAAAATTGACCCGGTCATGAACGTGCAAACCACCCTTGGGGGTGAAGGGGTTAATACGATTAGTCCCCAATCCCCACAGTTTTAAGCGTGCCCTAAAAACGCATATGTTCAGACTGGCCTACCACCTCAACGCATTAACCAAAATATCCCTGTGTGGCTCATTCAAATTTTTTTTACCATAACCAGGTTTCCCGCATCATGTTCTCACATGCTTTATGCATTTAATAGCCCTCTGTGTCTGTACTGTTACATATTTAGACTGTTAACTGGTTCATGCAGCAACAGGAACACCCCTTTCTTACACTAGGGATGGTCCAAACAATAAAAGCAATTGTTACCATCCACCTTTCATGTCTCCCCTTTTTCCTCATAGATTGTAAGCTTGTGAGCAGGGCCCTCATTTCTCTTGGTATCTGTTTTGATCTATGTGTTTATTGGTATGCTGTAATGTCTATCGTCTGTACAAGTCCCCTCTGAAATGTAAAGTGCTGCAGAATATGTCGGCGCTATAAAAATAAAATTATTATTATTTATTATTATTATTATTATTATTATTATAAACAGTGGTGTAATTAGAGTCCAATGGGCGCCAGTGCAAAATTTGGACCTGGGCACCCTCTGCATGTTGGTCAAATGTATGGGCTCTTGTAGCGTTCTAAATCCTATAAAGACACCCCTCCCCTTCATAAAGTAGTATGCCTCTCATCCTGTTATATATGTTTCCCTTCTAGGTATATATATGCCCCATTCAGGCATATCTGTCCCATCCTTATAAATATGTCCCCAATCCTGGTATATATGTCCCCTATCACGGGCCCCTTTCTGGTATATATGTCTTCCATTTGGGTATATACTGTAAGTTCCCCATACTGGACCCTTTCCTGTAATATATGTCTCCAACTCTGGGTAACTTCCTGGTATATATGTAATTCATCATAGTATATATGTCCCCTATTCTGGTCTATATGTCCACTATCCTGGTATATATGTCCCCATCCAGGTGCATAAGTTCCTTATCCTGGGCCCATCCTGCTATGTATGTCTCACATCCTGGTATATATGTCTCCCAATCTGGTACACACAGTATGTCCCTCATCCTGGGCCCATTCTGAAATATATGACCCTCATCCTGATATATATTTCCCCCATCCTGGGCTCATCAGGGTATAAATGTCCCCTATTTTGGTATATATGTTCTCCATCATGGGCCCCTTTCCGGGTTATATTTGTCCCCCATCCTGGGCCCGTTTCTAGCATATATGCTCCATGATCTGCTTTTGCATGTGAAAACAAATACCAAAAAAAAAACACATTTTACTCAGCATCCTTCGCTTCCTCACCTTGCAGTGTCCTCTTCTGTAGCAGTTGATATCGGTGTACCTTCTCTATCGACGCATGACGTTCCAGCCATGCAACACCAATACTTGGCACACCGTCATCAGTTGTCAGCCTCTGTTTGGCCTCATCGTGTATTGCAGATCAGGAAGCCAGGCATCTCCTACTCTGCAATACACTTCAACTGAATGTGCATCCTCGCGCACACATCCAGTTGAAGTAGGAGCTGGGTCGGAGAGCCCCCCTCCAACATGGGGCCAATCGCAGTTGCACCCTCTGCCCCTGTTGAAGAACATTCTTGTGCCAGCAGAAATCAATTTCTGTAAAATAATACCAACTCATTATGGATAAATTAACTCGCACAGGATTGAACATACATTTTTGGCAAACAGTTTGGCATATATATTGATGTCCCAATCTAACAGGAATAAAGAAAATGAACTCACTTAGCTTCATTTAGCTTCATTCTAACCTGGTGTAGGCGAAATGTCTGGTATTTTTACTTAAGAATAACTACCAGCTATTACAGTATTGACTACAAAGGTTAAATGAGGCCATAGTGGCAGGATATTTATAATATCAGCTGGAGAGACTGACCATGCGGTGTATCTGAGATGTTTGAAGTTTGATGTTTAGGAAAGTGGACCCCAAATGCACTAAAAATACCTAAAATAACCATGAGAACAGGTAATCACCCTGTTTAGGTCAAGGACCAGCTCCCTGCCACTACTTGGGTCTAAGGCTGGGTTCAGATTACGTTATAGCGTCTGTTAACACTGCCATTCAGCCCCATTGTCGGGTGCATCGCGACGCATGCCGTAAAGTGGCATGCGTTCACGATGTGCCGTCATTCAGTGATGGAGCCTCAGACGCGGGCTGCAGCGTCTGAGGCTTCGTCACCACTAGTGCAGATGCAGATGGAGCATCTGCGCTAGCGGTATAGCTTACCGCATATCGCGTTATGCTATAGCGTTAACGCAGAAAAAGCAAAAAGCAAAAAACACAAATATCCTGAACTAAAAAGTAAAAAATAAAAATAAATAAAAAAAATAATGCGTTGAATGGGCTGTGTTAACGCCATGTGAACCTAGCCTAAGTGTGTTGTCTGCAGCGGAGACGTCATGCTGACAGCACACAATACCGTTGTAGCTAATCTCTAAACTTAGCGGCTGTGCTGTGGTGGACAAATGATGGGAGATAAATTCTGTCTAAAAATGAAGGAATGGAATAAGAATTTTATCGGAAAAAAGTTCTCTTTGAACCTATTCACATCTAGTTGTTCTGCTATTGCTGTGCATGTCCTATTGTCTTGCGCATAAAAGTTTTTCTTAAGTTTCCTGAAAGCAAACTTTGAAGAACAGTTCTTGTTTTATCTAATTTGTTTGTTAGGTGAGCAAAATGATTGCATTTGTTCTGAGATCTCTCCACATCAATTCGTGATTGTGAGGTCAAACAGGTAAATTATAATTCCCTTTTACTCTTAGTTTGCGCACACCATTTTTAGAAACAAACCCCTCATGAATGCCTTAAGCACATTCCAACCAGTAAAATCACTGCGTGAGCATTAATGTCCAACAATGATCCTATTTCAGTTGGAAATGTATGTTTGTATTCGAGAGAAGATGGTTTATTCATTAATTCTCCAAGGAGAAGTGTGATATATGGCTTTGTTGAGTGAAAGGGGCATGGTCAGGACATGTATAGTCTCAATCTCGGTCCTTATCGCCTCCTGGAACATCCTACAGTTCAGAAAAAAACTGTCAATTTGCGTTTTAGATAAATGAGGTTGAGATAAGAGGTCGTTATCCCTCTTAGATCCATGATGATAGCGTCAAGTATCATATAAGTCTCTTTTATTCATCATGGGAGTTATTACTCAACGGGATCTGTCAAAGAAGTCAAGGGGAGGATCTATGATTGAAATAAAGTCACTACCAAGGATTAAAGTTTCTTTTGTTTTCTCTATTATTTTATCTATATCAGCGTTGGAAGAAACATCTACATTGCTTCTCTAAGAAAATATACATTAAGAAATGTTAAGGCTGCATGATTTGTGGTGCAGATGGGAATTCGAAAGTAGCCGGTTGGATCCATGAAAAAAAACAGGCAAAAAATAACTAACGACAATGAGCAATCCTCATCATTAGTATGATGTGATTCAACAAAGATATTGTGGTATCTTGGAAAAAAACAACGGGGGGTACATATGAGTTTTTGAGTCCGTAGAGGCAGAGGAAGAAGAGTGACCTAGTGAGCTGCAGTAGTATAGTAGGGAGAGGAAGCAGAGCAACATGTTGTGGCGCGATCTTGCGAAGAGCCCTATTTGGAGAAGGAGGTGAGCTTTCTTGGTGCTGCAGACTTGGCTTAAGTCTTCAATATTGCTACAGGGGTCAAGGTAGGGTTGTGGAAATGCGATGGTTGTGCAACGAGCCGCTGAAGTAGCTTTACCGTTGTAGGAGCTTAAAGAAAATGTATCCAGTTTTGCTGGATTTTATTTTTAAACTGGTTCTACAACGTTTTTTTCTGTGCACCTCCATTCTAAAGTTATATCCCATGGTAAATAAGGGTGCAAAAATTCTGCTTCCCAAAAAAATGTTCTGTGGCCGAAAATGGTATCAATAAAAATGTCAACTTGTCCCACAAAAAAGAAGTCCTCACATGACTCCGTGGGCAGAAATATAGAAAAATTACAGCTGTCAAAATAAAGAGATGGAAAAACGTTTTCTCGTATAAAAAGCGTCTTTTAGTGTGTGACAGCAACCATATATAAAAAAGTATACATCTGATATCGCTATAATCGCACCGACCTGAAGAATAAAAGTCACCTAATTACATATACCAGACGACAGCATAAAAAAACAATAAAACCAATTCTTCACCTGCTGTTGATTTGCTTATTTTGCCTCCCAAAGATCGCAGTAAGGCTGAGCTCACATTTACCCTGCGCTCTATGCTGAGCGCTTACACCTGGGTTTCTCTGTAAATCTCTGAAATACATGACTCAGATGGAACACCAGGAGGAAGATTCCCTTTAATGAGGCAGATGGAGGCATTGTGGACTCTATCTGACCTGTGATCTGATGGTGTCAGTCTTTTTAAGTGTGCATAAAAGCACAGTCCACCACAGTTTTGTGCACCTCTGAAAAAAGGCCAACACTGAACAGAGGCCAGATGGAGTCCAGAGTCCTCATTATAGTGAATGGATCATTCAGGGGTTTCTTCTGAATCACGTCACTCGAAGATTTAGATGAAAACTCTGATGTAAGTCCTCAGCAGGATTAATGTGATTCAAAATGTTGTGTAAAATATTCCCAATAAAACCTTAAATTCAATGCATGAAACAAACCAAGTCCCAACTCAGGTCTGTCATCTATCAATGGAAATATAGAGGGCTTTCACGTTACTGGTTGCAAAAAGGCTCTATGGCTCCCCCACTGCCAAAAATACAATAAATAAAATCCCGATAATTCTGTGCTCCCAAATCCAAATGCCCCTTCCTTTCTGAGCACCAGCAACCCTGAAACACATTTAGCTCCCACTTGTTTGGCATTTTGGTAATGATGAGAGCCCACTTAATTTATAGGGTGCGTGTCTCCAGGAGCAAGGCACAATGTAGGCACATTACAATGTACTGGGCACTGCAATGCAACATAATAGACACTACAATAGCAGATTTGCAATTTTTGCTAAACAACATTCACTGCTGCTTGTTATTAGTGTTGAGCGATACCTTCTGATATCGTGAAATATCAGATCGGATTGGATCGGACTGATACCCAAAAAGTATCGGATATCGCCGATTCCAATACAGGAAACCAATGCAAGTCAATGGGACAGAAATATCGGAATTAAAATAAACCCTTTCTTTCCTTGTAGGTTAATTCTACACAAAGAAAAACAACTAAGAATAATGTAGAATGTATTGGGGGAGGTGGAGGAGACATTAAAGGCATAGAGGTTTAGCCCAATCAAATGGAATAGCAGGAATTAATATTTTTTTAAGACGTTCGGAGTTACAAAGATATTGACTATGTTAACTTTTTTATATTTTGTCAGATATGTATGTTTCACTACTTCCATGCTCGTCACCTTCTTTTTTACTTCTCCCACACTTTCTCCTTCATGATCCTCAGCAGAAGCATCTTTTTCATCAACTTCTTCTTCACCTTATTCATCTTCTTCTTCACATTCTTCCTATTATTCTTTTTTTTTTACATTCTTCATATTCTTCTTATTCAACTATTATTCTTCTTCATATTCTACTTCTTTATCTTCTTCCTATTCTTCTTCTTCATCATATTCTTATTTGTGACAGGCATTCCTGTAGTTGTTATCTATAAAAGTTTGAAGATTACACCTTCCGTCCTGCCTGTCACAAAAGATTTACAACAGGATTTGTCCGCGTTCAGTTTGGCCTGCAGCAGCAGGCATTTTCCAGGGGCACCACGAGGAGGAACGGACTCACCCCATACACTGCTTAGTCTTCTTCTGCTTATAATTTAGATATATTTTGCTCTGATTTTTAGTCTTATGCTTAATGTTATTCTGCTTTTTGTTCTTCTGCTTCTTGGTCTTCTGCATCTTGGTGGTTGTCTTCATGTTCTTTGTCCTCTTGGTCATCTTCTTCAGGGTCATCTTTTTCGTCTTCTTCGGGGTGGTCTTCAGGGTCGTCGTCTTCAGGGTCATCGTCCTAGGTGTCGTCGTCTTCTTCGGGTGGTCTTCAGGGTCGTCGTCAGGGAGATCCAGAGTGATTACCAAAAATCATTTCAAAAAGCTTGAACTTGGAAATGTAACAGAAGGTACAAGAAGGTTGAGGAACTGCCGAGAACCAGCTGATGGTACTTGAACCCGGATGGGTAGCAGAAGGAACAAGAGCCAATTGCACTACCGATGGCCAGCTGATGGTACTGGAACCCGGTTACTAAGCAGGAGGTACCTGTGCTACAAAGCACTACCAAGGACCAGCAGACGTTGCTGGAACTCGTATACCGAGATGGAGGCACCTAAGCCAAAGGCACTGCTGAGAACCAGCTGACGGGGCTGGAAACCGGAGGGATAACAGAAGCTACAAGAGCCAATGGCACAACCGAGGACCAGCTGACGGTGCTGGAACACGGTTACTAAGCAGGAGGTACCTGTGCCAGAAAGCACTACCAAGGACCAGCAGACATTGCTGGAACTCGGATACTGAGATGGAGGCACCTAAGCCAAAGGCACTGCCGAGAACCAGCAGACGGTACTGGAACCCGGATGGGTAGCAGAAGCTACAAGAGCTAATGGAACTACCGAGGACCAGCTGACGGTGCTGGAACCTGGAGGGGCAGCAGAAGGAACAAGAGCCAATAGCACTACCGAGGACAAGCTGATGGTACTGGAACTCGGTTACTAAGCAGGAGGTACCTGTGCCAGAAAGCACTACAAAGGACCAGCAGACGTTGCTGGCACTCAGATACCGAGATGGAGGCACCTAAGCCAAAGGCACTGTGGAGAACCAGCTGATGGTACTGGAACCCAGATGGGTAGCAGAAGGTACCCATGAAAAACAAAGTTGCAAGGCCATGAGCCGGCCGCAGTTACCGAAACCCACAGTCCTACAGGGGGGGCTTGTCCTATTGGCACTACGGAACCAGCTTTTATTGCCAGATCCCGCAGCCCACATAGGAAGCACCTAAACTGCAGCACCATAGAGTTGGCTAACCCGACCGCAACACGACAGGACAACGTATTGGTGGCAAAGTGACGTTGACACTACTCTGAAACAGCTAGCGTGCTGGAACCAGGCTGGGTAGGAGGGAGTACCCATGCCAAAGACACTGCCGAGAACCAGCTGACGGTGCTGGAACCCGGATGGGTAGCAGAAGCTACAAGAGCCAATGGAACTACCGAGGACCAGCTGACAGTGCTGGAACCCAGAGGGGTAGCAGAAGCTACAAGAGCCAATGGCACTACCGAGGACCAGCTGACGGTGCTGGAACACGGTTACTAAGCAGGAGGTACCTGTGCCAGAAAGCACTACCAAGGACCAGCAGACGTTGCTGGAACTCGGATACTTAGAAGGAGGCACCTAAGCCAAAGGCACTGCCGAGAACCAGCTGACGGTACTGGAACCCGGATGGGTAGCAGAAGCTACCAGAGCCAATGGAACTACCGAGGACCAGCTGATGGTACTGGAACCTGGTTACTAAGCAGGAGGTACCTGTGCTAGAAAGTACTACGAAGGACCTGCAGACGTTGCTGGAACTCGGATACAGAGATGGAGGCACCTAAGCCAAAGGCACTGCCGAGAACCAGCTGACGGTGCTGGAACCCAGAGGGGCAGCAGAACGAACAAGAGCCAATGGCACTACCAAGGACCAGCTTATGGTACTGGAACCCGGTAACTAAGCAGGAGGTACCTGTGCCAGAAAGCACTACCAAGGACCAGCAGATGTTGCTGGAACTTGGATACCAAGATGGAGGCACTTAAGCCAAAGGCACTGCCGAGAAGCAGCTGACGATACTGGAACCCGGAAGGGTAGCAGAAGGTACCCATGAAAAACAAAGTTGCAAGGCCACGAGCCGGCCGCAGTTACTGAAATCCACAGTCCTACAGGGGGTGCTTGTCCTATTGGCACTACGGAACCAGCCTTTATTGCCAGATCCCACAGCACACATAGGAAGCACCTAAACTGCAGGCACCATAGAGTCGGCTAACCCGACCGCAACACGACAGGACAATGTATTGGTGGCAAAGTGACTTTGACACTACCCGGAAACAGCTGGCGTGCTGGAACCAGGCTGGGCAGGAGGGAGTACTGGTGCCAAAGACACTGCCGTGAACCAGCTGACGGTGCTGGAACCCGGTTGGGTAGCAGAAGCTACAAGAGCCAATGGAACTACCGAGGACCAGCTGACGGTACTGGAACACGGTTACTAAGCAGGAGGTACCTGTGCTAGAAAGCACTACCAAGGACCAGCAGATGTTGCTGGAACTCTGATGCCAAGATGGAGGCACATAAGCCAAAGGCACTGCCGAGAACCAGCTGACGGTGCTGGAAACCGGAGGGGTAGCAGAATCTACAAGAGTCAATGGCACTACCGAGTACCAGCTTACGGTACTGGAACCCGGTTACTAAGCAGGAGGTATCTGTGCTAGAAAACACTACCAAGGACCAGCAGACGTTGCTGGAACTCGGATACTGAGATGGAGGCACCTAAGCCAAAGGCACTGCCGAGAACCAGCTGACGGTACTGGAACCCGGAGGGGTAGCAGAAAATACCCCTGAAAAACAACGTTGCAAGGCCGCGAGGCGGCCGCAGTTACCGAAACCCACAGTCCTACAGGGAGTGCTTGTCCTATTGGTACTACGGAACCAGCCTTTATTGCCAGATCCCACAGCCAACATAGGAAGCACCTAAACTGCAGCACCATAGAGTCGGCTAACCCGACCGCAACACGACAGGACAACGTCCTGGTGCCAAAGTGACGTTGACACTACCCGGAAACAGCTGGCATGCTGGAACCAGGCTGGGCAGAAGGGAGTACCTGTGCCAAAGACTCTTCTGAGCAGCAACTGGCAGTGTTGGAGCCCAGGGATTATAGTAGAAACAGAGTGCAGCCAGAAGCCTAATTGGAGGAGCAAGTTTAAAATATGGAGTAGTGTGAATGTGGACAGAGCAGGAAATATTGCCAGACACACAGCAGGGGAGCAGCTGACGTTATTGAACCCCACTAACACAAGAGCTAGTGTTTTTCTCTGTGCAGACGGCACTTCTGAACAGCAACTGGCGGTGTTGGAGCCCAGGGTCAATCATGGAGTAGGCTGAGGCCTAATTGGAGCAAGTTTAAAATCAGTTGTAGTGTGAATGTGGAGGGAGCAGGAGATATTGCCGGACACACAGCAGGGGAGCAGCTGACGTTACTGAACCCCACTAACACAGGAGCTAGTATTTTTCTCTGTGCAGACGGCACTTCTGAGCAGCAACTGGCGGTGTTGGAGCCCAGGGTCAATCAAGGAGTAGGCTGAAGCCTAATTGGAGCAAATTTAAAATCAGTTGTAGTGTGAATGTGGAGGGAGCAAGAGATATTGCCGGACACACAGCAGGGGAGCAGCTGACGTTACTGAACCCCACTAACAGGAGCTAGTGTTTTTCTCTGTGCAGACGGCACTTCTGAGCAACAACTGGCAGTGTTGGAGCCCAAGGTCATTCATGGAGTACGCTAAGGCCTAATTGGAGCAAGTTTAAAATCTGATGTTGGGATGAATTTGGAGGGAGCAGGAGATATTGCCGGACACCCAGCAGGGGAGCAGCTGACGTTACTGAACCCCACTAACACAGGAGCTAGTGTTTTTCTCTGTGCAGACCGCACTTCTGAGCAGAAACTGGTGATGTTGGAGCCCAGGGTCAATCATGGATTAGGCTAAGGCCTAATTGGAGCAAGTTTAATATCTGATGTTGGGATGAATGTGGCGGAAGCAGGAGATATTGCCGGACACACAGCAGGGGAGCAGCTGGCATTAGTGAAGCCCACTAACACAGGAGCTAGTGTTTTTCTCTATGGAGACAGCACTTCTGAGCAGCAACTGGCGGTGTTGGAGCCCAGGGATTACAGTTCAGGTGGTAGAAACATGAACACAACAGGAGACCTGGATACTGTTGCCAACCAATTATTTATTCTGGAAGAGGACTGGCAAATTCTGGCGAGATCCAGGCCTTGTTCATTTTCAGAAAAGTAAGCCAGTCAACGTTATCGGAGGATAGTCGCGTGCGACGGTCTGTTAGTACACCACCTGCGTCACTAAAGATGCGTTCCGATAATACACTAGCAGCAGGGCAAGCCAGCACCTCCAATGCATACTGGCTAAGCTATGGCCATGTATTCAGCTTAGAGACCCAAAACTTGAAGGGGGAAGAGCCGTCTGGGAGTAGACTGAGAGGGCAAGACATGTAGTCTGTCACCATCTGACGGAAACGTTGCCTCCTGCTGACTGGAGCCGTCTGTGATGGTGTAGACATTTGTGGCGGGCACACAAAACGTTGCCACATTTGGGCCATACTGGTCTTGCCTTGTGCTGAGGCGCTGCCTCTGCTCCCTCTTTGTGCAGAGCTTCCTCCACTGCCTCGACGCACAGAGCTGCTTTGTAAAGCACTAGCAGCACTGCTCTCGGGTGGAATTGAGAACATGATGGACTGCACCAGTGTGTCTTGGTACTCCCGCATTTTACGCTCCCGGCTCAACGGTGTTATGAGGCTTTGTAAGTTGCTCCGGTAGCAAGGATCTTGGAGGGTGTACACCCAATAATCAGTCATGTTGAGAATGTGGGCGGTGCGGCGGTCGTTTCTCAGGCACTGCAACATGAAATCAACCATGTGCTGCAGACTCCCAACTGGCCAAGAAACGCTGTCCCCTGCTTGAGGCGTCATCTCTGCCTGCTCTGCATAACCCCGCCCTCGCTCTATATACTGACTACTAGAGCATTGTGTACCTCCCTCCTCTGGAGAGATGTCTTCCTCCTCCATTGACTCTTAATCATCCTCCTCACAAAGTGTCCCCTGCCTAGGCCTTTGTGCGGAACCACGTTGCGCAGACTGTCCAGAAGGAGATGACATTTGTGACTCCTAATCCTCCACCTCTTCCACAACCTTCCCTTAGTGCTTGCAGTGATTTTTGAAGCAGGCAGATAAGGGGGACAGTCATGCTGACTAGTGCATCATCTGCACTCGCCTTCCGCGTGGAATCATCGAAGGCACGCAAAGCGTGGCATATGTCCTTCATGGAGGCCCACTCAGTGGTGGTGAAGTGTGAACGGCGAGCAGTGTGACTCGTTTGCGCCTGATGCAGCTGGTACTCCATTACTGCTGCCTGCTGCTCACACAACTGCTCCAACATATGTAACTTTGAATTCCACCTGGTGGGTAGGTCACATATGATGCGATGTTCCGGAAGGCGGAATTGGCGCTGCAGAGCTGCAATGCGCGATCTTGCCATGCTGGAACGCCGCAAGTGAGCGCACTCTATGCGGACCTTGTGCAGCAGTGCATCAAGATCCGGATAGTCCCTCAAAAAACTCTGCACGACCAAGCTGAGCACATGTGCCAGACATAGGATGTGAGTGAGGTTGCCTAGGCCCTGAGCTGCCACCAGATTTCGGCCATTGACACACTCTACCAAGCCTGGCTGGAGATTCGCTGGCAGAAACCACACGTCGCTCTCCTGCTTGATGGCATTCCAGAGCTCCTGCGCTGTGTGGCTTCGATTCCCCCAAAAAATTAATTTCAGTACGGCCTGTTGACGTTTGGCCACGGCTGTGCTCATATCGGTCGTAACAGGTAAGCGTTCACGGGTCCACGTGGAGGTAGACCGTGACGGCTCCTGCAGCGCTGATTCTGAGGAACTGGAGTATGAGGAGGAGTCAATGTGTACAGACTGGATTCCTGCAATCCTTGGAGTTGGCAGAACACGTACAGCGCCACTCTCAAGATCTGTACCCGGCTCCACAACATTTACCCAATGGGCAGTGAGGGAAAGGTATCGTCCCTGTCCATGGTTACTGGTCCACGCATCGGTGGTCAGTTGGACCTTGCTACTGACAGCGTTTAGTAGCGCATGTTTAATTTTTCCCTCCACATGCTTTTGCAGGGCAGGGACGTCTTGCCTACTGAAATAAAAGCGGCTTGGCACATTGTATTGTGGGACTGCCAATGCCATGAAGTTACGGAAGGTGTCAGTCTCCACCAGCCTGAATGAGAGCATTTCAAGGGCCAATAGTTTTGCAATGCCAGCATTCAAAGCCTGTGCTCGGGGATGGTTTGCCGAGTATGGCTGCCTTTTTCCCATGCCTGTGCTACCGATGGCTGTAGAGTGGCCTGTGAGTGTGAGGATGACAGGGAACGTTGTGCTGTGGGTGTAATTACACTGGGTCTCTGTACAACAGTGCAAGAGGTTCTTCCATGGCGATCCTGTGAGGAAGCCGAACCAGCTGTGTGTGAGCTGGAGGAAGAGGCTACAACACGAGCTGAAGAGGTGGTAGGTGGTGCTGTAAGTTGGCCTACGTCTTCAGTGTGTCTTTGTAACTCCACCATGTGCTTGGTCCGCACAAGTTTCCACATATTTGTGGTATTGAGGTTGCTGACACTTTTCCCTCTTTTGACTTTCTGATTACACAGCTTGCATTTGACAAAGCAAATGTCATCTGCAACTGTGTCAAAAAAGGATCACACACTGCAAGTTCTGGGAGCGCCCGTTTTGGGTTTTGGAAGAGGAATGCTCCTAATGGGTGCCGAAGTGGAGACTACAGGCAACCAAGTCTGTCCCCTCCCTCTCCCTCCTGTCTTGGCCGTTCAGGGAATCTCTTCCTCAGAGCTGCTCCCACCACCTTCCTGTTCCTCATGCCATGATGTGTCAAGGACCTCATCATCTACACTACCCTCTTCAAACACCTGCTTCTCCTGGGTAGTCTCGCCAGCACAGTACACACCAGAAAGTGGCACCTGAGTCTCATCATCAGATGCATACTGAGGTGTGCTAACCATAGGCACTGGCCCACCCGCCTCTTCAGATTCAGAGAGACAAAGCTGTTGTGCATCACTGCATACTCCCTCTTCTTCACATTCTAGAATGCTGCTTGGCTGGCCCCCTCTTTCCAAGCCAAGAGATTCAGAGAACAGAAATAGTGAATGAGATGGCTCCTGTCCAGGGCTCTCTGACTGCCTGGGCAATTTGGCAGGTGGTGAAGAGACAGATGGTTGCTCTTCGGTGCTCTGGACCTGAGAGGATGTGGAAGTAATTGAAGTCGATGGGTTAGCTGCCATCCATCCGACAACGGCTTCAATTTGTTCCTCCCGCAGCAGTGGGGTACGGCGAGCTCCTACAAAGCTGCGCATAAAGGAGTGTTCCCTGCTAAAACTGGGGGATGCCGAGTCACTAGTGCCCGCAGCAGGCACAGAATCCCCACATCCTCTCCCTGCTGAAACTCCACGCCCACAACCACGTGCCTTACTCCCTGCCTTCTTCATCTTGGTAGACTGATAAAGATAGGCAGAAAAGTACTAAGGGCTTAGTGTGCTTATTCCTGAACAGCTGCTAACAGGTATAAGAAACACTAATTTTATAAAGTGTGTGGACTACACTTTAATATGAGCTAATGTGGCCTACACAACTGTAAAGTGGAGTGTTTGGTGAACTTTATTTACGTGTTTTTTTTTCAAAAAAACAAAAAGGAAGTGACCAAAGATGTAAAAGTGATAGTATCACAAATTTTTTGGAGCTATTACAATGCAGGAAGGTAACCTACCATTAGAGTTGAGCGACTTTTGGTTTTTTAGGGTCGCGTTTCGTTTCGTGAAACCCGACTTTTCCAAAAGTCGGGTCGAGCAAGATCGTCCGATTATAGGGAAAAGTCGGGGTCGTCCCGAAACACGAAACCCAATGTAAGTCAATGGGGAATAAAAGTCGGCAGTGAGATGAGGACAGGAAACACACCTACAGTGCCCATTTGAATGCCAAAAGCATCAATTCTTCTTTCTTAAGCTTGTCAACCTTAATTAACTTCATAATACAAGTTACGCACTGAAAAATGGGGGTTATTTGGCTACAAACTGTGAGGGGGGAGGGCTGGCTCCAGGTTTTCATGTGCCCTGGGCGAAAGAGCGCCCCTTTAACACATACCACAACTCATCATGCTCCGATACGGCAGAGAAATAGCGGTATAGTACAATGAAAAATACCTCACTTTTTACATCTCATGACGAGGCCCATCTATTTCTCCATACAGAATCATTGGTCCCATATAATGTTTGAAACAGTATATGATGAGCTCCACATAATGCTACAGTATATGTTGGTCCCCATGGATGAAGCTCCACTGTCTTATGGGCCCAAATAATGCTCCAAACATAATGGGCCCCATTTCTAATGCTCTAGTGTATAATGGGCCCTGTAAATGCTGCTCCAGTGTCTGATGTCCACCTTTGGAATGTTCCAGTGTATGGTGGGCCCCATCTATCATTCTCCAGAGTATAGTGCTCCCCAAAAATTGCTGTCCCAACATTGAAAACAATCAAATAAGTCTCCTCGCTAGGGAATCCCTGTACTTGTCTGGACAGGTGCTGTAGCTTGCTTAACAGCTCGCCAGCCGCTCTCACGCCCAGTATGGATTGCACGTGATTGCACAAAGGTTAGAAAGGGTACCGTATCCCTGGATAACATGTATGGATAGCGTACACATTCAAAATATATGTCTATACAGCATGAGGCAGGCTCAGACGGTGTTAGGCCCAGTATGGATTGCACGTGATTGCACAAAGGTTAGAAAGGGTACCGTATCCCTGGATAACATGTATGGATAGCGTACACATTCAAAATATATGTCTCAGGAGGCAGGCTCAGACGGTGTTAGGCCCAGTATGGATTGCACGTGATTGCACAAAGGTTAGAAAGGGTACCGTATCCCCGGATAACATGTATGGATAGCGTACACATTCAAAATATATGTCTATACAGCATGAGGCAGGCTCAGACGGTGTTAGGCCCAGTATGGATTGCATGTGATTGCACAAAGGTTAGAAAGGGTACCGTATCCCTGGATAACATGTATGGATAGCGTACACATTCAAAATATATGTCTCAGGAGGCAGGCTCAGACGGTGTTAGGCCCAGTATGGATTGCACGTGATTGCACAAAGGTTAGAAAGGGTACCGTATCCCCGGATAACATGTATGGATAGCGTACACATTCAAAATATATGTCTCTACAGCATGAGGCAGGCTCAGACGGTGTTAGGCCCAGTATGGATTGCACGTGATTGCACAAAGGTTAGAAAGGGTACCGTATCCCTGGATAACATGTATGGATAGCGTACACATTCAAAATATGTGTCTATACAGCATGAGGCAGGCTCAGACGGTGTTAGGCCCAGTATGGATTGCACGTGATTGCACAAAGGTTAGAAAGGGTACCGTATCCCTGGATAACATGTATGGATAGCGTACACATTCAAAATATATGTCTATACAGCATGAGGCAGGCTCAGACAGTGTTAGGCCCAGTATGGATTGCACGTGATTGCACAAAGGTTAGAAAGGGTACCGTATCCCTGGATAACATGTATGGATAGCGTACACATTCAAAATATATGTCTATACAGCATGAGGCAGGCTCAGACGGTGTTAGGCCCAGTATGGATTGCACGTGATTGCACAAAGGTTAGAAAGGGTACCGTATCCCTGGATAACATGTATGGATAGCGTACACATTCAAAATATATGTCTATACAGCATGAGGCAGGCTCAGACGGTGTTAGGCCCAGTATGGATTGCACGTGATTGCACAAAGGTTAGAAAGGGTACCGTATCCCTGGATAACATGTATGGATAGCATACACATTCAAAATATATGTCTCAGGAGGCAGGCTCAGACGGTGTTAGGCCCAGTATGGATTGCACGTGATTGCACAAAGGTTAGAAAGGGTACCGTATCCCTGGATAACATGTATGGATAGCGTACACATTCAAAATATATGTCTATACAGCATGAGGCAGGCTCAGACGGTGTTAGGCCCAGTATGGATTGCACGTGATTGCACAAAGGTTAGAAAGGGTACCGTATCCCTGGATAACATGTATGGATAGCGTACACATTCAAAATATATGTCTCAGGAGGCAGGCTCATACGGTGTTAGGCCCAGTATGGATTGCACGTGATTGCACAAAGGTTAGAAAGGGTACCGTATCCCTGGATAACACGTATGGATAGCGTACACATTCAAAATATATGTCTCAGGAGGCAGGCTCAGACGGTGTCAGGCACAGTATGGATTTGGCGGCCCAGATTACACAGCGGAGGAGCAGGGAGAGGTAAAGATTGCAAATGGTGGGGCCCTGCCCAAGCAAGGGGGGCCCACTCGTGGGCGTCGGTACTGGCACTGGGCCCCTCATAGTACAGCGGTGTGTCTGACGGCGGGTGTGCACCACCACCGTCAGAGACACTTGATTGCACTATGAGGGACCCTGTGCCAGTGCCCGCGCCCAAGAGTCGGCCTACCCACCTGTCCAGGGCAACGGCACTCGCACGGTGTCATGCGGTAGGTGGTGACCCCGGCCATGGGGGGGAGGCAGCACAGTTAGGGAGTTTTAGAAAGTGGCATATGTTGATGTTGGACATTCAGCTGATGCAAAAGGCGAAATAGGTGAAGTACCAGGAAGAGGTGGACCAAAGCAAGCCATTTTTCTGTCACCCTATGTGTCATCAGGGGAAGGTGGGACAAAATCCTTGGAAACCCATGCGTGGTTCATTTTAATGAAGGTTAGATCATCCACATTTTGGGTTGACAGACGGGTCCTTTTTTCTGTCAGGATTGATCCAGCTGCACTGAAGACTCTTTCCGATAGCACACTTGCAGCTGGGCAAGCGAGCTCCTGTAAGGCATATTGGGCCAATTCAGGCCAGGTGTCCAGTTTAGCGGCCCAATAGTCAAAGGGGAATGACCTGTGTGGGAGAACATCAATATGGGAGGAAAAGTAGTTTGTTACCATAGTTGACAACTGCTGTCTCCTGTCACTTTCCATCGATGCAGTATTACCAGTTGTGTGAGCGGTATTTGAAAAATCAGTCCACAACATTGTCATGAAACCCCTGTCTCCAACGCCACCTCTGCCAAGCTGCCCCCGGCCCGTACGGCTCGTGTGAGAACCATCACCGCTGCTGTGTGCTGGGAATGCCTCAAGCAACCGATTTACCAGAGTTGCTTGTTTATTAGCCAATATTAGGTCAAGGTTCTCCTGTGGCATGATGTTTTGTAATTTGCCTTTATAGCGTGGATCCAGGATGCTGGCCAACCAGTAGTCGTCATCGTTCATCATTTTGGCAATGCGGGGGTCCCTTTTTAGGATCCGCAAGGCATAATGTGACATGTGGGCCAATGTTCCCGGTGTCAATGATGCACTGCGAGTGCTGGGTGGAGGAGCACTTTCTGGCAAATCCACATCCCTCCAGTCACGCACAAACCCTGTACCAGACCTTGCCACGCCAACATTTTCACTTGCCCCACGAGATGCATCCTCCTCCCCTAAGTAATCATCCCCATCATCCTCCTCCTCCTCCTCTTCTTCCTCCACCTCGTCCAGGAGAGGTCCCTGAGCAGACAATGGCTGAATGTCATCAAGGATTCCCTCCTCCTCTTCCTCCTCATCAACATTGGCTGCAGACGCCTGCTCCTTAAGGTGCGTCAAAGTTTGCATGAGCAGACGCATAAGTGGGATGCTCATGCTTAGGATGGCGTCGTCTGCGCTTACCAGCTGTGTGCATTCCTCAAAACACTGAAGGACTTTACAAAGGTCTTTCAGCTTCGACCACTGCACACCTGTCAACTCCATGTCTGCTCTCAAAGTGCCTGGCCGTGTATCCTCCCACAAATGCATTATGGCCTGCCTCTGCTCGCACAGCCGCTCCACCATGTGCAGGGTGGAGTTCCACCTTGTTGCAATGTCGATAATGAGGCGGTGGTTGGGAAGGTGGAGCAATCGCTGCAGCTTCTGCATACGAACGGAGTGTACAGGCGACCGGCGGATGTGCGCGCACAGTCTTCGCACCTTCTGGAGCAGGGCTGTTAACTCCGGATAATTTTTGAGGAAGCACTGCACCACCAGGTTCAAGGTGTGAGCCAAGCAAGGTATGTGGCTGAGTTTTGAAAGGGCTATGGCTGCCACAAAATTACGGCCGTTATCACTAACTACCTTGCCTGCCTCAAGATGTACACTGCCCAGCCATGACTCAGTTTGTCGCTTCAAGTACTCGGCCAGCACCTCGGCGGTGTGTCTGTCGCCCAAACACATCATCTGCAACACAGCCTGCTGACGCTTTCCACTAGCTGCTCGATAGGGGGACACATCGTGTGCAACAGTGGCAGCTGCAGATGGAGTGCTCGTACGACTGCGCTCTGTGGACGAGCTTTCGCTTCTGGAGGAGGTGGAGGAGGAGGAGGGTCGAATGCCTACAGCCAACTGTTTCCTATACCGTGGGCTAGGCATCACTGTCCCACCACCGCTGTCCCCTGTGGACCCTGCATCCACCACATTAACCCAGTGCGCAGTGATGGACACGTAACGGCCCTGGCCATGCCGACTGGACCATGCATCAGTTGTGAGGTGCACCTTTCCGCTCACTGACTGCTTGAGTGTATGGACAATGCGGTCTTTCACATGATGGTGGAGGGCTGGGATGGCTTTGCGAGAGAAGAAGTGGCGACTGGGTAGGTCATAGCGTGGTACTGCATAGGCCATGAGTTCGCGGAAAGCTGTGCTTTCCACCAACCGAAAGGGCATCATCTCAAACGAGATTAGTTTTGGCAATGTGGGCGTACAAACCCAGTGTACGCGGATGAGAGACTGAGTACTTTCTTGACCTACTCATAGTGTCTGGGAGGGTGAGCTGGACTTGAGAGCTGCATATGGTGGAAGTAGCGGTGGACAGGGCGGACTGAGAGAGGGTTGATGATGGTGATGGAGTTGGTGTTCTTTCTGATGGCCTAGAATCAGTATTTCGTTGATATAACAGTGGGATTCCCTGACTGCTGTGGTCTTGCAACGACACCTCAACATTTGCTGCTGTGCTAACCGGTGGGCTTACAGTGGGGGAAACAATGTAGCGTTGCTGACTACCTTCGTTGTGATCAGTTGCACATGTGGCACTTGAGGTTTGGTGTTGTGTCAATGCTTGCAAGTGCATGCTGGTTAAATGTCTAAGCATGCAACTGGTATTCAAATTTTTCAGATTTTTCCCTCGGCTAAAGGTCTTTGCGCACTTCTTACAGATAACCTTGGCCTGATCATGAGGATTTTGTTCAAAAAAGTGCCACACTGCACTCTTCCTACTTTGGCAGACATTTTGCGGCCTAGCACGCTGTGATCTTTTGACCCTCTGGACAAGCTGTCCAGCAACTCTTTTGATGTTTGGAACCTGTCTTTGGAGTGCTCCGGGCCTGCCAGATAACAGCTGTTGCGATGTCGATGTCTGCTGTGGATGCTCCTCATCTGAGCTATTGGAAGCAGCACCCTCTTCTCCCAATGGATGCCAATCTGGGTCAACAACTGGGTCATCCATCACCTCCTCTTCTATGTCATGTGCACCTTCCTCTGTGTCACCGTGTATGGTGGTATAGTGTGCGGGAAGGGGCACCTGAGTCTCATCAGGGTCAGAATCTGGCTCTGTACACTGCGAGGACAATGTAGTGCTCTGAGTGAATGTACCAGCAGAATCATCCATCAGCGGCTGTGCATCAGTGCACTCCATGTCAGATTCATCTTGGCCTGGGTAATTCACCATTTGACTTGATAATCCAGGCATGGTATGTGAAAACAGCTCCATGGAGTAATCAGTAGTATGGCCTGCGTCATCCTTCAATCTTGGTTGGGGTGAAGGACACAAGGAAAGGTGTGGTTCATGAACATGAGCCTCCAATGACGACTCAGTGCTTTTACTTTTTACAACTGAAGAAGAGGAGGCGATAGAGCTGGAGGCTGAGTCAGCAATGTAAGACAAAACTTTTTCCTGATGCTCTGGCTTTAAAAGCGGTTTGCCAACTCCTAGAAAACTAAGCGTTCGAGGCCTTATGTAGCCAGACGATGACGCAGGGTCAGCACCTCCTGCATTCGGTCCTATTTTGCTCTTGCCACTACCATCAGATCCACCACCAACACCATCATTACCAGCTGCCAACCCCCGCCCAATTCCACGGCCTCTTCCACCAGCCTTCCTCATTTTTGGTAGAAATGTAGACAAAATCCAACAAACTATATAGTAATGTAAAACAAGGTACAAGGTGTCTATAGGGCAGGGGAGATTTTGAATTTCTGCACACACTTGTGGACAGTGGACACTTTTGGATTGTGTGAGGCCCACTGATATCTGAGCGCTATGTGACAGGCTCGATGGCACTGCTGTGACAAAAGTGACTAGAGGATAAGGGAGATTTTGAATATCTGCACACACTTTTGGACACTGGACACTTTTGGATTGTGTGAGGCCCACTGATATCTGAGCGCTATGTGACAGGCTCGATGGCACAGCTGTGACAAAAGTGACTAGAGGATAAGGGAGATTTTGAATTTCTGCACACACTTTTGGACACTGGACACTTTTGGATTGTGTGAGGCCCACTGATATCTGAGCGCTATGTGACAGGCTCGATGGCACTGCTGTGACAAAAGTGACTAGAGGATAAGGGAGATTTTGAATATCTGCACACACTTTTGGACACTGGACACTTTTGGATTGTGTGAGGCCCACTGATATCTGAGCGCTATGTGACAGGCTCGATGGCACTGCTGTGACAAAAGTGACTAGAGGATAAGGGAGATTTTGAATATCTGCACACACTTTTGGACACTGGACACTTTTGGATTGTGTGAGGCCCACTGATATCTGAGCGCTATGTGACAGGCTCGATGGCACTGCTGTGACAAAAGTGACTAGAGGATAAGGGAGATTTTGAATATCTGCACACTTTTGGACACTGGACACTTTTGGATTGTGTGAGGCCCACTGATATCTGAGCACTATGTGACAGGCTCGATGGCACAGCTGTGACAAAAGTGACTAGAGGATAAGGGAGATTTTGAATTTCTGCACACACTTGTGGACAGTGGACACTTTTGGATTGTGTGAGGCCCACTGATATCTGAGCGCTATGTGACAGGCTCGATGGCACTGCTGTGACAAAAGTGACTAGAGGATAAGGGAGATTTTGAATATCTGCACACACTTTTGGACACTGGACACTTTTGGATTGTGTGAGGCCCACTGATATCTGAGCGCTATGTGACAGGCTCGATGGCACAGCTGTGACAAAAGTGACTAGAGGATAAGGGAGATTTTGAATTTCTGCACACACTTGTGGACAGTGGACACTTTTGGATTGTGTGAGGCCCACTGATATCTGAGCGCTATGTGACAGGCTCGATGGCACTGCTGTGACAAAAGTGACTAGAGGATAAGGGAGATTTTGAATATCTGCACACACTTTTGGACACTGGACACTTTTGGATTGTGTGAGGCCCACTGATATCTGAGCGCTATGTGACAGGCTCGATGGCACTGCTGTGACAAAAGTGACTAGAGGATAAGGGAGATTTTGAATATCTGCACACACTTTTGGACACTGGACACTTTTGGATTGTGTGAGGCCCACTGATATCTGAGCGCTATGTGACAGGCTCGATGGCACAGCTGTGACAAAAGTGACTAGAGGATAAGGGAGATTTTGAATTTCTGCACACACTTGTGGACAGTGGACACTTTTGGATTGTGTGAGGCCCACTGATATCCGAGCGCTATGTGACAGGCTCGATGGCACTGCTGTGACAAAAGTGACTAGAGGATAAGGGAGATTTTGAATATCTGCACACACTTTTGGACACTGGACACTTTTGGATTGTGTGAGGCCCACTGATATCTGAGCGCTATGTGACAGGCTCGATGGCACAGCTGTGACAAAAGTGACTAGAGGATAAGGGAGATTTTGAATTTCTGCACACACTTGTGGACAGTGGACACTTTTGGATTGTGTGAGGCCCACTGATATCTGAGCGCTATGTGACAGGCTCGATGGCACTGCTGTGACAAAAGTGACTAGAGGATAAGGGAGATTTTGAATATCTGCACACACTTTTGGACACTGGACACTTTTGGATTGTGTGAGGCCCACTGATATCTGAGCGCTATGTGACAGGCTCGATGGCACTGCTGTGACAAAAGTGACTAGAGGATAAGGGAGATTTTGAATATCTGCACACACTTTTGGACACTGGACACTTTTGGATTGTGTGAGGCCCACTGATATCTGAGCGCTATGTGACAGGCTCGATGGCACAGCTGTGACAAAAGTGACTAGAGGATAAGGGAGATTTTGAATTTCTGCACACACTTTTGGACACTGGACACTTTTGGATTGTGTGAGGCCCACTGATATCTGAGCGCTATGTGACAGGTTCGATGGCACAGCTGTGACAAAAGTGACTAGAGGATAAGGGAGATTTTGAATTTCTGCACACACTTGTGGACAGTGGACACTTTTGGATTGTGTGAGGCCCACTGATATCTGAGCGCTATGTGACAGGCTCAATGGCACTGCTGTGACAAAAGTGACTAGAGGATAAGGGAGATTTTGAATATCTGCACACACTTTTGGACACTGGACACTTTTGGATTGTGTGAGGCCCACTGATATCTGAGCGCTATGTGACAGGCTCGATGGCACTGCTGTGACAAAAGTGACTAGAGGATAAGGGAGATTTTGAATATCTGCACACACTTTTGGACACTGGACACTTTTGGATTGTGTGAGGCCCACTGATATCTGAGCGCTATGTGACAGGCTCGATGGCACTGCTGTGACAAAAGTGACTAGAGGATAAGGGAGATTTTGAATTTCTGCACACACTTGTGGACAGTGGACACTTTTGGATTGTGTGAGGCCCACTGATATCTGAGCGCTATGTGACAGGCTCGATGGCACTGCTGTGACAAAAGTGACTAGAGGATAAGGGAGATTTTGAATATCTGCACACACTTTTGGACACTGGACACTTTTGGATTGTGTGAGGCCCACTGATATCTGAGCGCTATGTGACAGGCTCGATGGCACTGCTGTGACAAAAGTGACTAGAGGATAAGGGAGATTTTGAATTTCTGCACACACTTGTGGACAGTGGACACTTTTGGATTGTGTGAGGCCCACTGATATCTGAGCGCTATGTGACAGGCTCGATGGCACAGCTGTGACAAAAGTGACTAGAGGATAAGGGAGATTTTGAATTTCTGCACACACTTGTGGACAGTGGACACTTTTGGATTGTGTGAGGCCCACTGATATCTGAGCGCTATGAGACAGGCTCGATGGCACTGCTGTGACAAAAGTGACTAGAGGATAAGGGAGATTTTGAATTTCTGCACACACTTGTGGACAGTGGACACTTTTGGATTGTGTGAGGCCCACTGATATCTGAGCGCTATGTGACAGGCTCGATGGCACAGCTGTGACAAAAGTGACTAGAGGATAAGGGAGATTTTGAATCTCTGCACACACTTTTGGACACTGGACACTTTTGGATTGTGTGAGGCCCAATGAATATCTGAGCGCTATGTGACAGGCTCGATGGCACAGTTGTGACAAAAGTGACTAGAGGATAAGGGAGATTGGATTGCTTTTAAAAAAGCAGTTTGCGGAGCAGTGGGTAAACAGCAATGCCAGCCTGTCAGGAGCCTTAAAAGGCAGCCCAACAACCAACACCACTGATACACCACTATATAGCCTCCCCTTGCACTGCACACACAGTGACTGGTGTGTTGTGCAGGCCAAATCGCTAGCAGCAGAAGCAGTTTTTTTGTCTTCTTCCCTGCCTAACGCTCTCCCTACAGAATCAGCAGCAACCTCTCCCTATACTAAGATCGGCAGAAGTAAGATGGCGGTCGGCGTGCACGCCCTTTTATACCCCCTGTGACGCCCACCAAAGCAAGCCAATCACTTGCATGCCCTTCTGAAAGATGGTGGTGACCCGTGCCTATGTCATCACGTTGCCCACAGTGTCCGTGGATCCTGATTGGCTGAAAAAGAGCGCAAAACAAACTTTTGAAACGCGACTTTGGCGCGTAAGTCGCCGACCTCGTGGCCGACCTCATCCTAGGGTCGGGTTTTGTTTCATGAAACCCGACTTTGCCAAAAGTCGGCGACTTTTGAATTTTTTCGACCCGTTTCGCTCAACTCTACCTACCATGCAATAGATGAGGCTCCAAAAAATAGGCTAATACTAATCTGGCTGGGGCTGCAGGGCACAAGCCAGCAAAAAGGCTCCTCTATCTACTCCTATATGGTGTTTGCAACCAATCTAGCTGGATACGGATGGAAGCACACTAATAGGAGAAATTCAGGAAAAATAAGCAGCACTACAGCAAAAAAGGACAATGTATGAGGCAGTGACGCACGCTGAGCGGACTACAACCAGAGGTGGCTGCAGAACACACTACAGCGTGAGCTGCACTCACACACAGAGACCTCACAGACAGCTGTGAACAGTGCAGAGAACTGTGCACTAGCACTGAAAGGCTGCAAAAAGGCTCCACTATCTACTCCTATATAGTGTTTGCAACCAATGTATATGGATACGGATGGATGCACACTAATAGGAGAAATCAGTAAAAATGAGCAGCAATAAGAAAAAAAAATGTATGAGGCAGTGACGCACGCTGAGTGGCCTACAACCAGAGGTGGCTGCAGAACACACTACAGCGTGAGCTGCACTCACACACACAGACCTTGCAGACAGCTGTGAACAGCGCTGCAAGGCAAAAGAAAGCTTCACACAGGGTTTGCTAAAGTAGCCTGGGTAAAGCACAATATAGCAAATCGCTATCTCTAACTGTCCCTCAGAGTCAGAAGAGTAGCGTCCTGTCCCTAACTGAATTCACAGCAGAATGAACCCAAAATGGCGGGGGCGGCTTTTATAGTGCATCATGACATCATTTCAGCAGCCAATCACAGCCAGGATGTGCCCACACTTCTTAGGATTCCTCATTGGCTGAATCAAATCTAACTGGCTCATAGCATTATGGGAACTTCCGATTCCGGAATTCAATATGCTAAAAGTATCGGAACTCTATATCGGAATTCCGATACCGCGAATATCGGCCGATACCCGATATTTGCAGTATCGGAATGCTCAACACTACTTGTTATAGAATCATAGAATCGTAGAGATGTTAGGGACCTCCTGGGCCATCTGATCCAACCCCCCAGGATTCGCTAAATCATCCCAGACAGATGTCTGTCCAGCCTCTGTTTGAAGACTTCTATTGAAGGAGAACTCACCACCTCTCGTGGCAGCCTGTTCCACTCATTGATCACTCTAACTGTCAAAATGTTTTTTCTAATATCTAATCTGTGTCTCCTCCCATTCAGTTTCATCCCATTGCTTCTAGTCTTTCCGTGTGCAAATGAGAATAAAGATGATCCTTCTACAATGTGACAACCCTTGAAAAATTTGTAGACAGCTATTAAGTCTCCTCTCAGTCTTCTCTTTTGCAAGCTAAACATTCCCAAATCCTGCAACCTTTCCTCATAAGACATGGTTTGCAGACAGGTCACCATTCTGGTCGCTCTTCTCTGAACTTGCTCCAGTTTGTTGATGTCTTTTTTAAAATGTGGCACCCAAAACTGGACACAGTATACCAGATGAGGTCTGTCCAAAGAGGAGTAGAGGGCAATAATGACTTCACGTGATCTAGACTGTATGCTTCTGTTAATACATCCTAGAATTGCATTTGCCTTTTTTGCTGCGGCATCACACTGTTGACTCATATTCAGTATGTGATCTATTAGTATACCCAAGTCTTCTTCACATGTGCTGTTGCTTAGCCCTGTTCCTCCCATTCGGTATATGATTTTTTCATTTTTATTGCCCAGATGTAGTACTTTACATTTTTCCTTGATAAAAACCATTCTGTTAGTTGCTGCCCACTTCTCCAGTTTATTTATATCTTTTTGAATCCTCTCTCTCTTCTCTAGTATTAGCTATCCCTCCAAGCTTTGTGTCATCAGCAAATTTAATCAGTTTACCCTCAATTCCTCAATTGTCTCTGGAAAAAACCTATGGAGTCAAAATTGTCACTATATCTGTAGAGAAATTCTAAGAGGAGTGCAATTTCCAAAATGGGGTCACTTGCAGGGGCATTCTGCTCTTCTGACGCTTAGGGGCAAACTATTCTACAAAAATGTGTTCTCCAAGAGTCAAATAGCGTTCCTTCCCTCCCAAATATCACAGTGCAGTTAAGCTCTACTGTACAGCCACGTAAGGGGTATTGCCACATTGTATGAAAAATTTTGGTGCAATTTTTACCCATTTCTTCTTATGAAAATGTAAAATCTGGGGTTAAAACCATTTTTTGTGGTAAAAAATGTAATCGATTTTCCTTCACAATCCAATGGTTTAAAATTCTGTAGGAGAAGAAGGAAAGATCCAGCTTCCAATCCAGGTGTATATAAAACAAGTTCCTTTATTGCAAAAAAAAAATTAAATGTTTGACAAGATGAAATATTGGACACCAACAATCAAAGGTGAGAGAGGGAGACTTGGGGTCTCATCACCAGGCGCATTTTGAATGCTGCCTGTGCTCTTAGAGTTTGAATGAAACTCAAATGTTTGGCGTCGGTTGGTGTGCAATATTTCATCTTCTTGTCAAACATTTTTAATTTTCTGCAATAAAAGAATTTTTACTCAGGGGTTCAATGAGTACCAATGTGTACTCAGGAGAAATTGCGTTACAAATTGTTCTATTTGTTTTCCCCCTTTGAAATGTAACCAATATGTTAAGCACCAGTGTACATAAAAAATAATAAATATATCAATATGATGATAATACAGTGAATATTATCTATCACCAGTGCTCAAAGAGGTGGAACACCACCCAGAAGACCAGAAGAACCAAAAGTACCCATATAAATTGACAAAGTAGGCAAATATAATATATTCACAAGGTATATTTATTAATATTCAAACAATGGCAATAATGGTAATACCCAAACACAGTGCCTGTATTTACCGGACATATAGCAAATATTTAATCTAAATACAATAGATTATGAAAGTATCTTCACCAGAAAAACAGGCAGAAAAAGGTAATGAACTGATACCTTCCAAATAAGTTCAGTTCAAATGGCAGTCCCAATAATTATGCAGCTACAAAATTCCTAAAAGAATAAGAAATTCATCCCACAAAAACAATTGTGATAACCAAATCACAAGGATGTTGGTATATATAAAAAAAGAGAAGTGCCAAAAAGGTCTCACAAAAAATATAAAAGATATATAAAAGATATACAACAATATATAAGGTGGTGTCACAAATGGTATGTGGCTTGAAAAAAGTGCAATGTGCATAGTGCAAAAAAATGCTATATACAGTATCAACAAAAGTGACAGCATGCACAAATTAGAGGGGATAAAGATATGACTGGATGGTGCCCGAGTATAATAGATCACATAGGAATCACTTAATAATTAATTGGCCACACTATTAGTAAAATAGGGAACTGTACCTTTAAATGCCACCGGAACCAAACACACCGCAACCCCGACGCACGTTTCGGAATGCAGATTCCGGGTGCCCAGAGATGAAATTGAGGGGCTTAAATATCCTTAGCGTTAAAGAGCTGATGTGTCAGACGGAGGTGTTGTCGGTGTGTGTACCGCCAGGAGGACCCGGAAGTTCCCAGTGCTTGCATCACGTGACCGGCCGCACGGGGTCAGAGTACCTGGCATTTCCAATGTCACACAACGCAGCACACTGGGGCCCGGGACACAGGCGGCACATGTGTACAGCCTCAGTCCTGACACATGGGCAAAAAGACTGTGGAAAAACTCCGGTGATAGAAAAGACGGTCAGTGTGATGATACCTACTAAGTGGTGAATATTTGGAAAAGAACAATACAAAGATACGGAGGGAACCATCAACTGATAAGGCCTCTTTCACACTTCAGTTTTTTGCATCAGTCATAATCCGCCAAAAGAACGTATGGCGGATCCGTTTTAGTACTGATGACAACGGATGCCACCAGTCCGTTTTTTTTGACGGATCTGACAAATGAAGAATTTTAAAGGAATCGCAGCCGAGAGAGAGAGAGAGAGAGAGTTTTGTTTTGTCCGGCACCCAGAAAGAATTGTGGGTTAAAACAGTGTCTGGAGGATCCGCCAGAGAAAAAAACGTTGCAACCTCCGTTTTGAAATGTTTGAGGATGGTGACGGACAGCAACTTTTGGCGGATCCGCAAAAAAACCGGATGCAACAGACAGCAATCCGTCACAATCCGCCAATAATGGAAGTCAATGGGGAAAAAAACGGATCCTCAAAAAAAAATTGCGGATCCGTTTTTTTCAAAACCTGGCGGATTGTGACTGATTGCAAAAAACTGAAGTGTGAAAGAGGCCTTAGACAAAAGTGTAATAGGGATCCAACCACAGTATGTCTTGAAATAAATTCAAGTAACCAGCGAGCAAAGAAGACATACATAAAAGTAAGGATCACCTTTAGAAAAATCACAATTTTTTTTCCATATGACATACAAAAACACCACAAAATATAAAAACACTTAAAAATACAGTAGTTACCACACGTAACCTGTATATGGGAGCAGCAACCAGCCCTATAAAACACCTGTATAGATTAGAGATTCCTAATTGAGAGTCAGTATTATATACAGCACATTCAAAAATAGGTATACATAAAAAGAATATAGCTGACCTAATACTGTGTCTATTAACAAGTTGATTCCTAATTAAGGGTGAATACAATATATAGCATGGGAAAATAAATGAGCATATAGAGTATACACACATAGCTTAATAATCAACAAGTAAAGAGTCTATAATAGGACTAAAGGCAGCCACAAAATGATTGGAGTTGGCACCAAATAACAGTACACCAACACTAAGGCCAGTGCACTAGCCAATGTATGGTAGAATAGATAACCCCACTTAGATTATGGGGTGCAGAAAGGGCTAAGAAAATATCTAAGATAACACTTAAATTAAACAAGATCGACCAAACAAAGCAAACCTTTACAGTTCCACCACCCCAACCGCTCCACATACCAGACCTCTGCCCTTGCCTAATAACCTCCTTCTCCAACATCACTGTAGGAGAGCTTAGTCATCTCCTTTCCAAATCACGCCTCACCACCTGTGCACTTGACCCCATCTCTTCCCACCTGCTCCCCAACCTCACTAACATGATCATTCCAGCCCTAACCTGTTAGGAGTCTGATTTCTCCCTTCTCTATGGTGAAATCTAGACCCTTACATGCTGCAGTCTCCTGCGGCTCATCTGCAGTAAAGGAGATTGCAGAGGAGAGTGCTTTGCGGCAACTCTCTCCAGAGGCTAAGTCCTCTGTTCCCTCCATTGAGCATTTTCATGGGACGAGCTCCCATTGGAGTTCGGGAGTCACGTGCTCAGGTCCTGTGTCTAATCCTATTGGCTCTTCCTGGAGTTTGGGAGATCTCCGGAAGGTCCCGTTTGATATAAAAAGCGCGATTGGGCAGCCTCCAGTAGCAGCGCTTGCGCCAGCGTGCTCCAGCTATATCTGTCTCAGCAGCTAGCGTCCTGCATCGCACCAGCGATATTGCGGAGTCTCTTCTTTGGCTTCGTTCTCACCGTGCTGCGATTGCAGTTCTCCAAGCGTTCGCAGTTGCGATGCCACGCACCTCTTTTTCACGGTAGGTCCTTTTGGGAGTAGTCCTGACTTTTAAGGCTACTCCTGTGACTTTTTAATACCGTGTCTATATCGCTGTTGTTTTGTGAGTTAAACAGACATAGCGTTTTTGTGTGCTTTAAGTTTGCAGCTCTGTGTCCTCAACAGAGCTTGCTTTGGTGCACTCTGGGTGCAGTTAACCCCGTGCACATTAATGCCACAGTGCTCTGCCTCTCTAGCAGCGGTCAAATCACCTACCGCACGGTGGACCCCGAGTGGCGAAGGCACTTTAATTATTTTTTTTTTTTTAGTGCCTTCCGCCACTCCTAACATAATACTAGCGCCAGGGTCTGGCTAGAGATGGCAGATCAGCAGCAACTGGTGCAGTGTGTGCGACAGCTCGAGGCTCGCTTGGCCACCCTCGAGAGGTCTCTCGCAGCTGCGCAGGCCACAGATGCTGCTGTTCAGGCAGTCACAGATGCCGTAGGGCGTATGTCCGTGTCCTCCCTTGTGCCGACAGTTAACCGCCTCCCGTTGCCCGAAAAATTTTCTGGGGATGGCGCCTCCTGCAGAGGTTTCATCAGCCAGTGCTCAATACACCTGGAGCTGCTGGCTGCGCAGTTTCCTACAGAGCGGGCTAAGGTGGCCTTCATTATCTCCCTACTGTCGGGCAAGGCTCTGGAATGGGCTACGCCTCTATGGGAACGTGGTGACCTCGAGATTCGGACTGCGGCCAACTTGCTAACAGCCATCAAGCAAGTATTTCTCGGTCCTCGGGTCACACACGATACGTCTCTGCAGCTGCTCGCCCTTACTCAGGGGTCGCTCTTGGTTAGCCAGTATGACGTCCGTTTTCGGACACTGGCATCCGAGTTGGAATGGTCCGACAGAGCACTTATCCCAGTTTTTTGGCGAGGCTTAGAAGATCACGTGAAGGATACTCTCTCCACTAGAGAGATCCCCACCAGCTTGGAGGAGCTAATCTCCATCTCCTCACGTATCGACATCCGTTTTTCGGAGCGCGGTATGGAGCGGGCTCACTCCAAGCGAAGAGCTGTCTCAGCTCCTAAATTTCTTGTACCTCCTGAGCTGTACGAGCCAGAGGTTACACCTCCTGAGCCCATGGAGGTGTCTCGTACCGATCTCACTACAGACTCTGATCCGGAATCTATTTGCGGTTGTCACCATGTATGTGCGGTTTCTCCGGAGACCAGCTCCCCGCAATGGTCAGATTCTGAACCGGTCACTGAGACTTTTGTCCCTCCTCATCTTAGGGCTCAAGTTCTCGCATGGGCGCATGCCTCCCATGCGCCTCAACATCGAGGTTACATGCAAATCTCGAAGCTCTTGGCTGGAGCGTATTGGTGGCCTCATAGAGCTTGGGATATTAAAAAATTTATCCAGGCTTGCACTTTATGTGCCCAGGATAGCTCTCCTAAGCGGAGAGTGGTGACAGCCGCTGATTCACGGCGGCGTTCAGTTGCTTCACCAGCTCCTGCCATCTCCCAGGTGTCTCTGTTGAAACCTGGTGATCTTGCTTCCACTGATGCCTTCCAGGTGTCCCGGTTTACTGTAACACCTACCAGGACATCAAGCTCGCCTTCGGGTGAGTTTGAGTCCAGGTTGATGGTTCGGAAGGCTCAGGGAGGAGGGGGCCCTAGGAGGGGGGGTAATGTTAGGAGTCTGATTTCTCCCTTCTCTATGGTGAAATCTAGACCCTTACATGCTGCAGTCTCCTGCGGTTCATCTGCAGTAAAGGAGATTGCAGAGGAGAGTGCTTTGCGGCAACTCTCTCCAGAGGCTAAGTCCTTTGTTCCCTCCACTGAGCATGCTCATGGGACGAGCTCCCATTGGAGTTCGGGAGTCACATGCTCAGGTCCTGTGTCTAATCCTATTGGCTCCTCCTGGAGTTTGGGAGATCTCCGGAAAGTCCCGTTTGATATAAAAAGCGTGCATGACTGTTCTGCCATGCGCTAGTATTTCATACTGCTGCTGTATGTATGGTGACGGATGCTTGGACTGGTGGCTGACTTATTATGAAACCCCTTTCCTCTGATAATACGAATGTGTGAGTGATTGGGCAGCTGCCAGTAGCAGCGCTTGCGCCAGCGTGCTCCAGCTATATCTGTCTCAGCAGCTAGCGTCCTGCATCGCGCCAGCGATATTGCGGAGTCTCTTCTTTGGCTGCGTTCTCACCGTGCTGGGATTGTAGTTCTCCGAGCATTCGCAGTTGCGACGCAACGCACCTCTTTTTCACGGTAGGTCCTTTTGGGAGTAGACCAAAAGCAAAACACAAAACAAATATCCTGGAACAAAAAAGTAAAAAAATTATATTGCAAAAATTGCATGAAGGTAGTAATAATAGTAATAATAAGGGTATTTAGTTAACATAATTTTGATCAAAATAATGTAGAAGCCATCCCGCCACGTCACGGCAACCCTTGTGGGACAGTCCTAACTCTTGTATTTAAAACCTTTCCACTTGTCAAGTGACGTAAATGTGAAGAAGGACAGAGGGACTGAACCACCAGTAATAGTATAGGCCAGACAGGATGGATTTTCCAACTCAGAAACAGGGCGGTCACACCCATATATGCACAGAATGCACAATGAAACAAATGAGAAACTGGGTCTGAGCAGAAAAAGTAAATTAATGTGCATGCAAAATGTAATTGCATATGAACACATGACCTTTACACAGAGAAAACCAAAAGCAAAACACAAAACAAATATCCTGGAATAAAAAAGTAAAAAAATTATATTGCAAAAATTGCATGAAGGTAGTAATAATAGTAATAATAAGGGTATTTAGTTAACATAATTTTGATCAAAATAATATTTACTTTTTCTGCTCAGACCCAGTTTCTCCCTTTTGGGAGTAGTCCTGACGTTTAAGGCTACTCCTGTGACTTTTTAATACCGTGTCTATATCGCTGTTGTTCTGTGAGTTAAACAGACACAGCGTTTTTGTGTGCTTTAAGTTTGCAGCTCTGTGTCCTCAACAGAGCTTGCTTTGGTGCACTCTGGGTGCAGTTAACCCCGTGCACATTAACGCCACAGTGCTCTGCCTCTCTAGCAGCGGTCAAATCACCTACCGCACGGTGGACCCCGAGTGGCGAAGGCACTTTAATTATTTATCTTTTTTAGTGCCTTCCGCCACTCCTAACACTAACCCATCTCTTCAACCTATCCCTAACCTCTGGTACCTTCCCCTCTGCTTTCAAACATGCCACTATAACACCCATCCTCAAAAAATCAAACCTTGACCCAACTGCTATGCCCAGCTATCGCCCCATATCACTGCTTCCGTTTGCTTCCAAACTCCTTGAACAGCATGTCCATGCTCAACTTTCCTCCCACCTCTCATCTAACTCCCTCCTTGACATCCTCCAATCTGGCTTCTGCCCCCACCACTCCACTGAAACTGCCCTGACCAAAATTACTAATGACTTACTCACAGCCAAAGCTACAGACAGTTCTCCTTCCTCCTCCTTCTTGACCTGTCCTCTGCCTTTGACTCAATTGACCACTGCCTACTGCTACAGACTCTTTCTTTCCTTGGCATCAAAGACCTTGCCCTGTCCTGGATTTCCTCATACCTTTCTGACCGCACATTCAGCATTTCCCACTCCCACACTACCTCCTCATCCCGCCCTCTCTCTGTTGGAGTCCCCCAAGGCTCTGTCCTGGTGCCCCTTCTTTTTTCCATCTATACTCTTGGCCTATGACAACTCATAAAGTCCCATGGCTTCCAGTACCACCTGTATGCAGATGACACTCAGATCTACCTCTCTGGCCCAGAGGTCACACCTCTGCTGTCCAGAATCCCGGAGTGTCTATCAGCCGTATCCTCCTTTTTCACCTCTTGCTTCCTAAAACACAACATAGACAAAACTAAACTCATTATCTTTCCTCCATCTCACATATCTTCCCTACCCGATCTATCTATTATGGTAAACGGCATCATGCTCTCTCCCGCACCTGAAATCCGCTGCCTCGGCGTAACTCTCGACTCTGCCCTGTCCTTCAAACCACACGTCCAAACTCTTGCCACCTTCTGTCGCCGCCAACTGAAAAATATTTCCAGAATCCGTCCGTTCCTCAGTCCTCAATCTACTAAAACTCTTGTACATGCCCTCATCATCTCCCACCTTGACTACTGCAACACTCTCCTCTCCTCTGTGGCCTCCCTGTTAACTCTCTTTCACCACTCCAGTCTGTCCTCAACTCTGCTGCCTGACTAATCCACCTCTCTCCTCACTTCTCCCCTGTCTCCCCCTCCGCAAATCCCTCCACTGGCTCCCAATTCCCCAATGAATCCAGTTCAAACTACTAACACTGACCTACAAAGCCATCCACAACCTGTCCCCTCCCTATATCTCTGAACTAATCTCCCAATATCTTCCCTCACGTAATCTTCGATCCTCCCAAGACCTCCTACTCTCCTCCACACTTATTCGTTCCTCACACAACCGCCTCCAAGATTTCTCCCGAATATCCCCCATCCTCTGGAATGCCATGCCTCAACACGTCTGATTACCCACCACCCTCGGATCCTTCAAACGGAACCTGAAAACCCTTCTTTTCAGGAAAGCTTACAGCCTGCAATAAACATTCTGCCGCCTCACCACCAGAGCTGCTGCACCCCCGACCTTCTGTCTCTTCCCCACTATCCCGTTGAATGTAAGTCCGCAAGGACAAGGTCCTCTCCCCTCTGTACCAGTCTGTCATTGTAAATTTGTTTACTGTTAACGATATCTATAACTTTGTATGTAACCCCCCTTCTCATGTACAGCACCATGGAATTAATGATGCTATATTAATAAATAATAATAATAATAATAATAATAAAAATAGATAAATGGATCAATCACCCCCTCCTCTAATACTATACCACTCCAAACTGCAGGCTGAAAGGAACATGCTCACTGAACACGGAAGTCTTCCTGCCCCCGACGAAGTCACAACAGTGACGCGTCGGGTGATGGGAGCGGCACCTTGCCCCTCCATACCAGCATATTCCTAATGGCTTTCCGTGTTCAGTGAGCATGTTCCTTTCAGCCTGCAGTTTGGGGTGGTATAGTATTAGAGGAGGGGGTAATTGATCCATTTGTCTATTTAAATGTTATCTTAGATATTTTCTTAACCCTTCCTGCACCCCATAATCTAAGTGGGGTAATCTATTCTACCATACATTGGCTAGTGCACTGGCCTTTGTATTGGTGGACTATTATTTGGTGCCAACTCCAACCATTTTGTGGCTGCCTTTAGTCCTATTATGGACTCTTTACTTGTTGATTATTAAGCTATGTGTGTATACTCTATATGCTCATTTATTCTCACATGCTATATATTGTATTGATCCTTACTTAGGAATCAACTTGTTATATAGACACAGTATAAGGTCAGCTATATTCTTTTTATGTATACCTTTTTTTTGAATATGCTGTATATAATACTGACTCTCAGGCTGTGTGCCCACGATGCGATTTTTAAGCGTTTTTGTCGCGATTTTCGGCGTGAAAACGCTGCGAAAATGTTTAAAAATCGTGTACAGAACGCCCCCCATGCATTCCTATGGCATTCCGCACATGCTGTGCTAATGCTGCGCTTTTTTCCGCAGCGGAATCGCATCGCGGAAAAAATCGCAGCATGATCATTCTTTTGTGCGGAATCGCAAAGAATTGCCGTGATTCCGCACCCATAGGAATGCATGAGAATCGCTTACTTCCCGCATGTGGCTATGCCCACCATGCGGGAAGTTAAGCGTCTCATGTGCGGTTGGTACCCACGGTGTGGAGGAGAGGAGACTGTCCTCCAGGCCCTGGGTACCATAGCCCTGTAAAAAAAAGAATAAAAAATAAAAAAATCGGGGTATATTTACCTTCCAACGTCCCGCGCTGCCATCCCGGGCCTCAGCGTTCCCAGTAATGCCTTGCGGCAAGGTCCTGTGATGACGTAGTCTCGCGTGATTCTAGCGGTCTCGCGAGATCGCTATAGTAACGCGAGACCAACGTCATCACAGGTCTCGCAAGGCATTACTGGGAACGCTGAGGCCCGGGATGGCAGCGCTGGACGTCGGAAGGTAAATATACCCCGATTTTTTTATTTTTTTATCAGTTTTAACATTCTATCTTTTACTATTGATGCCGCATAGGCGGCCTCAATAATAAATAGCTGCTCACACTTGTCAAACACTATGTTTGACGAGTGTGACCAACCTGTCAATCACTTTCCAAGCGATGTTTCAAATCGCTTGGAAAGTGCTTGACTATCGCACGTGAAAATCGCGGCAAAATCGAGAACAGAATCGCGGTAAAATCGCGGTGAAATCGTGCGGAAAAAAAAGCGCGATTTCTGGGAAGGAGTCCGGTTTTCATTGTGCGTTTTAAAATGCTACGTGGGCACATAGCCTCAATTAGGAATCTCTAATCTATACAGGTGTTATCTAGGGCTGGTTGCTGCTCCCATATATACCGGTTAAGTGTGGTATCCACTGTATTTTTAAGTGTTTTTATATTTTGTGGTGTTTTTGTATGTCCTATGGAATAAAAATTGTGATTTTTCTAAAGGTGATCCCTACTTTTATGTACAGTGGGGCAAAAAAGTATTTAGCCAGTCAGCAATAGTGCAAGTTCCACCACTTAAAAAGATGAGAGGCGTCTGTAATTTACATCATAGGTAGACCTCAACTATGGGAGACAAACTGAGAAAAAAAAATCCAGAAAATCACATTGTCTGTTTTTTTTTCATTTTATTTGCATATTATGGTGGAAAATAAGTATTTGGTCAGAAACAAGCAAACAAGATTTCTGGCTCTCACAGACCTGTAACTTCTTCTTTAAGAGTCTCCTCTTTCCTCCACTCATTACCTGTAGTAATGGCACCTGTTTAAACTTGTTATCAGTATAAAAAGACACCTGTGCACACCCTCAAACAGTCTGACTCCAAACTCCACTATGGTGAAGACCAAAGAGCTGTCAAAGGACACCAGAAACAAAATTGTAGCCCTGCACCAGGCTGGGAAGACTGAATCTGCAATAGCCAACCAGCTTGGAGTGAAGAAATCAACTGTGGGAGCAATAATTAGAAAATGGAAGACATACAAGACCACTGATAATCTCCCTCGATCTGGTGCTCCACGCAAAATCCCACCCCGTGGGGTCAGAATGATCACAAGAACGGTGAGCAAAAATCCCAGAACCACGCGGGGGGACCTAGTGAATGAACTGCAGAGAGCTGGGACCAATGTAACAAGGCCTACCATAAGTAACACACTACGCCACCATGGACTCAGATCCTGCAGTGCCAGACGTGTCCCACTGCTTAAGCCTGTACATGTCCGGGCCCGTCTGAAGTTTGCTAGAGAGCATTTGGATGATCCAGAGGAGTTTTGGGAGAATGTCCTGTGGTCTGATGAAACCAAACTGGAACTGTTTGGTAGAAACACAACTTGTCGTGTTTGGAGGAAAAAGAATACTGAGTTGCATCCATCAAACACCATACCTACTGTAAAGCTTGGTGGTGAAAACATCATGCTTTGGGGCTGTTTCTCTGCAAAGGGGCCAGGACGACTGATCCGGGTACATGAAAGAATGAATGGGGCCATGTATCGTGAGATTTTGAGTGCAAACCTCCTTCCATCAGCAAGGGCATTGAAGATGAAACGTGGCTGGGTCTTTCAACATGACAATGATCCAAAGCATACCGCCAGGGCAACAAAGGAGTGGCTTCGTAAGAAGCATTTCAAGGTCCTGGAGTGGCCTAGCCAGTCTCCAGATCTCAACCCTATAGAAAACCTTTGGAGGGAGTTGAAAGTCCGTGTTGCCAAGCGAAAAGCCAAAAACATCACTGCTCTAGAGGAGATCTGCATGGAGGAATGGGCCAACATACCAACAACAGTGTGTGGCAACCTTGTGAAGACTTACAGAAAACGTTTGACCTCTGTCATTGCCAACAAAGGATATATCACAAAGTATTGAGATGAAATTTTGTTTCTGACCAAATACTTATTTTCCACCATAATATGCAAATAAAATGAAAAAAAAACAGACAATGTGATTTTCTGGATTTTTTTTCTCAGTTTGTCTCCCATAGTTGAGGTCTACCTATGATGTAAATTACAGACGCCTCTCATCTTTTTAAGTGGTGGAACTTGCACTATTGCTGACTGACTAAATACTTTTTTGCCCCACTGTATGTCTTCTTTGCTCTCTGGTTACTTATATTTGGAAAAGAAGCAACCAAAGGGGAGAAAGAAGAAATAAATAATACAAATATTAATAAAAAACTCAGTGTGCTGCATGGCGTGGCCTTGGCAATGCCAGGTACTCTGACCCCGTGCGGCCGGTCACGTGATGCGAGCACTGGGAAATTCCGGGTCCTTCTTGTGGTACACGCGCCGACACCACCTCGTCTGATACATCAGCTCTTTAACGCTAAAGATATTTAAACCCCTCAATTTCATATTTGGACACACCCTGACGAAGGATTCTTCATTCCGAAACGCGAGTCGGGGTTGCGCTGCATTTGGTACCGGTGGCATTTAAAGGTACAGATCCCTATTTTACTAATAGTGCGGCCATTTAATTATTAAGTGATTCCTATGTGCTCTATTATACTCGGGCACTATGCAGTCAAATCTTTATCCCCTCTAATTTGTGCACGCTGTCACTTTTGTTGATATATAGCATTTTTTTTGCACTAAGCACATTGCACTTTTTGGCACTTCTCTTTTTTTTTATATATACCAACATCCTTGTGATTTGGTTATCACACTTGTTTTTGTGGGATGAATTTCTTATTCTTTTAGGAATTTTTTAGCTGCATAATTATTGAGACTGCCATTTGAACTGAACTTATTTGGAAGGTATCAGTTCATTACCTTTTTCTGCCTGTTTATCTGGTGAAGATATTTTTATAATCTATTGTATTTAAATTAACTATTTTCTATATGTCCGGTAAATACAGGCACTGTGTTTGGGTATTACTCTTATTGCCATTGTTCATATTGTTTGAATATTAATAAATATACCTTGTGAATATATTATATTTGCCTACTTTGCCTATTTATATGGGAACTTTTGGTTCTTCTTTCCCTTTTGAAATTTACAAAGAAACATTTTAGTTGAAAACATGGTAATACAGTATATCATTTGTTCAGCCCAAAGTTATACAAATTGTCTGAGGAATAAAAATACTCACTATTCCCTTAGATGAATTCCTCAAGAGATGCACTTTCCAAAATGTGATCACTTGTGGGAGTTTATGCACTTTTGGCATGTCAGGAGCTTTTCAAATGTGACATGGCATCTGCAATCTATTCCAGGTAAAATGGCGCTCCTTCCCTTTTGATCACTGCCGTGCACCCAAGCAGTAGTTTTGTACCACATATGGGGTATCGACGTACTCAGGAGAAATTGTACAACAAAATGCTTTGTCCATTTTCTCCTGTTACCCTTGTGAAAATAAAAAAAATTGGGGCTAAAACAACATATTTGTAAGATAACTGATAATTATTTTCATGGCTCGACGTTATAAAATTCTAAGAAGCACCACTGGGTTTAAGGTGCTCCCTACAGTTTCCAAAATGGTGTCACTTGTGGGGGATTTTCACTGTTTAGGCACATCAGGGGCTCCCCAAACATGACTTGGTATCTGCTATCCATTACAGCCAATTTTGGGTTCCAAAAGTCAAATGGTGCTGCTTCCCTTCCGAGCCTTGCCGTGTACCCAAACAGTAGTTTTCCACAACGTATAAAATGTCTGTGTACTCAGGAGAAATTGCACAACTAATTGCACAGTCCATTCTCTTCTGTCACCCTTGTGAAAATGCAAAGTTTGGGGCTAAATTAACATTTTTATGGGAAAAAGTAAAAAGTTAATTTTTTTCTTCACATGTTGCTTTAATTCCTGTGAACCCCCGAGGGGTTAATAAACTTCTTGAATGTGGTTTTGAGCTCTTTGAGGGGTGCGGTTTTTTAAAATGGTGCCACTTTTTGGTATTTTCTGTCACATAGGCCTCTCAAAATCACTTCAAATGTGATGTGGTCCCTAAAAAAAATTGGTTTTGTGAATTTTGTTGGAAAAATTTGAAATTGCTGATAAATTGCTAACCCTTCTAAATTTCTAGCAAAAAAGAATTCTGTTTAAAAATTGTGCTGATGTAAAGTAGAGATATGGGAAATGTTATTTATTAGCTATTTTGTGTGATATAACCATCTGATTAAAGGGCGTAAAAATTAAAAATTTGAAAATTGCGAAATTTTCACCAAAATTCTGATATTTTCACAAACGCAAAAAATATCGACCTAAATTATGAAGTACAGTATGTTATGGAAAAACATTCTCAGAATCACTAGGAATTGCTGAAGTCTTCCAGAGTTATTACCACATAAAGTCTAAGGCCGGGGTCACACTTGCGAGAAACTCGCACACGTCTCGCATCTCAATACCCAGCACTGCCGCCCTCACTCGAGACCGGAGTGTGCGGCTGCATGTATTTCTATGCAGCTGAGTGCTCCAGTCCCGAGTGCCGGCGGCAGTGCCAGGTATTGAGATGCGAGACTCTTGTGTTTTTCTCGCAAGTGTGACCCCGGCCTTAGGGGTAGTGTTTCACCTGGTGGAGAGTGACATAGCGGCTCTGGCATGCAAAGTTAAAAAGGCTCATTCACCATGCAATGTGTTACACCCGGTCCCTGTCCTGGCGCTGCACCCAGGTCTGCCGCTGTTACACCTGGCCCCTGTCCTGGCGCTGCGTCCAGGCCTGCCGCTGCTCTCTGTTCTGGGCACTCACCTCGAGCCTCTCATGCTGCTGCTCAGCGTTCTGTCCTCCCTCCTGTCTCCTCCTCCTGGCATCCTGTGAGGAGATCTGTAGCTAAGGCTATTACGGCATGCCCGCCCGCTCTCTTGCCTTCTTAAAGGGGTGGCGTGCATTATTCAAAAAATGCAATCAACCAATGGCAGCGCACTGGCTGCTATTTCTGGTCTCTCCTCCATAGGGAGAGCGCCGGAGCAACGAGTATCTCATTGCTACATCCGGTTCTCATGCTAACCTGTCTGCGCTGCATCTGCAGTCTCTGTGCATTGTCTAATGCTCTCTGTTTCCACAGCATATCAGTATCCTGTGTTACCTGGTTATATCAGCAACCATCTGGGCCTAAGCCATCCCGTTCTGCCTACAGCCATCAGAGTCCAAGGACTGTGTGAAGGTCTCTGGAACCGACTCCTTACCAACTAACCGGATCCAAGACCCAGCGCATTACGGACTCTGCTGTAACTTTTGTTATCCCTTTTTGGTCCCGCTGGGACAGCTGCCACATGTTCGGGGTCTAACTGGAGGTAGCACCTGTGTCCTCCGGGTATTCCATTCTGGCCCTGCCTGAGGGGCTTTACTACGGGTACCCGGGGCTCACTAGTCACGCCCCCTTCGGAGCCCCCCAGACCGTGGTCCCGAGGTTCCACTTAAAAAATAAAAACGAATGAATGTGAACTTCACCATCTCTGTCTCCGCTTCCATTCATTACAGTTTGCTCCGGCCATGGAATCTGCTGGACCCCAGAGGCCTCCGACGTTGGAGTTGTGCCAAGAGGTGACCCGTTTAAGAGATCAACAGGATAAGATCACGACGTATCTGCGTAACCTGTCCACCCGCATGGATTCTCTGCACAACCCAGCTGCTCCTGATTCACCTAGCAACACCCAGGTACCTGCTGTCATGACAAGCAAGGGCCCCCGCCTGGCGGCTCCTACCCGCTTCGAAATCTTGGGGCATATGTTTGCTTCTGACCGTGCCAAAATGGGCTTCATTATGTCACATCTAGCTGGAGAGGATCTCTCCTGGCTGAATCCGTTATGGGAGAGAGGAGACCCACTGGTTAATGATCTTCAATCTTTCCTGGAAACTTTTCGCAGGACCTTTGATGAACCTGGCCGGGTCACGTCGACCGCTTCTGCCCTGCTTCGCTTATGCCAAGGAACCCTCATGGTGGCTCAGTATGCTGTTCAGTTCCGCACCCTCTCATCTGAGTTATCCTGGAACAATGAGGCCTTGCTGGCTACCTTCTGGGAGGGTCTATCTGGAAAAATTAAGGATGAGCTGGCGGGACGAAGAGAGAGAGGATTCAAAAAGATTTAAATAAACTGGAGAAGTGGGCAGCAACTAACAGAATGGTTTTTAACAGGGAGAAATGCAAAGTACTACATCTGGGCAATAAAAATGAAAAAAGCATATATAGAATGGGAGGAATAGGGCTAAGTGACAGCACATGTGAAAAAGACTTGGGTATACTAATAGATCACAGACTGAATATGAGTCAACAGTGTGATGCAGCAGCAAAAAAGGCAAATGCAATTCTAGGATGTATTAACAGAAGCATACAGTCTAGATCACGTGAAGTCATTATTTCCCTCTACTCCTCTTTGGTCAGACCTCATCTGGAATATTGTGTCCAGTTTTGGGCACCACATTTTAAAAAAGACATTAATAAACTGGAGCAAGTTCAGAAAAGAGCGACCAGAATGGTGACCGGTCTGCAAACCCTGTCTTATGAGGAAAGGTTGCAGGATTTGGGAATGTTTAGTTTGCAAAAGAGAAGACTGAGAGGAGACTTAATAGCTGTCTACAAATATCTAAAGGGCTGTCACATTGTAGAAGGATCAACTTTATTCTCATTTGCACAAGGAAAGACTAGAAGCAATGGGATGAAACTGAATGGGAGGAGACACAGATTAGATATTAGAAAAAACTTTTTGACAGTTAGAGTGATCAATGAGTGGAACAGGCTGCCACGAGAAGTGGTGAGTTCTCCTTCAATGGAAGTCTTCAAACAGAGGCTGGACAGACATCTGACTGGGATGATTTAGCGAATCCTGCTTTGAGCAGGGGGTTGGACCAGATGGCCCAGGAGGTCCCTTCCAACTCTACGATTCTATGACGGGACAGGCCTACCATCTTGGATGACCTGATTTCCTTGGCGACCCGGATTGACCTGCATTTTCAGGAGCGTTCCATGGAGATTAAGCGTGACAGGAGGTCCTACCACCTGGACTCTAATTCTTCCAAGACGTCTACCTCATCCTCTTCTCCAGAAGCTATGGAGGAAGATCGAGTAAGTCTAGCCAGCCGCCGCCAGGAGGCGCGTCACAAAAATGGAAGCTGTCTGTACTGTGGTAGTTCTAAACACCTGATCCGCTCCTTTCCAAAGAAGTCGGAAAACTCCTGTGCCTAGGCTTGGTAGGAGAGTCCACCCTAGGTAGAGAACGTTCCTCTCCTTCGTTGCAGATCTCAGTCTCCGTGACCTGCGGAGCAATACAATTTTCTGGACTCTGTCTGTTGGACTCCGCAGCCGCCGGAAGCTTTATCCAGCAGACACTTGTGGATCTCTACCACTTACCAGTTCAGGCTCTTCCCAACCCATTGCGGGTAACTGCTTACCTCCAAACTGCACAAAGGCTGAATCCTCGTCAAGCCCGCTGGGCTTTGTTTTTTGCTCGTTTTAACTTTGTTCTTCATTTTCGCCCAGCTGACAAAAATGTCAAAGCAGACACACTTTCCAGAGCTTTTCTACCTCCTGATCAAGAAGAAGAACCACAGCACATCATTGAACCCTCAAGGTTAGTCGCGGTCGCTTCTACTGATCTTGCCTGGCTGCCTCATGGGAAGACTTTCGTGTCCACTTCTGAGCGTACTCGTGTCCTTCGGTGGGGTCAATCGTCCTAGTTGGCTGGCCACGCAGGCCAGAGAAAGACTCTGCAACTCATCTCCTGGTACTACTGGTGACCTGCCATGGCAAAGGACATTCTGGAGTACGTCACAGCCTGTCCTTCCTGTGCTCGTAACAAGACTGCCAAGCATCTACCCGCAGGTAGGTTTCAGTCTCTTCCAATTCCATCTGCTCCCTGGCAACATATCGCGATGGACTTCATCACAGATCTCCTGATCTCATCTGGCTGTTCTGTGGTGTGGGTAGTGGTGGATTGCTTCTCTAAAATGGCTCACTTCATTCCACTACCCGGTCTTCCAACTGCTCCTGAGTTGGCGGACCTGTTCATCCGGCACATCTTCCATCTCCATGGTTTCCCTCTCCACATTGTGTCCGACAGAGGAGTCCAGTTCACCTCAAGATTCTGGAGAGCAGTTTGTAAACTGGTAAGAATTGAACTGGATTTTTCCTCAGCGTACCATCCCCAGTCCAATGGACAAGTGGAGAGGACAAATCAAGTCCTGGCTGGATTCCTGCATCACTTTGTCAACGCCCATCAAGACGACTGGGTAGACTTACTGTCCTGGGCCGAATTTTCTTACAACAATCAAGTAAGTGAATCTTCTGGAAAGTCTCACTTTCAGATTGTCTTCGGATTGCAACCTGGATTGCAACCTCTTCCCATCTCCGGATCATCTGGCGTTCCAGCTGCTGATACTTTCTCCGAAGATTTTTCTAAGGTCTGGAGGAATACCAAAACTGCTTTGGAGAAAGCCTCCCAGCATTTGAAAAGGCATGCGGACAAGAGACGTTTGGATGCGCCTATCTTTCGTCCTGGAGACAAGGTATGGCTCTCTTCTAAGTACATCCGGTTAAAGATGCCATCCTACAAATTGGGTCCCCGGTTCATCAGACCATTTGAGATCTTGAGACAGATCAATCCAGTCCCGTACAAGCTGAAGTTGCCCACTTCCCTACGTGTGCCTAACTCCTTTCATGTTTCTCTCCTCAAACGAGTAGTTTTGAGTCCCTTCTTTAAGGATCCGGGTACCACTCCTGACCTTGTGTCGGAGGATGATGTTTTTGAGGTAAAACATATCCTGGTCGTAAAAAAAGTAAGGGGTAAGACCTACTACCTGGTGGACTGGAAGGGTTTTGGTCCTGAGGAGAGATCTTGGGAGGCTAGGGAGAACATCCAGGCTCCGCTTCTCCTTAAACGGTTCTACGCAGGCTTGAAGAAGAGGGGGTGCAAAGAGGGGGATACTGTTACACCCAGTCCCCGTCCTGGCGCTGCGCCCAGGTCTGCCCCTTTTACACCTGGCCCCCGTCCTGGTGCTGCATCCTGGCCTGCCGCTGCTCTCCGTTCTTGGCACTCACCTCAAGCCTCTCATGCTGCTGCTCAGCGTTCTGTCCTCCCTCCTACCTCCTCCTCCTGGCGTCCTGTGAGGAGATCTGTAGCTAAGGCTATTAGGGCACGCCCGCCAGCTCTCTTGCCTTCTTAAAGGGGTGGCGTGCATTATTCAAAAAATGCAATCAACCAATGGCAGCGCACTGGCTGCTATTTCTTGCCTCTCCTCTATAGGGAGAGCGCCGGAGCAACGAGTATCTATCATTGCTACATCCGGTTCTCATGCTAACCTGTCTGCGCTGCATCTGCAGTCTCTGTGCATTGTCTAATGCTCTCTGTTTCCACAGCATATCAGTATCCTGTGTTACCTGGTTATATCAGCAACCATCTGGGCCTAAGCCATCCCGTTCTGCCTACAGCCATCAGAGTCCAAGGACTGTGTGAAGGTCTCTGGAACCGACTCCTTACCAACTAACCGGATCCAAGACCCAGCGCATTACAGACTCTGCTGTAACTTTTGTTATCCCTTTTTGGTCCCGCTGGGACAGCTGCCACATGTTCGGGGTCTAACTGGAGGTAGCACCTGTGTCCTCCGGGTATTCCATTCTGGCCCTGCCTGAGGGGCTTTAATACGGGTACCCGGGGCTCACTAGTCACGCCCCCTTCGGAGCCCCCCGGACCGTGGTCCCGAGGTTCCACTTAAAAAATAAAAACGAATGAATGTGAACTTCACCATCTCTGTCTCCGCTTCCATTCATTACAGTTTGCTCCGGCCATGGAATCTGCTGGACCCCAGAGGCCTCCGACGTTGGAGTTGTGCCAAGAGGTGACCCGTTTAAGAGATCAACAGGATAAGATCACGACGTATCTGCGTAACCTGTCCACCCGCATGGATTCTCTGCACAACCCAGCTGCTCCTGATTCACCTAGCAACACCCAGGTACCTGCTGTCATGACAAGCAAGGGCCCCCGCCTGGCGGCTCCTACCCGCTTCGAAATCTTGGGGCATATGTTTGCTTCTGACCGTGCCAAAGTGGGCTTCATTATGTCACATCTAGCTGGAGAGGATCTCTCCTGGCTGAATCCGTTATGGGAGAGAGGAGACCCGCTGGTTAATGATCTTCAATCTTTCCTGGAAACTTTTCGCAGGACCTTTGATGAACCTGGCCGGGTCACGTCGACCGCTTCTGCCCTGCTTCGCTTATGCCAAGGAACCCTCATGGTGGCTCAGTATGCTGTTCAGTTCCGCACCCTCTCATCTGAGTTATCCTGGAACAATGAGGCCTTGCTGGCTACCTTCTGGGAGGGTCTATCTGGAAAAATTAAGGATGAGCTGGCGGGACGAAGAGAGAGAGGATTCAAAAAGATTTAAATAAACTGGAGAAGTGGGCAGCAACTAACAGAATGGTTTTTAACAGGGAGAAATGCAAAGTACTACATCTGGGCAATAAAAATGAAAAAAGCATATATAGAATGGGAGGAATAGGGCTAAGTGACAGCACATGTGAAAAAGACTTGGGTATACTAATAGATCACAGACTGAATATGAGTCAACAGTGTGATGCAGCAGCAAAAAAGGCAAATGCAATTCTAGGATGTATTAACAGAAGCATACAGTCTAGATCACGTGAAGTCATTATTTCCCTCTACTCCTCTTTGGTCAGACCTCATCTGGAATGTTGTGTCCAGTTTTGGGCACCACATTTTAAAAAAGACATTAATAAACTGGAGCAAGTTCAGAAAAGAGCGACCAGAATGGTGACCGGTCTGCAAACCCTGTCTTATGAGGAAAGGTTGCAGGATTTGGGAATGTTTAGTTTGCAAAAGAGAAGACTGAGAGGAGACTTAATAGCTGTCTACAAATATCTAAAGGGCTGTCACATTGTAGAAGGATCAACTTTATTCTCATTTGCACAAGGAAAGACTAGAAGCAATGGGATGAAACTGAATGGGAGGAGACACAGATTAGATATTAGAAAAAACTTTTTGACAGTTAGAGTGATCAATGAGTGGAACAGGCTGCCACGAGAAGTGGTGAGTTCTCCTTCAATGGAAGTCTTCAAACAGAGGCTGGACAGACATCTGACTGGGATGATTTAGCGAATCCTGCTTTGAGCAGGGGGTTGGACCAGATGGCCCAGGAGGTCCCTTCCAACTCTACGATTCTATGATTCTATGACGGGACAGGCCTACCATCTTGGATGACCTGATTTCCTTGGCGACCCGGATTGACCTGCATTTTCAGGAGCGTTCCATGGAGATTAAGCGTGACAGGAGGTCCTACCACCTGGACTCTATTTCTTCCAAGACGTCTACCTCATCCTCTTCTCCAGAAGCTATGGAGGTAGATCGAGTAAGTCTGGCCAGCCGCCGCCAGGAGGCGCGTCACAAAAACGGAAGCTGTCTGTACTGTGGTAGTTCTGAACACCTGATCCGCTCCTTTCCAAAGAAGTCGGAAAACTCCTGTGCCTAGGCTTGGTAGGAGAGTCCACCCTAGGTAGAGAACGTTCCTCTCCTTCGTTGCAGATCTCAGTCTCCGTGACCTGCGGAGCAATACAATTTTCTGGACTCTGTCTGTTGGACTCCGCAGCCGCCGGAAGCTTTATCCAGCAGACACTTGTGGATCGCTACCACTTACCAGTTCAGGCTCTTCCCAACCCATTGCGGGTAACTGCTGTCGATGGCCAGCCTCTGACCGAACCCGTCCAGTTCCAGAATGAGTCAGTGGAACTCCGGGTAGATCTTATGCATTCTGAAAGAATCCGTTTTTATGTGTACGCTGGTTTGTCTCACCCCTTGCTTCTAGGTTTGCCTTGGTTTCAGAAACATGAAACGGTCCTTAATTGGAGAACAGGCGAAATTCTACGTTGTGGACATTCCTGCTCGGACCGTTGTTTAACCCGGATTGAACCAGCTTCACCCCCGGTCCAACCTGCTACCCTTCCTGGATTACCATCCGCTTACTGGTCCTTCTTGGATGTCTTCGGGAAAAAGGAGGCTGAAAAACTTCCTCCCCACAGGTCGTATGACTGTCCAATAGACCTTCTTCCTGGAACATCTCCTCCCAGTGGGAGAGTTTACCCTCTTTCCCAGGCAGAGACTCAGGCTATGTCGGACTACATCCAGGAGAACTTGGCCAGAGGGTTTATCCGAAAATCATCGTCACCTGTATTGACTACCGAGGACTGAACCAGATCACGGTAAAAAACAGGTACCCTTTGCCTCTAATTTCAGAACTGTTTTACCGTCTCCGAGGGGCCAGGATCTTCACCAAGCTGGATCTCGGAGGAGCTTACAATTTGATCTGAATCAGAGATGGAGACGAATGGAAAAGAGCCTTCAACACCCGTGATGGCCACTACGAGTACCTGGTAATGCCGTTTAGTCTAAGCAATGCGCCCGCTGTTTTCCAAGAGTTCGTCAATGACATTTTCAGGGATCTGCTTTACACCTGTGTAGTTGTCTACCTAGACGACATTCTGATTTTTTCTACTGACTTGGTCTCGCATCGCAGACAAGTGCGCCTGGTCTTACAGAGGCTCAGGGAGAACAGACTGTACGCCAAGTTTGAAAAGTGCCTCTTTGAACAATTCTCTTTGCCTTTCCTCGGTTACATTGTTTCCTCCACAGGATTAAAAATGGATCCAGAGAAGTTATCGGCTGTACTCAAGTGGCCTCGTCCGTCTGGATTGAAGGCCATACAGCGATTCCTGGGCTTCACCAACTACTACAGGCAATTCATTCCTAACTTCTCCACCTGAGTGGCGCCCATCTCAGCTCTAACCCGGAAAGGTACAAATCCAAAGGATTGGCCTCCAGAGGCTGAGGAGGCCTTTGTTTCTCTCAAAAAGGCCTTTGCTGTCACACCTGTCCTTCATCGTCCTAACTCCAATGAACAATTTTTTTCTTGAGGTCGATGCCTCTTCAGTAGGTGCGGGAGCCGTACTAACCCAGAAATCATCCTCTGGGCGAATGCATTCCTGTGTTTTTTTTTCCAAGGTTTTTTCTTCCACAGAGAGGAATTATTCTGTTGGAGATTGGGAATTGTTGGCTATCAAATTGGCTCTGCAGGAGTGGAGGCATCTTCTAGAAGGAGCTCTTCATCAGGTAGTCGTATACACCGATCACAAAAACCTTGCTTACCTCCAAACTGCACAAAGGCTGAATCCTCATCAAGCCCGCTGGGCTTTGTTTTTTGCTCGTTTTAACTTTGTTCTTCATTTTCGCCCAGCTGACAAAAATGTCAAAGCAGACACACTTTCCAGAGCTTTTCTACCTCCTGATCAAGAAGAAGAACCACAGCACATCATTGAACCCTCAAGGTTAGTCGCGGTCGCTTCTACTGATCTTGCCTGGCTGCCTCATGGGAAGACTTTCGTGTCCGCTTCTGAGCGTACTCGTGTCCTTCGGTGGGGTCAATCGTCCTAGTTGGCTGGCCACGCAGGCCAGAGAAAGACTCTGCAACTTATCTCCTGGTACTACTGGTGGCCTGCCATGGCAAAGGACATTCTGGAGTACGTCACAGCCTGTCCTTCCTGTGCTCGTAACAAGACTGCCAAGCATCTACACGCAAGTAGGTTTCAGTCTCTTCCAATTCCATCTGCTCCCTGGCAACATATTGCGATGGACTTCATCACAGATCTCCCGATCTCATCTGGCTGTTCTGTGGTGTGGGTAGTGGTGGATTGCTTCTCTAAAATGGCTCACTTCATTCCACTACCCGGTCTTCCAACTGCTCCTGAGTTGGCGGATCTGTTCATCCGGCACATCTTCCATCTCCATGGTTTCCCTCTCCACATCGTGTCCGACAGAGGAGTCCAATTCACCTCAAGATTCTGGAGAGCAGTTTGTAAACTGGTAAGAATTGAACTGGATTTTTCCTCAGCGTACCATCCCCAGTCCAATGGACAAGTGGAGAGGACAAATCAAGTCCTGGCTGGATTCCTGCATCACTTTGTCAACGCCCATCAAGACGACTGGGTAGTCTTACTGTCCTGGGCCGAATTTTCTTACAACAATCAAGTAAGTGAATCTTCTGGAAAGTCTCACTTTCAGATTGTCTTCGGATTGCAACCTGGATTGCAACCTCTTCCCATCTCCGGATCATCTGGCATTCCAGCTGCTGATACTTTCTCCGAAGATTTTTCTAAGGTCTGGAGGAATACCAAAACTGCTTTGGAGAAAGCCTCCCAGCATTTGAAAAGGCATGCGGACAAGAGACATTTGGATGCGCCTATCTTTCGTCCTGGAGACAAGGTATGGCTCTCTTCTAAGTACATCCGGTTAAAGATGCCATCCTACAAATTGGGTCCCCGGTTCATCAGACCATTTGAGATCTTGAGACAGATCAATCCAGTCCCGTACAAGCTGAAGTTGCCCACTTCCCTACGTGTGCCTAACTCCTTTCATGTTTCTCTCCTCAAACCAGTAGTTTTGAGTCCCTTCTTTAAGGATCCGGGTACCACTCCTGACCTTGTGTCGGAGGATGATGTTTTTGAGGTAAAACATATCCTGGTCGTAAAAAAAGGAAGGGGTAAGACCTACTACCTGGTGGACTGGAAGGGTTTTGGTCCTGAGGAGAGATCTTGGGAGGCTAGGGAGAACATCCAGGCTCCGCTTCTCCTTAAACGGTTCTACGCAGGCTTGAAGAAGAGGGGGTGCAAAGAGGGGGATACTGTTACACCCAGTCCCTGTCCTGGCGCTGCGCCCAGGTCTGCCGCTGTTACACCTGGCCCCCGTCCTGGCGCTGCGTCCAGGCCTGCCGCTGCACTCCGTTCTTGGCACTCACCTCAAGCCTCTCATGCTGCTGCTCAGCGTTCTGTCCTCCCTCCTGCCTCCTCCTCCTGGCGTCCTGTGAGGAGATCTGTAGCTAAGGCTATTAGGGCACGCCCGCCAGCTCTCTTGCCTTCTTAAAGGGGTGGCGTGCATTATTCAAAAAATGCAATCAACCAATGGCAGCGCACTGGCTGCTATTTCTTGCCTCTCCTCTATAGGGAGAGCGCCGGAGCAACGAGTATCTATCATTGCTACATCCGGTTCTCATGCTAACCTGTCTGCGCTGCATCTGCAGTCTCTGTGCATTGTCTAATGCTCTCTGTTTCCACAGCATATCAGTATCCTGTGTTACCTGGTTATATCAGCAAACATCTGGGCCTAAGCCATCCCGTTCTGCCTACAGCCATCTGAGTCCAAGGACTGTATGAAGGTCTCTGGAACCGACTCCTTACCAACTAACCGGATCCAGGACCCAGCGCATTACAGACTCTGCTGTACCTTTTGATATCCCTTTTTGGTCCCGCTGGGACAGCTGCCACATGTTTGGGGTCTAACTGGAGGTAGCACCTGTGTCCTCCAGGTATTCCATTCTGGCCCTGCCTGAGGGGCTTTACTATGGATGCCCAGGGCTCACTAGTCACGCCCCCTTCGGAGCCCCCCGGACCGTGGTCCCGAGGTTCCACTTAAAAAATAAAAATGAATGTGAACTTCACCATCTCTGCCTCCGCTTCCATTCGTTACACAATGGTCGTCTGAGAAACTGAATATGCAAATTGTGGAGGAGGACTTGAACGCTATAACTTTCAACAGGTGGCGCTATACAGTTCAAGTCCTCTTCCTCTTTGAATAGGCAATTTGCATTCCACATAATGTGACATTGGTCAGAAATGGAAAAAAAAAATGGTCTGGTGAGGAAGGTGAGAGCAGGCTCTGGAGCCAAAGGGTTAAACAAAAAAAATCCTTTGTCCATTCAGAGCTCTATTTAAAAAAAAAAATGGTGCTCCAAAGCAAATTAAGATTTATTTAGAGATTATTTAGCACATTATCTAAAAATAATTATGTTCCAGTGTGGACATTCACTATATATTTATCTTAAATTAAAGCTTTACGCTGGTTCAGTTTTTAGTTATTTGCCCACAGAGACTTCATTTCTTTAAATAATTCATACCTACTCATGTTGAAAATGTATATCCTTTTCTTGAATCATTTTATTCCTGCCGTGTTTAACACCGCGCTCCAAACCGTTTAGGTGAAGTTAATTAACGTGTGGCATCTTACCACGTATATAAGTCGACGGGGCGCTCGGCCGCTGCGTTTAATGGTTTCACAATTCTCCTATTCCCTAAAAGACGTTAGATTCACTGGCTATTTTCCTTTCAATTTAAAGGTCTTGGATTTTTTGTGATGAGCTTAGGTAGCAGGAAGGTCATCTTCTGGATTGACGACCACAAAGCGGGAGCCGCACAATAAACACAACTTGGGTCGGTAGATTAAGTGCAAGTGACCTCAACCATGTTTATTAACGACCAAGTTGTAAAAGATATAAAAAACAGAATACATCCATTACTATGCTTTTTACTTTTCTACTATTTAAATTTTTCCGTTTTTTTCTGTCTAGCCGGTACAAGAAAAGCTAAAATAGTGTAGAGCTACAGCAAGGTGATTCTTAGCGACCTGATGTAATGGGAATGTCTGTTTTTCCTATCAAGCGTGCCTTTCTAGTACTAGAGGTTAGGTTGGGTTCACATCTGCGCTCACATTTCTGTTTTTCTTTTCTGAAATAGGAACAGAAACATGAAAAGTACAACGGCGCCAGATCTGTCACATGATGGGCACCAAAGGTGCTTGTCAGAAGCCATTGGCTATAATTGGGTCCATAAACACGGCAACACGGTGTATAGGAAAAAGTAGGGATGCAAGTTTTTGAAGGCCTTAATATTTAAAAAATATGAAATGCATGCGAGCACTCATGTATGTCCATAATTTTGCATAATTTCACAATTTTTCCTTGTGTGTGTTGCAATTTCAAAGTTGAGGAGTGTGTATATTATACATTACTGTATATATGTACTGTATATATACATGCACATGTATCTACATATATGTACATATAAATACAGTGTATACTGTATTTTTCGGACTATAAGACGCACTTTATCCCCAAAAAATTTGGGAGGAACATGGGGGGTGTGCATCTTATAGTCCATATGCAGGCTTACCGTGGGGTTTGCAGCAGTGGTATAGCAGCATGTGGTGATGCTGAAGTGTTGGAGGTGAGCAGTGCGGAGTGCATCATTGGTTTCCCTGTGGCCATCTTTCTAAAGCCGTGGGCCGTCGGAGGCAGCGTATGCACGGATTAAGATCTTTGCTGACCTCTCGCGCTCCATTTTCCTGAGGCTGTGGGCTTCAGGAAAATGGCCGCGGAGGCCGCGCATGCGCAGATTGAGATCTCGGCTGCCCTCAGCTTCAGGAAAATGGCCGACGAGAATCCAATGATGCACTTGGCTCTGCTCACCATGGACACCGGGCAGCAGCATCGCCACATTTCTGCCGCTGGCATCCTGAAGAAGTGGCCCTGCTCCACGCAATGCATTCTGCTCTGTCTCACCACTGACACTGGACCATCAGCATCGCACCACTGGGATACCCCAGGACTGCAGCATTGCCCCACTTCTGCCGGCTTCCTGAGGAAGGGACCATGCTTCCTGTGACCCCGCTCTTCTACCGCCGGCCCTCAGGTAAGATACCTTAAATTCGGACAATAAGACGGACCCCCATCTTTTGCTATTTTCCTCCCCAAAATTTGGGGTGCGTCTTATAGTCCGAAAAATACAGTATATACATAAAGTATAGAGAGAATATTAAAAAAAATGATTTGTTTATTGTCTATAGTTTTGTAAATGTTTTTTGGATTGCATATTAATCATTAATAAAGATAAATTTAAATTAAAAAAATATATATATATACAGTATATATAGACTCGTGCGAGTTTCTCACATCACATACGGTAGTGTGATCCCGGCCTATAGAAGCAGAATGTTTTAGGTATACTACTCCGCTTGTGGTACATGACTTTTCCCAGTTTGACAAAACTTGTGTGAATGGTTTATATTTCCTAATTTTCTCATTAGCATGGACACCTTATGTTATAGCTTCCTCTTTCTCTGTCTGGACACAACGTACCAAAGCCAAGAAAAATACACTCACACGCGCGCGCTCATGCACACACACACACACACCCCACCCGGCACCCTATCTTATTTTCATGCACTATTGCTCTTTGTTAATTTACTGCAGGGTATTTACCTATTTTGTTTTTGTGTTGAGTTTTGTCTGTTTGGTGGCCAGTGTGAACATGCGCCTACACTCTGCAAATGCCACTTCGGGCTACAGATTGTGTCCACGGCCAGAGAGCACTGACCGGGACCATGGACTGAGATTGCCGGAAGCAATCTGCTCATCTCTACATGGGAGCCATAAATTTCACATTTGAGTGGGGACAAGTTGTAGTTTTCACCAGATACATGCAACATTTTTATCATATATTACTGCATTTATTCTGAGACAAGATGAATATAAAACAGCAATTCTGTAGTTTTTTTCTTATTTTTTATAGTTTGGGCTATTGAAGAAGCAGTGAAATTAACACTTTTTTTTCCCCCATTTTTCTTTGGGAGCTGCTGATAATGAAAATGATTCACTGGTCGGCTCTGTTTCTGTGTGATGCAAAGGAGCGCCGAGATCACACACTGCATATATGCATCAGAGCTGTAACCTCTACCACCTGATCTGAGAAAACAGTCTATATATACACCGTGTTCTCTTCACACAATGCTGTCTGCCCGCTAGCTGTAATATTACAAGCAAAACTCACAAGTCACATAGAACATTTCTCACTTATTAGTCCGAAGCTTTCAAAAATCAGATTTTTTTTTTCTCATGCCCCGTATTTTCGGTTCTCTATCATCTGCTTATTTTATATCTCAAGGCATTTATCATCTAGATTATTAGGAAGACAGAACGGTACTCAATATCATGAGCATCCTCCTGCCATTCTACGGCCTTGAAATTTACATACAGGTAATTATTTTGCTAATTAGTGATCGAACGTAACTTTTAAACTTTTATAATGTTAACTAATTTTACAGGGCAGATTGAGGATGTTACACCAGCACAGCTTGAAAGCATTATTCCAGACCCTAGATGCATGTAGGTCTACCTCTAACCCTTTCACCTCTGGGCCATTTTCACATTTCTGGTTTTCGTTCCCCTTCTTCCCAGAACCATAACTTTTTTTTATTTTTTCTTCAATATGTGCCATGTGAGGGCTTGTTTTTTTTTGTGAGACGAGTTGCACTTTTGAACGACACCATTGGTTTTATCATATAATGTACTGGAAAAACGGTAGCAAAATTTCAAGTGGGGTGAAATTCCAAAAAATAGTGTAAATCCACAACTGTCCTTGAATTTTTTTTTACTACGTTCACCAAATTCTAAAACTGACCTGCCATTATGATTCTCCGGGTCATTACGAGTTCATAGACACCAAACATGTCCAGGTTCTTTTTTATTTAAGAGGTGAAAAAAAATTGCAAACTTTCTTAAAAAAAAAAAATTGCGCCATTTTCCGATACCCGTAGCGTCTCCATTTTTCGTGATCTGAGATTGGGTGAGGGTTTATTTTTTGCATGCCGAGCTGACATTTTTATTGATACCATTTAAGTGCAGATATGATCTTATTACATTTTAATTCAATGTCGTGGCAACCAAAGAAAAGTAATTCTGGCGTTTTGACTTTTTTTTTCTTGCTACGCAGTTTAGTGATCAGGTTAATCCTTTCTTTTATTGATAGATCGGGCGATTCTGAACACTGAATGTGTTTGAGTTTTTTATTGTTTTATTTTGAATGGGGCAAAAGGGGGTAATTTTAACTTTTATGTTTTTAAAACCTTTTTTTGACTTTCGACATGTTTCAATGGTCTCCATGGGAAACTAGAAGCTGCCATAACCCTATCGGTTCTGCTACATACAGGATGATTAGATCGCCTATATGTAACAGAATTACTCACTTGCTATGAGCGCCGACCACCAAGCTGGCAGTGACAACCATATAGGTCTGCAGGAGACCTCCGGTTGTCTTGCCAACCCATTGGTGACCCGCGATCACGTGAAGGAGATCACCGATGGGCGGATTTCTGGAGTGATTGTCAGAAGCGCATATTAAATGCCGCTGTCAGCATTTGACAGCGGCATTTAATGGGTTAATAGCCACAGGTGGATCGTGATTCCACCAGCGACTGTTCTGGGCACATATCAGCTGTTCAAAACAGCTGACATGTGCCGGAAAAGATGTGGGCTCACTGTCGGAGCCCACATCAAAGGGAGGGTGTCCGACATCGGCATACATTTACGCCCGATGTCGGAAAGGGGTTAATGACGCTGTCAGAGCTTGACAGTAGCACTTAACAAGTTCACTGTTGCGGGCTGAGCTGAGCTTAGACTACTCCATACATCCGCTCCCATAGAGCAGATGTCGGGAAGGGGTAAAGTAGAGAGGGTTCGATCAATTTAGAAAGGATCGAGTTTGAGTCAAATTTGCTGATGTTCATGGTTCCATGCGAATTTGGTCATCTTGTGAATCAATTCGCGGTTCAGAAAAAAAAATTGCGCAGCATTATTCCCACACTGCTGAAGCATCAGAGCGGGTTAATGTTTTTTTTTGTGTGGCCACGTGGATCTCCATATAATGCCCTGCAGCTGTGACATCTTATGGATTATCAGACTATGTAAAGTGGTGGTCAGTACCGGGGCCACCACTGATCAGCAGATACCAGTGGAGCACATTTTGTACAGCAGAGTTGTTTTCCATCTCCAAAGTCTTTGTGACAAGAAAACAACTAAGCTGAACTTTTATAGCCAATCAGCAAAGGCTGTATAGTGGGAAAAAAACTCAGTTTTTTAGGAGCTTTGTTGCTTTTTGAGTCTATGGCCGGGGTCAGAATTGAGAGAAACTCGGACGAGCACTGCCACTGGCACTCGGACCGGAGCGTTCAGCTGCATAGAAATACATGCAGCCGCACACTCCAGTCCCGAGAGCCGGAGGCAGTGCCTGGTATTGACGTGCGAGACTCATCCGAGTTTCTCGCAAGTCTGACCCCGGCCTATGAAGTAAAATTCTTTTAACTAGAAATATTTCTAGATGTTTTGTGGCGATTTTTGCATAAATTGTGCTTTCATATTCAAATTTTTATTTTTAAAAATGTCATAAATATACACACTCATTCACATCACATGCACACAAAAACATGTGCATGGTCCGGGTCCGGCGCCTCCCATCTTCTAGCGCTGACGTCCTCTTCTTTGCGTCCCATTGCGGCTCCTGCGCAGGCGTACTTTATATGCCCTGTTGAGGGCAGAGCAGAGTACTGCAGTGCGCAGGCGTCGGGAAAGGTCAGAGAGGTCCAGCGCCTGCGCACTGCAGTACTTTGCTCTGCCCTCAACAAGGCAGATAAAGTACGCCTGCGCAGGAGCCGCAATGGGAAGCAAAGAAGAGGACGTCATCGCTAGAAGATGGGAGGCGCCGGACCGGACCGCGACACCCATCTGACCCGACCGGACCGCCCCCCGGTGAGTATAAGATAACTCATTTTTCTTATCTTTCAGGTTACATCGGAGGCTTATCTACAGCATTACAGAATGCTGTAGATAAGCCCCTGATGGCGGTGGCCGCATCTTATATGCAAAAAAATAGGTGACAGATTCCCTTTAATATCTTGATATATATGGACTTCTGTAACTGGACCTCTGAAAGCAAGCATCATGAAAAAGATAAGGACACCCCAGGATTGCAGAGGAGGGGGGGATTGCTAAATGATCAGCTAGAGCAATTATCAGATAGAAGCAAACAGGAGGGATCATCCTAAGCTGTTTTTATCCAATTTCGTGCTAGGTAGCGCAATGCAGTCCTATTGTAACTGCGACTTGTGGGATCCGCACTCACACATCTGGTCTCATTATTTCTTCCACAGTAAATTTCAATTTATATTCTCAAATCACTAATGCATTTATCTCAATTTTCACAATTAGATTCCCAATAGTGATGCAAGTAGATTACAATCCAGATCAGTGTTTTACTAGATTAGTTACTTCTTGTGCCATAACAATATTTTATATGTTCTTTATATTCTGCTATTATCTGCATGCATTATTAAAATATACAAATACAGAGAAAAAGTAGAAAGAAACATCTAAATAGCTCTTATATGTTAATGCCTCCATAAATGTGTCTTACATTACCTTGATAATCTTTTCCAAAGTTCAAGGTGTCTGTATATACTGTAGTGCAAGTGACAAGCCCACCAGGGCCGTGGGATACTCAGAACCAGGTCGGACAGTTCTTTGGGGAAGTCACGGGACCGTGACCCGACTCCGTGGCCCTGGCTGTGCCATAAAATGGGGAATAAGTATATGGGATGTAACGTGACATCACCTGTGGTGTTTGGCAACGGATGACCGACGCTGCTAAAGGACACCGCTGGGGCTGATGGTGATGCAGCTGGGATGGTTCTGCTCCCCACAGGTGGAGCTTGGCAGTTCCATTTATGTCAGGCTTTATGTACCTTGTGGTGCAGGACTCAAGGTGCAAGAGATCACTGGAGGACACAAGGGCTGTAGTTTTATTTTCCTTTACTTGATGATTGATAGATAGTACAGACTGAGGCACTGGTAACAGATTGTAATGGAGAGCCAGGCAGCCTGGAAACAATTTTGGATACACCTGGACAGGTAGGTATGGAGGCCTTCCTTCTGCACTGTCCTCCTGTCAGGAACACCGCACTGCACTTGCTTACTGAGCCATTGTGCGTGTCCTGAGTAAGACAAGCTGTGCTCAGAGATACCTGTGGAGCGGGGCAGCAGCGGTGAAGATGTGTGCTTCAGAAAAACAGGACCTGAATCACGTGACTGCTGGGGGCGTGGTCTAAGCTCCAGAGAGCTAGGAGCTGAAGGAAAACTCCTAGATGGTAACGTCGGGACAAAGTTACCAAGGGGCATAGACAGAGACGTAAACAGATCAGGCCGGGGTCAAAGCACGAGATAACATGACAATACCAACGGGCTAGACAGAAAGGATAGTCAGGATGTAGCCAAGAAGTCAGAAACCAGAGAAACAGATATACAGTACAGAATCAACAGGCAAACTCACAACAGGGGACAGAACCGGGTCAGAACCATAGAAGCAAGCTAGAAGGCAGGCAAAAGGCACAGGCACACAGGGGTCTACTAACTCAGCCGAGGGCAGGAGTATAACTGACACCAGACCTAGGTCAATTGGCAACTAAATAGCCGCACTCTGCCAGAGAGAGGCAGAAACAATTAACCCCTGTCTGACCAGGATGGGACAAAGACAAAACCCCATCCTGGATCATGACACCTCCCTTTTTCCTTGCTGCCTAACAGCTCATCCTCCTGCTGCTAACTGTCACTTTCTGTTTTAAAAGCAAACCGTTGCCCGAACGGCAGGCAACTCGAGCCTATCACAGGTGCCTCTCCTTTGTGTCGGCTCCAGGCTTTGGTATGCTGCTGTGCCACAGGGTATTAGATAGGGACAGGAGACCTGCAGTCCCCTGCCCTCCGGATTTAGCTGCCGGGACTTCAGTACCCACGCAACCACGGACTTTGGTATCCAGTTCCTAGTGCGCAGCTCTGGGGCAAGTTTAATTACAGCTCCACTCCCCAGGTTCTGCTCGACTTCTCTCCTACTGACACCTGGTAAGGGGACCTCTCCTTGCTTCTGGGCATGACATTACTCCCTGTGAGGGAGGCAATGCAACTATGGCAACCAGACTCCTGGGGTGCCATACAAGTGCATAGTGTTGCAGTTCTCCCCAGCACACTACAAATCTAAAAAGGACCTGTCAGTATATATAAACAAAATTTTCTACGTAATTTAAATGCCGCTGTTCTCCTGAATCTGACATTGTTTTCCTTTTGTTCCTCCTCCTCTTCATTCCTGAGATATGGCCTTCTCTTCTCTGTATATAAATCTAGTCTTTTTAGCCAACTTGGTTTGGTCCTGAAAAAGACGCCCATAGAGCCATTGAAGACCACGCTTGATTGAAAAAACTAGATTTATATAAAGGAAAGAGGGCACCATATCTCAAAAAAAGCAAAAAAATCAATTTGCATTAAAAGGAAGAATGGTATCAAGTGATAGGTTATGTTTCAAAGGGTTGTACAGACTTGGGATACAAGTCTCCAGTCACCTGTGACTGCAGACTTGTGAATCCTTAGAGCATGCAGGACATACGCTGTCAGGGTTATCCGGTACAAGCATCGGAAGAGAGCGGGTTTATAATCGCAATATGCAGTTTCCATACATGAGGTCATGGACCAACTAGACATGCACAACCTTTCTTAATGCAGTGAAATGAGTGAGGCTGGACAAGTCTAGTTGGAATGTCACATAACGGTCAACTTCCAGCGTCGGCACCAGAGAATCCTGACAGCACGCACTGTGCTCGCTGTGAGTATTCATAAGCCTGAAGTCACAAGGAGTGATTGCAGACTTGAAAGCTAAGCCTGGACAAACCCTTTAAGCAACTGCTGCATTTTCATTTTTTCAGTTTGAACGTCTTTCAGGTATTATGTATTTCATGACGTCTGGATACTTCACCTATACAAGACTGTTGACATGAAAAAAAAGAAAAAAAATTATCCTCATGGTCTGAATTATATCAGCATTCGATCTATAAGAAATATTCAGTAATGTATTATTTGCTTATGTGTTACTATAATAAGAAAATCAATAATATTCACGTAACCGGTCAGTAGTCTGAATGCTACACTGAACGATGTATATTTTTGGTATAACCTTGATTGCCTGCTAGGGATGAACGAACCTTTCAGGGATAGCTGTCAACAACTCTTGAGCTGTGTGACTACGATCTCCAAGGCATATTAAACACTGTCTGATTGTGGTCAGCTGTGCAGTACGGAGGTGGAGGGATTGACTTTGTACTGTTGAAACGCGTGTCTCATTAAGAGAGGGGTTGAGGGCGGAGGTGGAGGTGGAGGAGCCAGAAGCAGTGGAGGAAGTGTTAGACACAGAGGTTTGTCATGCAATACTTCCAAGACTTGTGGAGCAGCCCCTTTGACCTCCTGCCCCCACAGCCAAAAGAGTCACCCAATGCCCAGTGAGTGAATTGTAACGTTCCTGCCATATGTTTTCTCATCCATATAACTGTAAGCAGGATGTGGGATGCAGTGATGCAAGAACGGCAGAGCAAGAGTTAGTAATTTAATTGAACAGTTAAGATGCTCCTCGCAGGGAGATGAACAGTTAAATTTCAAATTATAGGACAATAAACAACAACAATGTGATAGCAGTCCACTCAATAAACTTATCGTGTTTATGGCTTCCTCGGTCACAGATAGTTCGATGAAGGTTGTAGTTGTAACGGCTGGTGCAAAGTCCTCAGGGAAGATTCCACAGCTATATCTATAACGGGCGGTCTCCGGTTTTACCCGTTGAGCCAATTAGTCCATAAACTTGTGCAGCCAAAGTCAAATGAGCTGCGTACAGGGGGATCTGTGGTGTGCTGTCCAACAAAGAGGGCCACAACGAACAATCCTGAACATGGCCCCGTTCCTATGCCCATGCGTAACACTGAACTTAATGGAGCCCACTACGCTTCCTTTGCTGCTGGGCTCAGTGGCATGCTCTTGTACAGCTGACTGCAGTATGTTGCAGAGCTGCTGCACACCCAGTGGAGCACGCTGTGCACACACCTGCTCAGTCATCGTCGGCGGGAAACTACCCGTCGCTGCGCATGCTTTTTTGTTTGCCACGACCCCTGCGTCTGGGTGACAAGGTCTGTCTACTATTTTTTCCCCCGGACAACCTGGGACGCAGCCTCAACAGTTCCGAACCCGACGCAGTAGAGATGCCCGCAGCCCGGTCTTCCTCCTTACATATCAGTGGTGAAATGCACTCTGGCAGATATAGATTTTTTCAGAGAACAGGTGATGTCTGTGATATGCTGGTGTAGCATAGTCACAGCTTTCTCAGAGAAGTAATGGCAACTGGTACTGCGGGACTATAATGGCCATCAACTTTCTGAAACTGTCTGCATCCACCAGGTGGAAAAGCAGCATTTCTGTGGCCAATAGATTGGAGATGGTGGATTTCAAGCACTTAGCTTTGGCACATGTAGTAGGAAACATCCTTTTACGTGACCACAACTGTGGGACCAAGGGTTGGCTGCTGTGCTGAGAGAGGGTGGATTAGGGTGAAGAGGACAAACTGCTGGATTGTGAGTGAGGTGCAGGCAGAGATGTTATGGTGGATTGAAAAACATGGTGTGCTCGGTCAAACAAAAATAGTAGGCATCTTCACTTGAACCACTTCCATAACAGCTGACAGGCTCTCACTCACCCTGACTGTAGGGGGTAAACAAGTGACAATTCTGTGGCCGGAGACCTGTGTGAGAACACTTTCCATGGTGATGGAGGAGGAAGAAGCAGCAGATGAGGTTGATGGGACTGGCAGTGGTTGTCCGCTTTTTAGCGCAATGTGATTCCCAGACTAAGGCATGTTGATCGCACATGTGCTGGTTCATGCATGTAGTAGTTAAATTATGAGTTGGGTATTCCTTTCTGGTCTCAAAAAGGACCAGGCTAGGCAACCCTTGCCGCCCCTGCGAACTGCAGATTTGCGACCAGTGCTGGCCACAGCCAGAGTTGTGGCTGAGGATGCAATGCTTGTCGTGGTTGCATCCCTCCATGTCTGTGAGGCAAGCTGCAATGTAGCTTCCTCTTCTTCCTCCTTCTCAACATCCTCTGCTGAGCTACTCAGCTGCGTGCTTCTGGGTTCACACCAAGTTGGATCTCCAACCTCATTGTCATCCTCTATGTTCTCCCATTCCTCACCCTGAGTCACTCTGATCCTCTTCCTGCCCTGACAGCACAGTACATTCCATGTCCACCTCAAGTATTTGAGTCTCATCAGTATCACCTGCAAAATGGGGGTTAATATCTGGTGATGACTGTCTGGATACTTCGCCTAGCCCTGGATCCAACAAGAAAAAAAATTTGAGCATCAGTGCAGATGCGTTCCTCCTCTGGATTCTGTGAATCTTAGGAGCAGACCTCTGATGTTTATGGAATAGAAGGTGTGAACAGTTCTGCACACTGGTCCATTTGTGGTTCACCACAGTCAGTTGGGCAGTTGGAAAGTTGTGACATGGGAGTTAAGGGTGATTGAGGTGACACCTCTGAGGATTGTACTGTGTGTTAAGGTGGAGGAAGAGAAAATGCCACTTGATGCAGCACTTGCCATCCACTTTAGCACATGCTCTTTATGACCTTCATCTACATGGTGTGTGGCTGTGAAAGAAAAGGGGTCCAGTAGCCCATCCAGTAACAGATGTTGTCAGTTTTCTTTGGATAGGACGAGACGATGTTTGTTCAGTAGGGCTTTCATTAACATTACCACTTAACCCATGTACACTTCGAGCACTAAGTCTATTCCCCCTTCCACCACAACATCGTTTTTTCCCCACTTATGTTGTATGTACCCTTCCCTTCTTTTAGCCAGCCGTTTCACATCCTTAGACCCTGACCTGTCAGTCACCTGTCACTAAATGAATAATCAGTATTTATTTTCTGAGATAGGGCTAATATTGTTGTTCAGGAACACTAATGATTTTGAGTTGGAAATGTGGACTCCTGCCTGCACAACACTATTATCCCTAACGATTTTGATTAGCAAAAGTGGCCTCCTGTCTAAACCTCAGTACTGGACCTAACAATTTTGATTAGCAAATGGGGCCTCCTAGCTTCACCCCAATATTAGCCCTAACAGTTTTGATTAGCAAAAGGGGCCTCCTGGCTAAACCTCAATATTAGCCCTAACGGTTTTGATTAGCAAATGGGACCTTTTGAGTCTTGACTGCAATACAGCATTAGCCCAAATGATTTTGAGTCGAAAATGTGGATTTCTGCCTGCACAACACTATTAGCACAAACTAGTTGATGCTGGAAGGTCGATTTCACACAGGGCAGGATCCTTATCTGTGACAACTTGCGGCATGAGCGGCCTCTCTGTGCTGTCTCACTGAGAAAATGGCGCCAGCAAAACATGCCCACTTTTTATATGGAGAGGGACATGTGACTTCGGCAGCCAATGACAGAAGACCTTATGTCATGAAGTGGTTTCTGTGCCCTGATTTTCTGCTGGAATGTACACATTAAAAAAAAAACTACACTGCGCAGCTCCTGTTGCCTATACACCCCCCCCCCGCGCTCATCATAGAGAACCACTATCCTAGATAAAGTCAAAGTAAAAGCATTAGTGGAAATGCACTCGTTTATCGAACCGTGAAAAAATGTTGCCGACTTGAAATGGAACACAAATCCAAATGTGCTATGTTTGTGCCGAATTTGAGACTGGCGAGCGTTTCACGAACAAGTTTGCTCATCTCTATTGTCTACGTAATTATTTTTGGTGAGCTTCCATTTTGCCTTTTTTAACTTTTTTTTTTAAGGTCCAGGAAGACCAAAATGTAACCACTTGCATCAACTCTGAGATAGCTGGATATGAAACTCAGCAAGGCCTGTAGACCATAATTTTAAAAATTATATCTGCTCCTTAGAAGGTTCAGCACCTTGGGTCAAATCATCTCATGTTCAATGTAATGTGGTGAAAAAAAAATAAAATAAAATAATCTGTATTCTATTTGTTGATATCTTTTGTGGGTGTCAGATTAGAATATTTTTCAAGACAGCTAGAAATCTTTAAAAGGTAAAAAAGCTCAGGCTTGCAGCAAATTTATGGATACGAGTGATCACTAATACACGGTATAAACACTCTAAAACCCGATAAGTACATTATGTATGGATTTCCCTAAGGGAAAAAGAGACACAGTAGTTTCTGAACGTAGAAAGATTAAAATAGAAGTGACGATAAAAATAAACTTTTCACTTGGTAGGGTTGTACAAGTAGGGCACAACTCCATATGTGCATTGTGAGAAGCTAATCAAATGGGTGCAACCGACCTGGTATGCTGCAGGAATTTTCTACAAAAAGAATTCTGGCAGAGCATAATTTGGAGTGAAAGATGAGGTGATGAGCGCTCCCACATAGATAAAAAGTGAAGAAATAACCCCAAAAAATTCAAATAAAATTTATTAAAACCACAACATGTTTCGACTGTATTCAGGCTTCCTCAGGTGTCGAGCCCCTAGACACCTGAGGAAGCTGAAATGCATTGTGTTTTTACTAAATTTATTTTTTTTTCTCATGGCTTTTGGTGATTTCTTCACTTTTTATCATGTGCAAGTAGTAATCACATGCTTCTTTATTCCCCGATAAGTAAATTAGTATGCATCCTTCATTGTTAGGGTTTTTAAGGATTGTAATATAACCACGATTCTGATATATTTCAAAGTATTGTCCGGTCTTCTGGAATGTCTGCAATCATTCTGTGACTGGTGTTTAATTATCTTTTATCTACCTACATCATGTATTACATTTTCCCAGAAGCAGTTAGCTTTATTTTTGCTCTGAAATAAACTGTCAACTGTGGGACCTACAGATTTGTGCGCCAGCGCCTTTCTAAATCATGTCCAGTTAATTGAATTTATTCCATACACATGTAGGAACCTTTCATTTGGACACTGGCGATTCAGCAATTTTTGAATGAATCAATAGTACAAGCGAATCTAAGGAAGTTTGCAAATATATCTTCTCAGAAAAATAGGTTTCTTTTTCAACTTATCAGCCACATCTTTTCTTCCCCTTATCGAAGCACTCCCATGAAAGTTCTTATCCTCTTATTATATTGCAATCGTCATATCATGTAGCACTGTGCACTTACAATTGCTCATTTTGCCTTTCTACCCAGCTAATTCTTCTTTTCCATTAGGTCTATGACTAACCGTAAATAAGATAATTAACAGACTAGCTGAATCCTTCTAAGCTCTGTAGATACAAGAAATCTCTTTTCCCTGCATGGGTCATCAGTAGAACTACAATTCTGCATCACTAAAAAGACCCTGGTGGGGGAGGAGCGAAACAGCTAGGTCAGGAATTGAAGGAGGTTGTGCTACGCTACTGGGGGTCTTTGTATTGATGTAGAATTATTTTTTATTTTAACTCATGCAGGAAAAAGATACTTCCTGTTTCTACATAGAGCTTAGAAGGATTCAGCTAGTCTGTTAATTATGTCAATGATTGTTAGTCATAGACTTAATGGAAAAGAGAAGAATTAACTGGGTAGAAAGGCAAAATGAGCAATTGTAAATACACAGTGCTATATAATATGATTGTAATATATTAGCAGGATAAATACTTTGACAAGAATGCTTCTTTAATTTGTTCATTCTTAAAAACATCTAAAATCACTGGGGAAAACAAGCTGGTTAAAACAGTTTACTGAGGTATCAAATTGTAGGAGCCTATTGAGGTTTTTTTGAGAGAGGGAAGCTGGGATCTGTAGCTGAGTTGGAAAAGATGTAAGTAGGTTGCGGGATGCAGTGACAGAAGGCAGAGCAAGAGTTAATAACTTTACTTTAACCGGGGAATACTCCACGCAGGGAGGTAAACAGTTAAATGAGGGAATAAATTGTTCAATTTGCAAAGGATATGCAGAGTTCAGGAACAATCAATCAGGTAACGGTGGTTCTTGTGAAACACTTAATGTGTCAGAAGTTCCTCAGACTATGACTCCTGCTGGGAAGTCAATAGTGCCAACAACGGCTGACGTGGTGCTTATCCAGGAAGGTCCTGTGGGCAACGAGGATTTGTCCTCTGCTGGCAACGGTCGGTCTCCAGTACCTTCCGCTGAGCCCCTATTCTATAAGCTGATGGGGCTGAGTCAATTAAGGCCACAGCGCTGTCTGGGTCCAATATAGACCGGCAAGTATCAACTGGCAAATCAGGGTGCAAGTGTCTGTCCCGTACCCGGTTTCTCTTATATGGCACGTGCGCTGTACTCACGGACACGGAACATACGGTACCTTGCTCTCTGGTAGTCACTGGGAACCCTGCACCTCTCTCAAGTCCCCAAGGTTGGTGACGGGGGACAAAGCACTGGGGACAAAGCACTCCTCTCAGCTTGCTGCATGCCACCTGCCCATGCCAAAACTGTCTCTAGGCCACTGGGTCTGTCTGCTGCAGTTCGTTGTAGCGCCAGCAGTTCGGGTGTGGAGCGTGCTGCCTGCCTTGCTCGCACGCTGACGGCCCTGCTTGCATTCTGACGGCGGGGGCCTTTCTCCAGCTTCGTGTGCTTTCTATCTCAGCTTCCGGATGGGTTCTCTGACTATACACCCCCTTTTCCTGGGTCATGAAACCTGTCCGGTCCCCTATTCCTTCCCCCAAGAAACAAGGAAGGCACCCTCAACAATTCTGGTCCTGGCAAGCAGGTACTCACAGCCCAATCTTCTCCCTTACAAAGTCACCGACCAATGCTGCTGCTTTTTTCTAGTAAATGTTTCTAACCATCATGCTGAATTCACAGCTACTCTGCTCAATACTGCTACAGTTGTGGCCAAAAGTATTGACACCCCTCCAATTTTGTCAAATAATACTCAGTTTCTTCCTGAAAATGATTGCAAACACAAATTCTTTGGTATTATTATCTTCATTTAATTTGTCTTAAATGAAAAAGCACAAAAGAGAATGAAGCAAAAAGCAAAACATTGATCATTTCACACAAAACTCCAAAAATGGGCCAGACAAAAGTATTGGCACCCTCAGCCTAATACTTGGTTGCACAACCTTTAGCCAAAATAACTGCGACCAACCACTTCCGGTAACCATCAATGAGTTTCTTACAATGCTCTGCTGGAATTTTAGACCATTCTTCTTTGGCAAACTGCTCCAGGTCCCTGCCATTTTTAGATCTCTCCACAGGTGTTCTATGGGATTCAGGTCTGGACTCATTGCTGGCCACCTTAGAAGTCTCCAGTGCTTTCTCTCAAACCATTTTCTAGTGCTTTTTGAAGTGTGTTTTGGGTCATTGTCCTGCTGGAAGACCCATGACCTTTGAGGGAGACCCAGCTTTCTCACACTGGGCCCTACATTATGCTGCAAAATTTGTTGGTAGTCTTCTGACTTCATAATGCCATGCACACGGTCAAGCAGTCCAGTGCCAGAGGCAGCAAAGCAACCCCAAAACATCAGGGAACCTCTGCCATGTTTGACTGTACGGACCGTGTTCTTTTCTTTGAATGCCTCTCTTTTTCTCCTGTAAACTCTATGTTGATGCCTTTGCCCAAAAAGCTCTACTTTTGTCTCATCTGACCAGAGAACATTCTTCCAAAACGTTTTAGGCTTTTTCGGGTAAGTTTTGGCAAACTCCAGCCTGGCTTTTTTATGTCTCGGCGTAAGAAGTGGGGTCTTCCTGGGTCTCCTACCATACAGTCCTTTTTCATTCAGATGCTGACGGATAGTACGGGTTGACACTGTTGTACCCTCGGACTGCAGGGCAGCTTGAACTTGTTTGGATGTTAGTCGAGGTTCTTTATCCAACATCTGCACAATCTTGCATTGAAATCTCTTGTCAATTTTTCTTTTCCGTCCACATCTAGGGAGGTTAGCCACAGTGCCATGGGCTTTAAACTTCTTGATGACACTGTGCACGGTAGACACAGGAACATTCAGGTCTTTGGAGATGGACTTGTAGCCTTGAGATTGCTCATGCTTCCTCACAAGTTGGTTTCTCAAGTCCTCAGACAGTTCTTTGGTCGTCTTTCTTTTCTCCATGATCAATGTGGTACACACAAGGACACAGGACAGATGTTGAGTCAACTTTAATCCATGTCAACTGGCTGCAAGTGTGATTTAGTTATTGCCAACACCTGTTAGGTGCCACAGGTAAGTTACAGGTGCTGTTAATTACACAAATTAGAGAAGCATCACATGATTTTTCGAACAGTGCCAATACTTTTGTCCACCCTCTTTTTTATGTTTGGTGTGGAATTATATCCAATTTGGCTTTAGAACAATTCTTTTTGTGTTTTTTCATTTAAGACAAATTAAATGAAGATAATAATACCAAAGAATTTGTGTTTGCAATCATTTTCAGGAAGAAACTGAGTATTATCTGACATAATTGCAGGGGTGTCAATACTTTTGGCCACAACTGTATTTAATGTACTCTGTGCTTTTCCTACTTATGAACATATTACATAGAAACAGGTTTGCAGAAAAACCTAAACTCTTTATATATGGGAGACATCATAGCAGCTAGTCCCCATCCACTAGCTGATACAAGTTAAAGGGAACTAGCTGATCTTTAGGCTTGGGCATTTCTATCTCTGGTGCATTGGTAAGCTGAAGACCAGAGCTGCTTGTATGCGAAAGTGTTGAGCTGAAGGCCAGAGCAACTTCTTTATAGCAAGAGAAAGCTGGGGGACTGGGGGTCAGTGTGAGTGACAAGAAATCTGTAAAGCCTTGGTGGGTCATGAGGTTTGCAGCCTTGGAACAAATAGGCAAGAGTTACTAGGGATGCAAGAGCCAGACAGACCTGAGAAGTAGGCTAAATGTTTTAGCCCTGCTGTATAGTGGACTGAGTGGGAAGGGTAGAAGGGTATGGTTAATGAATGGCTTCTAGTACTAAGGACAAGTGTTAAAGAAACACTCTTCTTATAAATGGGCCAAAGTTGGGTTCAGCTTAATATTGTAGGTTATCCAAGTTGTGGAGAGCACTGTGAAGGCAACACTGCTTGGATGCCTGTCCTAACTTAGTTTAAACCATTGATTTTTTGATATTCAAGATATGTTCTGGAATTTACAAGTATTCCACATCGCCAGTATTGAATAACAAGTGAGCCATCTAACTGGTATTAAAAATATACAACTATACAATTTATTTCCATTTCATTAGATTGATTGCCCTTATTTGAGAGGTTGCCCATATAAATATTTAAATGTGCAATACAAGAAAGCTAGGTTTCACAGCTTTGTTGACTTGGCTTTGTAAGGAGTGTTAGGGAGGTTGGTAATGGGACTTGCTCTCCCACGAAAACAGGTTGTATGGACACTCAATAATCTTAGATGAAGCCGTTGAGCTCGTTAATAGACAATGCAAAGTCTATAATCCATGCTAAGAGCTACCAGGGAATCTTGTTAGATTGCTAGAGAAGTCTGATCTACTGAATTTTATTGAGCATTTTAACCTATAGGGTAGTAAACACTGTTGGTGGTGGCCAGATGGCCTAGGATTTGCTTTGATTTTTCTAGGACTCCCTTTTCAATGTATAGAGATAATAAAGCAAGTTGTGACCACTGAGTTGGAGTGAAAGCATCTATTCATGATGGCAATTCTATAAACTAATTCTATAAACTAAATTTGCCCTAAGTTATCACAGTGTATTCAGTGTATATAATGTCTATGTGTGTGTATCCCTTTAAATGGACCAACCGGTGGCATCAAACGACCACCAATCGGTAAACTTTTACAGATCATTGTTCATTCAACAGCCTGTTTACAAAGGTAAATGATGAGCACTGAGCGATCTGCAATCGATCCCTCTAGTGATGGGCAATCTGGCTCTTTTTGGTGATCTGGATCACTTGAATCTGTTCATCAGTCTGCTGTTTTGGATCTTCAACGCATCTCTAGCAAATGTGTTTACCATAGGTGAACATACATGTCAAACTAAATTAACGCAACTTGTAGGCAGGGAATTAAATGGATGGATGGGTAGAGATTATTTTGGGTGGGATGGGTTTTGCCACTGAACACTGTCAATTTACCACCAGGGAGAGACATTCAGAGACTTTAGTAGTTCTCAATAGGGTGTCAGATCCCGTCACTACCAGCAGGGAGTCAGCCTTGTTTTGGATGGGTCACTAACAACCCATCACAAGATCCATTAGTGCGCATTGGCTGCCATTGCTCTTGCCAGTGAAAGTCTTGTTTACACAGGTTGATGCGCCACCAAAAAATTTTTTAAACGCTGCGCGAACGATAATTTCACCAAATGAATGAGCAGATGGCTCATTTAGAGGGTGATCTTTAGCCTCTTTTCATGGAAAGATTACAATGAAACAAGTATTCTTAAGAATGTTTGCGTGTGAAAATCTTTTATTGTAAATGGAGCCTTAGCCACTGTGGGCATAGGTTTCATGAATGTGGTGTTTCTAATCTTTAGAAAATGAGGAAAAGTCAATCTACTCTGAGGAAATGTCGTAGACACAGTAACAGGAAAGGGCTCATACTGTATGTGATGTCTTCTGTTTGGAGTTTTAATTTTTCTGTTTTCTGCTCGTCACATCATAATGCCCCTGAAATAATAGTGTCGCATAATTACTAGTGATGAGCGTGAGCACTAAAATGCTCGGGTGCTCGTTGCTCGGGTTGAGCAAATTGGAATACTCGGGCACTCGACCCGAGCAACGTGCCCAATATTAGTCTATGGGAAAACCGAGTATTTTTACCCCCCGGGGGTCCTTTTAAAGTCTAAAAATGTCTGAAAATGATGGAAACACTGCTAAAATGTCATGGGAACATCATGGGGAATGCCCCTGGAAGCATTTCTGACTCCCAGGTCACAGCTGTGAACAATGTTGTCAGAGTCTTGCGCCATGTTTACAGGCCCACCGAAAAACATACAAAAACGAAACCAAATGGATTTTCCTGGGAAATATGTTAAGGAACATCTTTTCTAGGGTAATGACTTTTATATAAGGCAAAATAATTAACCCAAAACAAAAATGTTCCTCCCCCACTTGGGCTATGATCACACGTAGCGTTTTTGATGCGTTTTTCAACTTTACCACTGCTTTCAACCAAGACAAATGCATTCACTGGGAAATGTCATTTTAATAGTTTACAACCTTCTTTGGCCATGTAGTGTGTGACACATCATCAGACACATCCTCTTTCATTTATGAAGTAGGAACTCTGAAAGTCACAAAGTCTATTTATAGAGGGCCAGCAGTCGGCCCTCACTATTCTTAGAGAGCCATCAGCCGGCTATGCTTTGTGTTCCCATTATTAAACATTGAGTCTCTTAGGCTACTTTCACACATCAGGTTTTCGGCGTCAGGCGCGATCCGGCGTCATGCCGAAATGCCGGATCCGGCAAATGTTTTGTAAAACCTGATGTGCCGGATCCGGTTTTCTGCCGGATCCGTCTTGTTCTTGACAGACAAAACCGGATCCGTCTCATCCGGTTCATCCGTTTTTCTATCCGTTTTTCGACGGATTACGCCGGATCTGGTTTTTAAAATTGACCCTTGTGGCCTTCCGAACGGGATTGGCTACTGGAAAACTATATATAGCATGTTCCTACAGCCCTTCTTTGACAGGTTGTAGAGGAGAAAGTGCAGGTTGGAGAGAAGAGCAAGTAGCGAAGATGGATGTTGTCATTGGAAATATTACCACTAGAAGTTCTGTGACGGTTTCAGTAATGAGGGACAATTTTGCACTATACTTTGTCACCTCAAGGCAGAGTACACTGGGATGACAGAGTGTGAAAGATTTGTGCCCTAACCAAACTTGTGTACCTTCTGGACCAACAGTATATACCTTTGCCAACCAAAGTTGGCTATCTTGTCATGGTCTACTATTTTTAGCTTTAGGCCACAGGTGTGTACCTGGTTGTGTTTTATGCAAAGTATTTCACCTTTTAACAAAAGTTGTGTACATTGTTAGGAAATCACCAACAATAAACACAACTTTTTAGGTGAAATACTTTGCTTCAAACACAACCAGGAACACAACTGTGGCAAAAAGCTAAAATTTACCCACAGTTATATACCTGGTTTTGAATACCTTTTTACCTTTTAAATACCCTGTATTTAACCTTTTTTTTAAACATATTTCGCCGCAGAAAGAAATGACAGACAACCAGTGTAAACAATAATTTAACTTTTATTTAAAATATTTTTTTTTGTGTAAACTGTTTTTAAAGTTAAAAAAACTTTTTTAATAAAGGTTTGAAACCCAATGGGCATTTTTATTACAAAAAAAACATAACTCGGTGTAGTGTGGGGTGGAAATACTGCTGGAGGGGCTGCGGGACACTTCGACAATGGGAGTGTGGAGAGAGGACTGGGATTGTGGTGGGGAAGGAACAGTTAGAGGTGATGGTGTGGAAAAAGCTACAGAATGGGTGGACATGTGGGAGGCAGAAGAGGTGGTGGGCGGTGGAGTGGAGGGTTGGGCAGGGACTGTAGGAGCAGATGATGTTGATGGAAAGTTGTATGGGGAAGGAGTTTGGTACGGGGAAGGAGTTTGGTACGGGGAAGGAGTTTGGTACGGGGCAGGTTGCTGGAAGTGGGGAGATATCTGGTACTGGGGAGGTTGCTGGTACTGGGAAGGTTGCTGGTATGTAATAGGAGGGGGAGGATGGAAAGTGGCTGGAGGGGGTGCAGATGTAATAGGAGGGGGGAGGATGGAAAGTGGCTGGAGGGGGTGCAGATGTAATAGGAGGGGGAGGATGGAAAGTGGCTGGAGGGGGTGCAGGTGGAGGAACTACAGTGGTGGGAGGTGGAGGTTGGGAGGTAACCTGCTGTAGAGCACAGTGGCACGAATGCATTACATGCATCTGCTGGGCAGGAGATAGTGTTGCCATGCGCTCCACAACAGACCTGAAAAAGGTGTGGTTTGGCGAAGATCTTGCTTCTGAATGCATGGTTTGCAGAAGTGTCTTCACCTCCAGAATGCTGGAGTTGATCTGCTGAAAGCCTGCGGAGATTTGCTCTGACAAGACTTTTAGACAGTTCTGGAAAGATGCATTCAGATGCAAGAACTCTGGCGCATAACTCTTTTCCTGACCCCTCTGCCGCTGCCGCCCAGTACCCGCAGGTGTACTAGAGGTGGCAGGGGCAGAAGGGTGGGGTAAAGGGAAAGCGATCTCCTCACCAGCAGCTTCATGTAATGTAGGCGGCCACGATGCTCCTGTGCTGGTGGACGGGACAGATGGGTCGAATGTGTGGGAAGGCTGGGAAGGTGCAGATGTACCGGGGCGGTCGAAGTGTCCCTCGGTGCCGGTCTCCTCAGGGATCGCCTCAGAAGGGTCCAATCGTGCAGGCTCCCGAGTGCTGCTCACCGTGCTGTAGAATAAAGAGAAAAAAAAACAATTAAAATAGTGACATGGTATGGCCCTGGCTGAAAAAAAAAAGTTACATCTAACATTTTTTTTCACATGTGGTGTGTAATATTTACCTTCTAGTGACCATTGTTTCCCGGAGGAACGACAGGGCTTGTGCTTACTTGTACTTGCTCCTGCATCCTCCAGATCCACTCGGGGCCCGCATCTCTTTATTGAACTCCTTCTTGAAACGATCCCTCACAGACCGCCACCGATTCACAATTCTGTTCCCTGAAACGAGAAAGGAGTGGTTAGTATACAACATCAGTGTTTCACAAACTCCAGTCCTCATGGTCCCCAGGGGTCATGTTTTCAGGATTTCCATAGTAAATAGAAATCTTGAACACATGATCCGTGGGGACCACGAGGACTGGAGTTCGGGAAACACTGGTTTACATCAAGCAACCGGTACTGTATATACTTACGCTCTTTAATCTGGGCCCGAACATCGAGGTCCTCCCAGCGGCCCACAAGGAGCGAACAGATTTCCTCCCAGAGTCGTCGGGTAACGATAAGGTCAGCGTGGCGGCGGTCAGCCATATTCCAGAGCGGCTCCCTTTCTCTGACGAGATCGATGAGGTGGTCCACATCGAGTCCTCCATCCTCACCGTCAGAGGCGGGAGCACGCTGTGAAGGCTGTTAAAGAAAAAGACAAAAATAACATAATTAGCCTCCACAAAAGAAATGAAATAAAAAGTGCAAAAAAACAAAGCAAAAATATTTATACTTACACGCTGGTGACCGCCGCGTTGCTGTCGCCGACGACCCTGGGAGGCACTGCGAGGACCTCTTGGCCGAGCACCAGATTGGGAAGACTAGAGAAGAAAACAAAAAATGTTATGTCTTTGGATGTAGGCATTTGTTTGCTGTGTGTGGTCTGCAGAACATTGTTTTCTATGTGTTGTGTGTAGTGTGATGTTGTGTTTCTGCGTTTGATGCAAAAAACTTACCAATTGTGAGCCCACTCCAGGTGTCTGTCCACCCCTTCCTTCTTCTTCTGGGAGCTCCTCTTCATCTTGTGAATCCTGTTTTGAAATAAAAGGCAATGAATAGACATATATTACAGAGATGATGGATTTTGGAAATAAAAACTTACTGTCAAACGCTGACGATGCGAGGGAGGGCTCCCAGAAGATGATGTGCTGTCTTCCTGGTGGCCACACTCCATGCCTGTGGGTGGTGTTCCAGCTGCTGCCATTGCTGCTGCTACTGCTGCTGCATCTATTGGGCGGCTGTTGAATAAAGAGAAACAAAGGGCCAATGAATATCTTGATATTCAATAGCCCTAGTTTGGAGGAATGGGTGATTTGATAATTACCGTCTCTCATCTGCTGCTGGCCTCCCCTCCTCAGCATGTTCCATTTGCTGCTCCATTTGGGGTGGTGGTGGTGCTGATGGTGCTGCAGTGGTCTCCTGCCTTCTCCTGCTGCGCTTGGTTGCTTTCTTGGGTGGCATGTTGGGTGTGGCTGTGGGTCCCACTGTCTTGCTTTTATATATGTCTTGTGGGCAGAGCTACTGAGCATGCTCAGACCAAAAAAACCGGATCTGGCCACCGGATCCGGCTTTCGCCGGATCAGGCGCATTGCGGCGCTCATAGGCTTTCATTGTGTGAAAAAGCCGGACGCGCCGGATCCGGCGTGTCCGGCTTTTTCGCCGGAGACAAAAAACGTTACAGTAGCCGTTTTTTCCAGACGCCGGATCGCGACACATTGCCGGATCCGGCGAAAACCGGATGAAACGCATGGCCATCCGGCGCGATCTGGCGCAAATGCAAGTTAATGGGGGGGAAACCGGATCCGGCATTGCATTTCGCCGGATCCGGTTTCTGTCAAAAGCGCCGGATCGCGCCTGACGGCGAAAACCTGATGTGTGAAAGAGGCCTTATACTGTTAATGCGTATGCAGTGAGTGGCAGGGCTGCCCAAAATCTGGACGCACCCCAACAACCTATTGAACAGATGTCATGGATGACCACATGCAACCATAGTTCCCAGAATTCATTTGATACTCCCATACAGTTTGCCTATGCATTGAATGCAAGGCCTGCCCTGCACCAAAGTTACATGCACCCCAATAAGCCTTTGAAGCCATGTACTGGATGGCCACAGGAAAACCAAGCTCACATTATTCATTTGGTACTCCCATACGGTTTGGTTATGCATTGAATGCAAGGCCTCTACTGAACCGAAGTTATGTGGAGGTTGGCCTCCAAAAAATGTTTTCCCAGTTTAAAGGAGTGGGTCTCCTATACTTGTAATGCCCATACACTAAGTTTATGGGCTGACAAACTTTTCCTTCTGGGGGGTACACATCAACATACTGTGTAAAAAAATTTTTAATGGCCATAATAAACACCCTTGTAAACAATAATGTGGTTTCCTACACAGTTGCAAGTGGGAAGGTGCAGGTTTTTAGCAGAAATATGGCGGACGAGTCGTTGGATGAAGTGATCAGGATAAGGGGTGTAAGGGAATGGAAAATGTTGTTGTTCTATCTCTTATCTCTTTCTTGTATTTTACTGGTACTGCTACACGTTCATGTGTATTCCCAATTATGTGTCTGTCACATAGGTACTGCTACACTATTCTGTCTATTACCTTAAGGGATAAAAGTGTAATGTATATTTATGTTAATGCTATTTATAACTACTGTTATAGTTGTAGGGAAAGCGTAGTACTCCAGTTAGGCCACTAGATGGGGTGTAGCGCATTCTCAGCCTGTAAATAGTTAAAGTAGGAGGAGATAATGGCCGTTAAGCTGGGGAACAGCGGAGATTTAAATCAGTTGGGCGGGAGCGCCCTGACAGGGCAATCAGCTCTGTAACATTAAAAACATGGACCCAGCCATCCAAGGCTTGACAACACTGACAACAGATGACAACACTGCAGAACACAGCAGTGCAGATCACAGCCGCACAGTTTACAGCAGCGCAGAACATAGCAGTGCAGATGACTACACTACAGATTCTAGTGAGACAGTTTGCAGTGGTACGGCAGCACAGATCGCTCATTATGAGGCAGCTTGCTACGTGGGCAACCGCCTTTTTGTCTGGGGTGAGACAGACAGGGAACTCCCAAAAATGGTGAAGCTGGACAGAGAGGATGCTGTGATGCTGAACGGGATGGGACGTCCCGGAGATATGCTGAAGGAAGACAGTGAGAGCATAGGGAAAGTGACAGATTTGTGCACTGTGGTATCTGAGGTAACCACTGTAAAGAAAATGGATGTGCTGTGTACAAAAATGAATAAAGCTGTTATTGTTAAAGTTGAATGGGACAGTGACTCTGTCTGTTCCACATCGTCTGAGGAGAACGTGCAGCACATTACAGAAAGCCCTGAGAAGAATGGAGCTGTAGGTATGCTGACAGGAAGCTGTCATGTCTATGTGAGGGGAGGCCAGGACATCGTTGCCCTGGAGTCCTCGGCCACGACTACGGTCCTGGCCGACCGTTACAGGGGCATGGTGATGGCAGGAATGGGAATGTACAGGATCAATTACAGGGGGGCTATAGGAGGTATGAGATCCAGGATCCAGCCTACAATGATTAGTTGTTTACCCACTACCAATTACCAGAATGCGTTTGATGCCTGTCAGAAGATAGGTGTAACAGACGCACATCTGAAGCTTGGCCTAGAAGATACCCGTGAGAAAAAGGTTGCCAAAGCCGCACGTGTCCGTATAAAGGGTAAAGTGCATGATGCTCGTGAGATGCTTAATTCTAGAAAGCAGCAGATCACAGTTGACGGTAAACCAAACAAACTGATGGATGCTCATGAATAGCAAGGTTTAAAGAGGAGTGCACCGGCCGTAACTATCAACACACCCATGTCACAAAGTTCTTCATATTCACCCATACATATTACCAAGAACATCCAATATTTCACCTCCGAAAAGGATTTGTTCTTGTGTAACAAACACTGATAAAGGAATGCCAATAAACGTAGTTAACCCCGAACCTGTGAAACAGATTTCCTCTTTACAAGATATGGACGATGATGGTTTTGATGACTACTTGAAACTTTCCAAAATTCCCACCAGGAAGATGAAGATCACAGCTGCCTACAATGTGCAAAAAAGGCATGAATGTCCGTCCACGTCCTTATCCCAAGGCAACCTTCAATTGTCCATACTCCAGTCATTGCAACACAAGGGGAAATACACAGCCAACGCCCCACAGGCCACAGTAGTTAATTCACACAAATCTCATCTGCTTGTGCTTGAAAGGTTGCCTTTTAGGCTTGTGGAGACGGAAGCTTTAGGCAACCTGATGGCGGTGGCCATCACAAGGTACTCTGTCCCCAGCCACCACTGTTTCTACGGGTGTGCTGTACCAGCATTACACAGTCAAACACGTGTCCCACAACATTACCCGTGCCCTCAACAATGCAGTTACTGGGAAAGTCCAACTAACCACGGATACATGGACACGTGCTTGTGGGCAGGGACGTACATCTCACTGACGGCACACTGGGTTAACATAGTGGAAGCTGGGACCCAGTCAGACCTTGGGAGACCATGTCACAGATGTATGGAGGAAACAGGTTGGGGATGGCTTGGTATGTCATAGTTAGGGTTTTGAACTGTAGCCTCTGGGCAATAGGAAGCCAGTGAAGGGTCTGTCAGAGAGGAGAGGCTGTGGAATAACGGTACTTGGGATGGAACACATCCTCCCAATGCTGAGGATTGCGGGCCTTACGTCAATCTGGGTTGTCCCCACAGTCTACAGCTCCTGCACCTCCTCCTCTTCATCTCCCAAATGACCACATCAGTCACAAGCTGGAAGCACTGCAGCAATGCCGCAGGCAAGCGGCAATAGGCTGTGCTGAAGCTAATATGCTTAGGTGACAAACTGCACAATGCTGAAAAGTTGTGGACATGGACAGCTCTGAAAGAGCAAGCAGATCTGTGGCTGACACCACTGAACCTACAGCCAGGCATGGTCATGTGTGACTATGGCAGGAACTTCGTTGTAGCTCTGAGGCGAGGCGAGCTCACACACGTACCATGCCTGGACCATGTGCTTAAACTCATCGTTCAACGTTTTCTACAAAGCTACCCGGAGCTGCCGGATCTGCTTGGGAAAGTACGCCGCCTGTGTGCCCCTTTTAGAAAGTCAGCTAAAGCTTCAGCCTCCCGTGCCGTGCTTCAGCAGAATTTGCAGCTTCAGGCTCACCGACTGGTGTGTGATGTCCCCACGCATTGGAACTCTACACTGCAGATGTTGGAAAGGATTTGTGAGCAGAAGAGGTCAGTTGATTACCAGCATCAACAAGGCTGTCGGTATTCAGTGCAGACTCCACACATGAGACCTCAGGAGTGGACATTAGGGTGATGACAATTTTAAAAATTTTGCAAAACGAAAATGAAACCCCTTACATTGGAGGAACAATTGCATTCAAATGACATTAGTATCATCAAATTTGTAAAATATTCAAAAAAGTTCCCCCTCTTTTTCAAAAGATTTTTCGTCTTTTAATTTTAATCTTTAGAGAAAATATCTTTCTAAGTTGTAACAAAAAGTGGTATTTTATTCACATCTAGAACATTCTGGAATATTTTAAAATATTTTGGAACTTAGTATTATCTTTTCATTTTCAGTGCAAAGCTTCAAGTTTTACGATCAAAAAGTGCATTCAGAAAATGTCTTCTAGAAATTCCAGCAACAGTGTAAAAGCAAACAGGTCTATCTGGACGAGGAATCGGCCCTCCTATTGTTAACATAAAAGATAATAATGCAAAATTGCATGTCCTTTTTTGGCGGAAAAATACCATTTTTGCCTTATTTCATTTGAATGAAAGGGGGAACTTTTTTTTAAAAAACAAAAAAAAGCAATACTTATTCTTAAATAACCCATAAAAGTTCCTCCATTGCACATGGTTTCATAAAAAAAATTTTTTTGTCATTACACTAGTGGACATGGATATCAGGCATATGTACCATCCTACAAAACTTTGAGGACTCCATCAAGATGGTGAGCGTCGATGATGCCATAATTAGCATCAACATCTCTGTGTTCTAGAAATAATAATAATTGCTATTTATAGAGAGCAAACATATTCCGCAGCACTTTACAGTTTAACAGTTTCAAACACAACAGTCCTAAGTAATAGCGTTAATAATACAATAATTAAATCTAAATAAAACAACCCTGCTCGTGAGAGCTTACAATCTAAAGTGAGGTGGGGGAGATGCAAAGTACAGGTGTGTATTTACAATCTGTATTTACAGTCTGGCATGCATGGCTTGGTTAAGGTTTTACAGCCTTTCATGTGACCTTCGCGTTCTCAAAATTTTGGGTTTCAGGTAAGGTTACTTTCACACTAGCGTCGTGCGACGCACGTCGCAATGCGTCGTTTTGGAGAAAAAACGCATCCTGCAAAGTTGCCCGCAGGATGCATTTTTTCTCCATAGACTTACATTAGTGACGAATTGCGATGTTTGGGCACATGTCGCATCCGTCGTGCGATGGATGCTTCGTGGTTTGGTGGCCGCGACGCACACAAAAACGTTACATGTAACTTTTTTTGTGCGTCGTCTCTGCCATTTTCGACCGCGCATGCGTGGCCGAAACTCCGCCCCCTACTCCCCGGACATTACAATGGGGCAGCGGATGCGTTGAAAAACTGCATCCGCTGCCCCCGTTGGGCACAACTTTCACAACGTGCGACGCTACGTCGCCCCGATGCAGGGCGACGTGCGTCGCACAACGCTAGTGTGAAAGTAGCCTAATACTGACTGGTGACACTTCTAGAACCACGCTACCAGGAGAAATTTTTTATCTCTTATTCCCAAGGCAGACAGGTGTACAAAAATGTTGCACTACCAGAGGGCCCTTCTTGCGGAATTATTTAGAAAAATTTCATGTGAAAACGCTGGCAGCAGATGTCACAGTTCGTTGGACAACCAAGGAGTACAGGTGAGAGAGACCCAACTCAAATCCAGCAGAGGCAGTGGAACACTGGCAAAGTTCTGGGAGAATTTTATCAGACCCTCCCATCGCCCTGGCCCTGAGGCACAGGGTACTCTCACAAGGAGTGCAATGTTTTGGAAGATGCTGAGGGAGTACCTTGCTGACCGTACCAATGTCCTCCGTGATTCCTCTGTGCCTTATATCTATAGGGTATTGAAGCTGTACACATGGCATGAACTGGCTCTCTCTCCTGCACACATATGCTGTGCTCACAGTCTTGGAGCGCACGGCGCCTCGCTCTCTGGCGATCACCGGGCACACGTCGCTTCGCTCTCTGCCAGACCTGCTGTTAGCGGCAGGAGCTGAAGGGAACAGGCCTTCGCGTCGCCAGTGCTCTAAGGACGGAGCATGCTGCTCAGCCTCCTACGCGCTGCTTGTACCCGTCAAACCTCTCTGCTGTCATGCGTGCTTTCTCATAGCCTCGCACCCTGTCTCTATGTCACCGGGTCTGTCTGCTGCAGTCTGTTGCAGCACCGGCGCTTCGGGTGCGTAGGGCGCGGCCCCCCTTGCTGCTCGCACGCTGACAGCGGGGGACTTGCTCCTGCTTCATGCACTTTTTCCCTCAGTTTCTGGGCGGGTTCCCTGTCTAAACACGCCCCCTCTGCCTGGGTAATGGGGCCTGTCCGTTCCCCTATTCCTTCCCCCGGGAAACAGGGGACGCAGCCTTGACAGTTCCGGACCCGGTACAGCACAGGTACCCGCAGCCCGGTCTTCCTGAGTCCCTACATATCTGGCAAATCAGTTCTTTAATGCAAGCATCATATAAAGCATGTTATGATTTTCTAGTGCAAATTCTACACTACATCCAGAATAGTTTCACTGTGAAAGACTTTGTGGCTCACATCAATGCACAACATGACACTTGTCTCATACTTCACATTTTCAGTGGTAAATCCTTTCCACAGATAGGTTGTGTGTTGTGACTTCTGTTACATCATTTGGGTGATAATAATTCTTAACTATTTGCTTAATATTCAACATCTTCAGAATCCTTCGGAATATAATGTTGTAAAAGTGAACACAAGTTGGTTAAGTTGGTGGTAACTCATTGGTGAAAGTAATTGTAATCTTTAATATTTCTCCATTGCGTGTGCAGCTACCCACCTCATTGATCTTATTTTGTTTCTTTTGCAAGAAAAGAACAGCTCCATCAAAAGCACTTGCTTTTACTATTAATTCATCATGTTGGTAAAGTAGAGGTGACTTTAGGGATCTACATTCAATCTGTGGACTGTAGTCAACATGGTACTGGGACAAGACCCACTGGGGTCTACCAATCAATTTGACATAGTTTGTGTACAACTGAATAGAGTTGGCAGAAAAAACAGGTTTTGATTCTACGACATGTTGGATGGATTGTCTAGTGGAAACACCCATATCATGGAAGTCACGTCTACGACCACCACGCTCTCCCATTGGTACATCTTGAAATCCAGCCGAAATGTCAAAATCTCTAGCTTCTGTTCTAGCAACTTCAGGTACTCCTTTTTGACGTCATTGTCATACATGTTCAGTATTACTAGGTGATGGCTAGTCAAATTTTGGCTGAGGAACACCAGGCTTGGGTGGTTGCGAGTCCTGGCACCATGCTCTTCCACATGCTCTTGCTCTTCCAGTCATGATTTAATCTAGAAGCTTTTGCCTTCATAATCCGCTGACAGAGTGCAACACTGCCCAAGCGTTCACCCTGTGCTCTTCATACTTTCTGTCTGCGCAGTAACTGACTTTAGGCAGAAGATGATGGTGGTAGTAGTTGTTGCTAGAGATGAGCGACTTTGCCTTTTTTCGGGTCGAGTCGGGTTTCATGAACCCGACTTTCTCAAAAGTCTGTTCGAACGAAATCGGCCAATTATCGTGAAAAGTTGAAGGCCGACTGAAACACGAAACCCAATGCAAGTCAATGGGGAACCAAGGTCGGCAGGGAGTGGAGGACAGGAAACACACCTACAGTGCCCATTTTCATGCCAAAAACATCAATTCTTATTACTTAAGCTTGTCAACCGTAATTTACTTTATAATAATAGTTAGGCATTGAAAACTGGGGGTTATTTGGCTAAAGTTGTGGGGGGGTAGGGCTGGCTCCAGATTTTCGTGGGCCCTGGGCCAAAGAGTGTCACTGGGCTCCTTTAACACATGCCACAATTCATGATCCTCTGATACGGCAGAGAAATAGCAATATAGTACAATGAAAAATACTTCACTTCTTACATCTCATGACTGATATCCATTCTAAATTCTCCAATAGCTCCAATAACGGACAGTATATTACTCCATACAATATTATGGCCACTGCATAGTGCGCTATACAGAGTAATGAGGCCCATATATTTCTCCATACAGAATCATTGGTCCCATATAATGTTTGAAACAGTATATGATGAGCTCCACATCATGCAACAGTATATGTTGGTCCCCATGGATGAAGCTCCACTGTGCTATGGGCCCAAATAATGCTCCATATATAATGGGCCCCATTTCTAATGCTCCAGTGCATGATGGGCCCTGTAAATGCAGCTCCAGTGTCTGATGTCCACCTTTGGAATGCTCCAGTGTATGGTGGGCCTCATATATCATTCTCCAGAGTATAGTGCTCCCCAAAAATAGCTGTCCCAACATTGAAAACAATTAAATAAGTCTCCTCGCTAGGGAATCCCTGTACTGGTCTGGACTCCTCGTCGTCCCCATCTTCCATCTCACTGCACTTGGACTGTTTAGGCAGAGGGCGTACAGACGTGATGTCATTGCGCTCTCTGACCAGAATGTCACTGTCAGGAAACGCGAAGACGTCACGGCGGTGGAGCAGGGAGAGGTAAGTATTTCAACTTTGCAAGTGCTGTGATCCTGAGCAAGCAGGGGGGCCCACTCGTTGGCGACAGAACTGACACAGGGCCCTTCATAGTACGGTGGTGTGTCTGACGGCGGGTGGGCCTCCCACCGGCAGAGACACTTTTACTATGAGGGGCCCTGTGCCAGGGCCATCGCCCATGAGTATGCCCCCCCACCTGCTCAAGGAACCTGCACTTTCATCTGCACCTTCCTCTTTGTCACCGTGTAAGGTGGTATAGTATGTGGGAAGGAGAACCTGAGTTTCATCAGGGTCAGATTCTGGCTGTGTAGAGTGCGAGGGAAATGTAGTGGTCTGGGTTAATGTACCAGCAGAATTATCTAGCAGTGGCTGGGCATCAGTGCACTTGTGGCGCCCCCAGGAGTACGGTCGCCACAGTGGCATTACCTTCCTCCTAGGCAGTGTGATGTCATGCTTGGGAGCAACGAAGGATCTCTCTAGCAGTTAAACCAACACACAACACAGTTCCCACTCCAGGCCAGCAGGGAGACCTCTGAACCTGACTGCTGAGGAGCTGCTCTCTGTGGTCATGAGGAAGTAAGTTAGGGCAGTCTGTGAAGGGAAGGGGAAGTGTGTGGAGATGAGAAGGGGAGCTGGAGAATGAGCAGAGTTAAGGCTCACTCCTAGCTGGAGCGCATGGTCGGGATTCCGGTCTCTGAGTTTGTAGGGACACTGACGGTCCTGCAGCAGAAACCGGAGGAAGAAGCAGCTGTAAATGCTCTGTTCCCAACTAAGGCTCGGAGGCCCCAGCAGCGACGTGTGTGAGCCAGAAGGAAAAGGTTATGGCTGCCTGCCATACGAGAAAGTTCCAAAAGAGAATCAACAGGGGGAACTTCAGTGAACTCAGTACTGCGAGTACCTCAGATAAGCGCTAGAACGGAGGCCACACTACCTATCTGCAGACAGAGAATTCCAAATTTGCTTCCAGGCTGACCAACTCCTTCTCCATCTGTACTCGGGGTCCTGGACGGCACTTACGAAGTACAGGTAAAGGAACTGCACGACTGTGTCTGTCATCTTTCTCCTGCGCCTGGCGCACAGCTCTGCTACATCCTGCACTGCACACTATCTACCAACTCTTTCATCTGCCCTGCGACTACGGCCCTACCTGTGCAGGGCTTCTACATCTTAGCTGCATCACAACATCTGTCCCAGAGAAGCGACACTGCAGCGCTGGTCAATCTGATCAGAAACCACAGGTGGCGTCATGTATCATTCACCTATAAATGTTATTCACCCCTTTGCATGGACGCCCAGGGCCACGGAACGGGTCATCACCACCAACATGATACATCCCTCTGAGACACCGGCCCGGTACCGATTAACCCCACTGCCCTGGCTGGCCACCCACACTCCATGTCAGATTCATCTTGGACTGGGGAATTTACGATTTGACTTGATAACCCAGGTGTCAGGAACACCGCACTGTACTTGCTCAATGAGCCAGTGCGCGTGTCCTGAGTGTCAGGATCCTGTCAGCGCCGGCGTGCAGCCTCCGCTGAGCAGGGACTCACCCGCACTGTAGGGGTACCAGGGTCAGGTACAGCCAGAAAGTACCGATGCACAGGACCTGTGGATGCTGAAGTTTAGCAAGCAGACACGGGACCTACGGTCATGTGACTGCAAGGGGGCGGAGCTTAGCGTCCTGCTTAGTGAGATGGAAAGACACTATACAGAATTACTCAGTCAGGCAAAACGGGGTTCATACACAGAGATAGCCGTAACGTGCCAAGGATGAGACAGAGCGGATAGTCAGGGCCAAGCAGCAGTCAAAACCAAACAGACATAGAAGGTACCAAGCAGAATCCAAAGCAATATCCAGAGAACAGACCGAGTCATACACAGATTATCAAGCAACCAGAACACAGCAAAAACACACTCAGGGGTCACCACACTATGCCAAGGGCAAGAGTATAACTGACAGGGATGGGAGCGTCCTGAGGCTATAAGAAGCCTCTCCCAGAACCAGGGAGAGGCCATAATCATAGCCCCAGGTGTACAGGTAAGCTTGCACCGGGATCACAACCTTTAACCCCAGAAATGCCAGTCATCAGCACTGGTTCCAGACATTAACCCCACGTGTGCGAGTTAAACCCGCACTGAGATCATGACACCAGGCATGGTATGATAGAAAGAGCTACATGGACTTATGTGAAGTGTGGCCTGCTGCATCATTCACTTTTGGTGGGGGTGAAGGACACAAGGAAAGGGGTTCTTCCTGACCAGGAGCCAACACTTGACGACTCAGTGCTTGCATTTTTTGAAACTTCAGAAGAGGAGGGCATATTTGCTGGAGTCTGTTTCAACAATGTAAGCCAAAACCAGTTCCTGATGCTCTGGTTTTAAAAGCGGTTAACCTACTCCCAGAAAAGGTAGCCTTCCAGGCGTTCCGGAGCCAGACCAAGACGCAGGCTCAACACCTCCTGCCTTAGCTGCTATTGTGCTTTTGCCACTACCAGCAGATGCACCACCACCATCAGCACCAGCTGGCCTCCCCATGCCCACGTCCGCGGCCTCTTCCACCAAACTTCAAAATGTTGCAGAAAATGAACCCAAAATAACATCAGATATATGGTACTGTATCAGAAGCGTACAGCTCTATACAGTCAAAGGATGATTGCCAATCTCCCTATATATACCATCAGTCACACAGAGACGATCACAGGCTCAGTATGTATTAGACAAGAATATAAAAAGTAGAACAAGTGTACAGTATCATCAGATAGCAGGTATATATAGTATAGTTTAAACATTCTAAATCTCCGTAGATATTTCAGGAGGCAGACACAGACGCTCTCAGGCTCAGTATGGATTACCACACAATAGAAAAAGCCGTAAAACGGTAATGGATCTGAAGAGTACAGCTGTACACAGTGTAGGGGTCATTGTTGTCAATCTCAGTATTTATTTCCACAGTCAGAAAATAACTCTCAAAAAGAGAAAAAAAAGTCAGCTCACCTGAAGGCATGTGTAGTGGATAGCCCGGACCACGTGCAGTCTTCACGCAGTAACCAAGGAAAAAGAAAAAAGGTCCAGCTTTGCAAATTCAAGTCCAATTTATTGTTAAAAACAAGTCCAAAACAGAGCAAAAAATGGTGTGTTCACATGAGTAAAAAGTAGTAGATTACGCGTTTCGAACAATAGCTTGTTCTTTCTCTGTTTTGGACTTGTTTTTAACAATAAATTGGACTTGAATTTGCAAAGCTGGACCTTTTTTCTTTTTCCTTAGAAAATAACTCTCACTTGGTCAGTTTGGATTAGACCAGAATATAAAAAGCAGTAAAGGGGTGATGTATCACAAGCGTAGAGCTGTATACACTAGTGTTGGGGTAATTTTTAAATGTACATCTAAATTGCAGGAGTAACCCACAGACTGTCACAAGCTCAGGATGGATCACACCACAATATAACAAGAAGATCCGCAAGAAATAATCACACATGTGGGACAATGTTCGAGGTGTCAATGATACACTTAGAGTGGTGGGTGGAGGAGGGCTTCCTGGCAGAAAGGGTACAGTATCACCAGATGCCAGGTATATATTGCATAGTTTAAACATTAAAAATGTACGTCTATATATTCAGAAGTAGTGTTGAGCCACCCCGCTAGTGTTCCAGTTCGTTTTGGTTCGTCGAACACGAGGCAAGTTCGTCGAATGTTTGTTGAACGTTCGACGAACAACGTCGAACACCATTGAAAACAATGGCAGGCAAACACAAACACATACAAACAATTACAAAACACCTTAAAAGGTGTCCCAAAGCAGACAAAATGCTCAGAATACAAAAATAACATATGGAAAACGGCAACTACATATAGAAAAGAGGTGGAGGAGTAAAAGGTGGAGGAGGAGACACAGATATAGGCATGTCATGCCCTTATAAAGTCAAGAAAGGCTGGAATAAAAATGTAAAATACCAAAAAACAGTAAAAATCTGAAATCGAAGACGATCATATACCGTCGGACTTCCCACCATAAATTTGGCCAACTGCCGATCAGACGGCATTATTCCCACGAACCTCTGAACAGCGTCCATGAAGGCAAAGTGTTTGGTTTCCGGGGGCAGTATGGTTGTAAAGCTGAACCTTAAAGGAATGTCCAGAAGGGCACCACCAGGAGTGGAGCCTGCGGCTTAATTCGACTCCACCTGGGAAACCTCAACCATGCCAGCTACAGAAAAGATTGACAGATTGCAAGCTTTGGTGATTCTGTGGGTGGTGGTGGATGTCCGTTTTTAGTTGTGCTAGCAATTTGTTAGCTTAATTCCGTTAACGAACGAGACTCCGGCATGCCCCCGCGGTACGCGTCAAGCTTACAAGAGGGACACGCAAGACTCTGGCACGCGAGATCGATCAATAACAGGTCTGTCATGCCCTTACATGTCTGGGGCTGCATGCGCGCTACACTGAAAGGTCCAGCGTGTGTCGCTTACAGGTGCAGATAACCCGCTGAACCCCGTTAGTGATGGGGATCTGGGATTACAATTCTTCCCCGCGAACGAGGATTTCCCAGTAAGTGCAGGTCAACCGGAATTCCGGAATTAGGCCTAACCGGCATTCCAAAAAAATGAAAAAATTAAGTGTAGCTTTCTTAACAGCTGGGCTCCTATGCTGAGTAGCACGCAGTTCTTACATAAACAGGCAGTATAGCTTGGTTCACTGGTGGGCTCCTCTGCTGAGTAGCAGACAGTGCTACAAGACCCAAATGGATTTTCTGGACAAGATGCGGTAAAAAACACACACGGTGTAGCTCCTTGACAGGTGTACTACACCGCTTGCTACTGGGTCGCCCTCCCAGGGCTGCGGGGTTACTCGGTACCGGGCCGGTCTCAGCGGGTGGTGTGTCACAGCAGCGGTGACCCGGTCCGTGGCCCTGGACGCCCAAGTAATGGCGGGGTAATGCTTATGTTGGAATGTAGTTAATGGAATAGTGCGTGACGCCACCTGTGGTGTTCGGCAAGTGGGATGTGAGGCCGACGCTGCAGACAGATCCTCTGGGACAGATGGTGTGGTGCAGCAATGATGTTATAGCCCTCCACAGACAGGGCTGTCGTCCCAGGGCAGAATAGGTGAAGTGACACTTAGATGTTGTAGTGTCCGGCGCAGGGGATGTAGCAGTGCCAAGCAGGTGGACGCAGGAAGGAATGGAGGACACCAGGGCATGTAGTTTCAAAGCTTTACTCAGTCTGTAGTGCCCGCTTCCGTGCCTTGTCCTCCGGGTCAGGGACTCAGTCAACCTCCAGTCAAGATGGAATGCTCCCTTCCAACACTCCGCCAACTTATGTACCTTTTCTGAACGTCTCCTTTATAGCGCCTTTAAGTGTGAAGATCTCCTAGTACTGAGTTACACTGGAGTTCCTCCTATCAGATGTTCCCAAGAACTCTACTTGTACGGCAGACAGCTGTAGCCTGCTTCGGGGACTCCTTACTCCTGAGTCCCGGCTCTCTATCCGTGGAATTGTTGTGCCCCCAAGTCTTAGATGGGAGTAGTGCATTTACAGCCCACTACTCCACCGGTGTCTGCTGCAGAACCATTAGTGTCCATACAACCTCGGGGACCGGGCTCCGGCCTTGCGCTTAGAACTTCTAGGCAGGGTTCTCTCCTAACCCACGTCCTCTGTGTTCCCTTTTCTCCTACGTTCCATACTTGTCTTTCTCTCTTATGAAAGCTCAGGCTTCAGTTCAATGTCTTTCTCTTTCTTTCCTTTCCCGTGCCAGCAGACCGGGGTCACTCAGGCCTGCTGCAGCACTCCTTCCTCCATCCCTCTTCCAGGGATCCCCACTCCTCTCCGAGTGGCTTCCTCTCTCAGACTCCCCGTCTGACTGACCTACTTACTTACCTGTAATCCTAAACCTTCCCACTCTTTTATAGATTCTCAACTCCACCCACCTCCCAGCACGTTTAGTGTTCCAAGCAGGGAACCACCAAAGGTGCTCTGCTTCTCTCTAAGCAAGGAGCCGCAATGTGGTTTTGCTGAACTACTCTATTGTGTGGGGTGCGAGTATTGGAGCGTGGTCAGGAGTTCCCACCTTACCTGGATGGTGGGGCACCACACCTTAGGAGAAGGTGCAGTACCTCTGTGGCGACTGAGCCTCAGGGGCGCCACACTACCACACACCGCTACTATGCCATGAAAGAGTCTATTAACATTGAAAACCATTATTAATGTGAAAATGAAGTTAGGCTTTTGGGGAACAAACCGTTCTCGAACGGAACCTCGAACACCAGAAATTTAAGCAAAGTGTTCGAGTTCGATGAACGGCTCGAACACCACCCAAAACAGCTGGAATTTTAACTTGGCGAACAGGTCGACTCGAACACCGCTCATCTCTAATCAGGAGGCAGACTCAGACGTTCTCAGGCCTAGTATGGATTCGACAAGATTCTAGAAAGTTGGGAAAGGGTACAATATCACCGGATAACAGGTATATATGTAGCATAGTTTACACATTAAAAACCTATGTCTATATATCAGGAGGCAGACTCAGAGGGTCTCAGGCCCAGTATGGATTTGACAAGATTGTACAAAGTTGAGAAAGGGTACAGTATCACCGGATAACAGGTATATATGTAGCATAGTGTACACCTGAAAAACCTATGTCTATATATCACGAGGCAGACTCAGAGGGTCTC
>NW_027361727.1:15232500-15405000 GCF_039654945.1 Dendrobates tinctorius | reverse complement strand
AAATGCATCAGACCTTGGACATTTCTGCAATGTTGTAGGAAAGATCAGTAAATTTCCAGCTGTACGATGAAATATGTGTCATGTAGCCTGCAGGTTTACAGCCGTGTTCAAGGGGGTGACGGCTACAAGCCCAGACCCCCCCCATCCAATGAAGTGGAGAAATAACCAGCATGGAAATGTGGAGATTTATTGTGGATTTTCCTATGGTTGTTGCAGGAGATCCCGCAGATCTGGTGCGTTAGATCCCAATACATAGACCTGATATATGCCAAACTGGGTGTAGTCAGTGATGAACCCCCTGAACGCAGGTCACAAGCACCATTATAATTTAGGAAAGTTTATAAAAATAAAATCTGGAGGAAAATAAAGACACAAAGGGAAGCATGGAGGAAGAGGGAAGCGGAATGTTCCCCAGGAATGATTTGCTAATGAAAACATATCGACTTGTGGATAGGAAAGACTATGCAGAAATTTACCTTTGCAGCATACGGCTCCCCTCCTGCAGGTCTCCAGCTTCTGCTCCAAGGTAACAGGGAGATTGGGAGAAACCTTCCGTGAATTTAAGGAGAATGCAAAATATTGTAAACCTTTATATGGAAAGTGATTTGATATGGGTTTTTTTTTTTGGTCAGGGTTATTCACCTGGTGGGGGAAGGGGGGAGTGTAATGGGATTAGGGGTCAAATAACGTCAGGATAGGTGGTAAAAAAATATCCGAGCCAATAGTGTGAAATGTGCTCTGAGGTTTAATGTATCAGACTTGTATTAGGCAGCCACAATGTACATACATGCAAGTATACACAGATACACACAGATATATACAACATACACATGTACATACAATTCACATATACACACAGATACAGATATACAACATACACATATACACAAGCACATACATATACACACATACATACATATGCTCATGTGTATTTCTGCACACACGCCAACACTTATCTATATACACATTAACTTATGTATCTTGCTATACATACACCTATGCATCTATGTACACAGACAAAATGAACACCTATCTATTGTATGTACTATCTATCTATCCCATATCAATCTATCACCTATTTATTATCTATCTATCTATCTATCTATCTATCTATCTATTATCTATCAATCTATCTATCATCTATCTATCTATCTATCTATCTATCTATCTATCTATCATCTATCTATCTATCTATCTATCTATCTACCTACCTATTATCTATCTATTTATAATCTATCTATCTATTATCTATCATCTATCTATTTATTATCTATCTATCTATCTATCATCTATCTATCCATCTATCTATTATCTATCTATCTATCTATCTATCATCTATCTATCATCTATCATCTATCTATCTATCTATCTATCTATCTATCTATCTATCATCTATCTATCCATCTATCTATTATCTATCTATCTATCTATCTATCTATCTATCTATCTATCATCTATCTATCTATCTATCATCTATCATCTATCTTCTATCTATCTATCTATTATCCATCCCTCCATCTAGACACACTATCTATCTGCCTTCCTAAAGGACCTTTGCTTGCAGTCTGGCCATCGATCACACACATGGAGCCAGTCTGTGTCCGTGTTCCTTTTGCTTCTTATATGCTGTATACAGGGGTGATCTGCTATGTATTAGGGGGTGATACGATTCATTCGCTCCATCCTAAACTCCAAATATCCCAATAGGCGTCCAATATCCATGGCCAGCAGCCACACATAGACGGGGAACACTTTCTGCTTTCTAGTAGCATAGAAATAAGAGTAAGATGGAAAATCTATTGGCTCCAGTGAGGAGCAGGCCAGGGCACTGCAGAGGATTGCTCTACACAAGATTTTTCATTTTATGAGACTTATTAGGGTTGAATTTTTGTCCGAGTTCCTACAGCTTTTTTTTTTTACTAGCATCTCTACACTAGTCTTAGCATTTGATGAATGTACAGGAATGTAGAGGAAAGAAGAACCAGTCGTTTCCTATTCCTGTAAGCTATGAAAATGGGAAATTGTATCTGCAGATGACTTCACGGACAAAAAAAAACGGAATTAGTGCAACTGTTGCATGTTAAAACAATGAGGGTATGTAAGAAGGTCAAGGCTACGACCACAGGCGTGAATGCTCCATCGAGTCACGCTGCAAGGAGCAAAGGTGTTCATGTATTTAATAAGTATATGTTACATGTGCAGCATATTCCTGCAAGAAGGGAGCTGGAAAATCATTTTAGTTGCTGTTTTTCTTTTTTTTTTTTTGCATTTTTCATCTGTGCATTGAGCATAAGGACAATGCAGAAGCCCCAGTTCTCTTGAAATCCTGATTTTTCTGAGCTTCAGATAGCAATATCAGTGAATGGGATTGTGGTGTGCAGTGCTGTGTACACAGGGGAGCCTCCTTGCAGGCTCCATAAACAAGTATATTAGGCTAGAAGTGGCAAATATCGCTATATATGGCAAGAATCGGATGCATTGGTTTTGATAAAAGCTAAGCGGAATTGGGGGGGGGTTATGGAATTGCAATAGATTACGTGCCGTAAAATATGAATACCGACACTATTACGTTTCGTAAAACAGCCGATGATTAATGGCGCTTTCCGTCATTAAAACAGAAATCGGATAAAATTGGGTTTATTTATTACATTTCGCGGTGACACCGGGGCATGGAAATGTTGCAGCTGTGATGTTTGACAGCCTTTGGTGCAGTTTATAGGGGGAGGCGGCGGTGGTAGAGACAGGGAGAGGGAGAAACATAGAAACATACGGAATGGGAGAAGAGAGAGAGAAAGAGGAGAGAGGAGAGAGAGAAGGGGGGAGGGGAGAGGCAGACAAACAGGGAGAAACAGACAGAGGGGAAAGAGTGGAGGAAGAGGAGAAAAAGGGAGAGGAGCAGGAGGGGAGGAAGGATGGAGGTAGATAAGACAATGATGATGGCACATCCAGATGCAGAAAATATTGTGGAGATACAATGTTGCCATTTGTGTCGGTTTCGACATTTTGTTTATTTATCAGTAGAGTTTGTTTATAAACAACATGATGCATGAATAGATACAATGACACACGTACGGCTCATTTCAAGATTTGTCATTTGCAAAAAAAGAAAAAAAGGGAAATGCTGTACATGCATCTGGCTTGGTCAGGTGTAAAAGCAGGGAAATGTTGCACATGCATCTGCCTTGGTCAGGTGTAAAAGCAGGGAAATGTTGCACATGCATCTGCCTTGGTCAGGTGTACAAAGTAGGGAAATGTTGCACATGCATCTGGCTTGGTCAGGTGTAAAAAGCAGGGAAATGTTGTACATGCATCTGGCTTGGTCAGGTGTAAAAAGCAGGGAAATGCTGTACATGCATCTGGCTTTATCAGGTGTAAAAACAGGGGGGAAATGTTGTACATGCATCTGGCTTGGTCAGGTGTAAAAAGCAGGGAAATGCTGTACATGCATCTGGCTTTATCAGGTGTAAAAACAGGGGGGAAATGTTGTACATGCATCTGGCTTGGTCAGGTGTAAAAAGCAGAGAAATGTTGCACATGCATTAGGCTTGGTCAGGTGTAAAAAGTTGTGAAATTTTGCACATGCATCTGCCTTGGTCAGCTGTTGCCCTCCCCCCAATAGTTGTGGCTGCAGATTTGCTCCATCGCGCTGTGACTTTCACCAGAGTCTGCCCAGTTGGCACTGCCTCTCCAAGCTGCCACCTTCCACAAGCCAAAGTGTTTTGTTTGCCACCTCCCCATTCCAGAATCAGTAATGGTGATTCCAGAAGCCAATTTGCAGTAAGATGTCTCTGGTGCCTTTCCTTCTTTCTTTCTTCTTTTTTCTTTGCACCCTCCTTAGCTGAATGTGAGTGTCAAGGAGAACACATTAATGATTGAGACATGACTGTATCAATGAGTGTGAATGATGCTGCTAAACCCCAGATTCACTGTCATTTTTACTCCTATTGCTCGCAGCAATCGGACAGACAGTCAGTCGCACCTAGGACCTCGGCCAAGTTGATTGGCTAATGTCCTGGGAACATTAAAAATGCTTTGTGGATATCTGAACTGCTGAATTAGAAGCAATTATGTTATCATTTCTTTGCAATAATCCGTAGTAAAGGACATCTTGTGGAGTACAGTAACGTATAGAAGCATTATTTCTTTCTAGAGCGTAAGGCTGCGTTCACAGTGTTTTTTGTTTACTACTTTGGAGCAGATCTACTCCTCGGTCCTCTTCAAAACACACTTTAAAATGCTTGGGAAACTCTTCCTATTCATTTCTAGGGGAATTGTTTGTTTTTTAATCCACTGTTCATATGAGGAGTTTCTCGAGCTTTAGTTTTTCCGGAGAGTTTTTGAAAAATGTTTAGAGCGTAAGAAAAGCACATTGGAGCGATTCCTGATGGAATCCGCTCTAAACTAGGCAATGTCACATGAAAAGGCTCCATAAAAACGCTTTAGAAAAAAAAAAAACATTTCCAAATCTCTTCAAAACCTCTTTAGCAGCAGAAAAAACTGTTCCAAAAACTGTTCAAACACCTTGCTGGGACGGCTTTACCATCATTCTTACAGCTTTTACTCTATACTGTTAAGAAGGAACAGGTCACTAGTTTAATCCGCTCCATTGTTTCCGAACACGGTTAAAAAGAAATGACATAAGCTGGAACCTGTGCACAGCAATGTCATTTTGACATTGCTGTGCACTATGTTCTGTTTTATTGCTGTGCACTAGGTTCCTTTTTTTGCTGTGCACTATATTCATTTTATCATTTTATTACTGTGCAACTATGTTCATTTTATGCTACGCACTATGTTTATTTTTTAAGTGCATTCTGGGCAAAATCTGCATGAAAAAAACACTGTATTCACATTTTTTTAGGGTATGTGCACACAGCGTCTTTTAACCTCAGACGAACTCGCTAGGTTTTTCAAGCAGAAGATGCTTTAGGTGTCTTTTTCCTGGAGCGTCTTTTGTGTTGACTATTTCAGTCATTTCCTGAGCATTTTTCCTATACACTTTTGTCTTTTTTTTACTGGCGTTATCCGGGTATTTTTTCATTCCAGTAATTTTTTAAAAGGGGTTGTCCATTACCAGGACAACCCCTTCTTATCAAAATGTTTCCCACCCATAAATTAATAAAGTCTATACTCACCTCCTGTGTCGTTGCCATTTCTGTTGATATCGCCATTCGTTCTCCCTGGGGTGCTTGAGCGGTGTTGTGACAGGTGATGCCGGGCGCCAATCAGCGCTGGCGTCACTGCCTCCACCTTCAGACAAATGGAACATGAAGAGGAAGTCCAGGCTGCAGTTGATCTCTGACTTCCTCTTCCTGTTCAATTTGTCCGAGTGGGGAGACAGTGACTCCAGAGCTGATTGGGCGCCAGGGTCACATGTCACAACAACTGCACGGTAGGCCCGGGAGAACAAGTGTCAACACCATAGGAACGTCACAGGCACATGAAGTGAGTATAGACTTTACTATTTTATCGGGGCCAAGAGAACAGGGCTCATCCAGAGGCCATAAAATACTGACGTGGCTACTGGACCGGCGTCCTGCAAATGTATTCGCTCATGTTTAGTGGTGACAGCGTCTAGCCCGAATCCTAAATGAGATCCAAATTGAATAATGTGAGCCACCGTAATGTTTTGTGACTTTTTAAATGTTTTTTTCGCATTGGTTTTACAGCAGACCACAATGATTTGCATGATGTGGAATAGATAGATTTTTTTATTATAGGGCGCGTGGGATTGAAAATTTTATACTCGCATATTATGGTATGCCAAAAGAAATAAAATGTCAAAAGAAATAATAGGGATTTGGGCAGAGAGCAAAGGCTAAATGTTTTATGGAAATAGTGAGAACTCTAAAAAAAAAAAAAAAAAGATTGCAAGGCCGTAATCGAGAAAATTGCTGGTTTTATTATGGAAAATATTTAAGGTTTGAGATAATGGGATTCATGTTCAAGTAGATAAAAGTAAATAAATGCACATAGTAAATATGTCTATGGGCACCTTACGTAATGTTTCATTATCCAATTTAATGACACTAGAAAGGTGGTGTATATATAGATGTATTCCCCAGTGGAAGAGGGTAAGGTGAGGTAATAGCTGTGGTGGCTTTTTGCAGCTGATTTTGCTGTGTACTGAAGATTTACTAGCGACATTGTACTATGTCCCAGGGTCTCATAGGTATGTCCTGACGCTAATCTCCATGACCAATGACTCTGGGCCTGGATGGTTTTCTCTCATACCAGTCTGTCAGATAGTAATCAACCACCCAACGACCTGCTCAACCGTAGACAAGCAGGTTGTTGGGTAGTCGAGAAGGCAAAGGAGGCAGTAGTGCAAAACTCAAGACCTACCCCTTTCTTTGCCATACGATGGCTCCTAGGATTAATGCTTTCGAAATATTGGGCACCACTAGAGTGGACGCAGCCTTTTAAACTGGTTCAGTTGGACATAGAATCATAGAATCATAGAATCATAGAATCGTAGAGTTGGAAGGGACCTCCTGGGCCATCTGGTCCAACCCCCTGCTCAAAGCAGGATTCGCTAAATCATCCCAGTCAGATGTCTGTCCAGCCTCTGTTTGAAGACTTCCATTGAAGGAGAACTCACCACTTCTCGTGGCAGCCTGTTCCACTCATTGATCACTCTAACTGTCAAAAAGTTTTTTCTAATATCTAATCTGTGTCTCCTCCCATTCAGTTTCATCCCATTGCTTCTAGTCTTTCCTTGTGCAAATGAGAATAAAGTTGATCCTTCTACAATGTGACAGCCCTTTAGATATTTGTAGACAGCTATTAAGTCTCCTCTCAGTCTTCTCTTTTGCAAACTAAACATTCCCAAATCCTGCAACCTTTCCTCATAAGACAGGGTTTGCAGACCGGTCACCATTCTGGTCGCTCTTTTCTGAACTTGCTCCAGTTTGTTGATGTCTTTTTTAAAATGTGGTGCCCAAAACTGGACACAATATTCCAGATGAGGTCTGACCAAAGAGGAGTAGAGGGAAATAATGACTTCACGTGATCTAGACTGTATGCTTCTGTTAATACATCCTAGAATTGCATTTGCCTTTTTTGCTGCTGCATCACACTGTTGACTCATATTCAGTCTGTGATCTATTAGTATACCCAAGTCTTTTTCACATGTGCTGTTGCTTAGCCCTATTCCTCCCATTCTATATATGTTTTTTCCATTTTTATTGCCCAGATGTAGTACTTTGCATTTCTCCCTGTTAAAAACCATTCTGTTAGTTGCTGCCCACTTCTCCAGTTTATTTACATCTTTTTGAATCCTCTCTCTCTCTTCTCTAGTATTAGCTATCCCTCCTAGCTTTGTGTCATCAGCAAATTTAATCAGTTTACCCTCAATTCCTTCATCTAAATCGTTGATAAAGATGTTGAACAATACAGGGCCCAGGACAGAGCCCTGTGGTACCCCACTTGAGACATTCTTCCAACTGGATGTGCAGCCATTTACGACCACTCTTTGGGTCCGATCACTAAGCCAGTTATGAATCCACCTAACAGTTGCCTTGTCCATTCCATACTTAATCATTTTTTCAATAAGGATTGTATGAGAGACTTTGTCAAATGCTTTGCTGAAGTCAAGATATACTATATATACAGCATTTCCTTGATCCACCCAATCAGTGATACCGTCATAGAAGGAAATTAAGTTAGTCTGACATGACTTATTAGTTACAAACCCATGCTGACTCTGTTTAATCACTTCATTCTTATCCAGGTATTGACATACATGTTGTTTAATAATTTGTTCAAAGATCTTTCCTGGTATAGAAGTCAGACTCACTGGCCTATAGTTACCTGGGTCCACCTTCTTCCCCTTTTTGAAGATAGGAACAACATTTGCTCTTCTCCAGTCTTCTGGCACTTCTCCTGTTCTCCAAGAATTTTCAAAGATTATAGAGAGGGGTTCAAAAATTTCTTCTGCTATCTCCTTCAGTACTCTGGGGTGTAATTCATCTGGACCTGGAGACTTGAATTCATTTAGGCTAGCTAAGTGTTTCCTCACTATCTTTCTGTTTATAGATATCCTGGATTCTTCTATTCCCTTAATAGGACAGTGTATAACAGTTGATGTTACATTTCCTTTCTGAGAGAAAATAGATGCAAAATAGGAATTTAAAAGTTCAGCCTTCTCAACATCCTGTCTTACCATTTCATCATTTTCATCCTGTAAAAATCCTATAGCATCTTTGACTTTTCTTTTACTTTTGACATATCCCCAAAATCCTTTATTATTGCTTTTGACATCTCTTGCAAGCCTCAATTCATTTTCAGCTTTAGATAATCTGATTTGTGCCCTGCAGGTTCTGCAGACAGCATTATATTCTTCTTTAGATATGCCTCCCTCTTTCCATTTTATAAACATTTTTTTCTTCCTTTTTAGCATGTGCTTAAGTTCTGTGTTCATCCATCCTGGTTTCCTTAACTGCTTCCTATTCTTCCCTCTTTTCGGAATTGTTAACAACTGTGCTTTGAGAATTTCATTTTTCAAGATTTCCCATCCTTCCTGGACATTTTTGTCTTTAAGGATATCCAGCCATTGGATCCCTCCAATTCTCTTTCTGAATCCCTTAAAATCTGCCTTTCTGAAATCTAACCTTGATGTCTGAGTCTTCACAGGTCTTCCGCCTCTAGTTATCCAAAATTCTAAAATAGCATGGTCGCTACCTCCTAGGGTCCCAGCCACTTTTACCTCCTCAACCATTTCCTCCCTGTTTATAAGGATTAGATCCAAGGTAGCAGTTCCCCTTGTTTTCTCCCTTACCTTTTGGAAGATAAAGTTGTCAGCAAGAGAGGATAAGAATTTCCTTGACCTGTTAGTTTTGCCTGAGAGAGATTCCCAACAAATGTCTGGATAGTTGAAATCTCCCATGACAACTATGTCATATTTTCTGGAGAACTTGGCCATTTGATGCATAAAGAGTTCATCCATAGCTTCAGCTTGCACAGGCGGCCTGTAGTAAATGCCTACAATGGTGTCCTTTCCATTGTTCTGTCCTTGTATTCTTACCCAAACAGTTTCCACAGAACTCCCAGTCTCTGAAGCTTCAATCTCTGTGCAGATATACGCGTTTCTAACATACAATGCGACACCCCCTCCTCGTTTATCAAGTCTGTTTCTTGCAAATAAGTTGTATCCTTCTAGTCTTGTATTCCAATCATGTGTATTGTCCCACCAAGTTTCAGTGATTCCAATGACATCATATTTCTTTTCCTGTGTTAGTAGTTCCAATTCTCCTTGTTTGTTGCCCATGCATTGTGCATTAGTATAGAAACATTTTAGTTTGTGATTGGTTTCTCTTTCTCCAATATTTTTATTAATTAGATTCTTTCGTCTTTGTTCTTCCTTTCCACTTCTAATAGCAGAGTTCTCAATAGCATTTGTCAGGTGTATGGCTTTTTCTGGTCTTTTGCTTCCCTTCCCATGTTGTTCTAGTTTAAAGCTCTCCTTACAAGTGTAGCAAGGCGACTTCCAAATACCTGCTTTCCAGTCTTCGTAAGGTGCACCCCATCTCTAGCAAGTAGTCCATCGTATAAGTAGTTCACTCCGTGATCCAGAAATCCAAATCGTTGCTGACGGCACCATCGACGTAGCCAGTTGTTCACCTGCAGAATCTTATTCCACCTCCTTGTTCCATGGCCATCCACTGGGAGGATGGAAGAGAAGACCACCTGCGCTCCCAGTTCTTTCACTTTCTTACCTAAGTCTTCAAAGTCTCTGCAGATGGTTTCCAGGTCGTTTCTTGCGGTGTCATTTGTCCCCACATGTAGTAGCAGGAATGGGTAGTCATCTGTAGGTCTGAAGAGTCCTGATATCCTGTCAGACACATCTTTAATTTTTGCACCTGGAAGACAACACATTTCTCTTGAAGTTATATCCGGTCTGCAGATAGCGGCCTCAGTTCCTCTCAACAGGGAATCCCCCATGACCACCACTCTCCGTTTCTTCTTCACAACATTTTTCTTTCTCCATCCAGGAGAACTCTGAAGGCGTACAAGGTTGCTGTTTGTTGGCAAAGTCTTATCCTGATGTATTTCTTCATCGTTTTCCTGCGTGAGAGCCTGGTACTGGTTCCTGAGCAGTATGGGTGCTGACTGCCTCCTGATCCTCCTGCTTCTCTGGGTCACATGTCTCCATTCCTCTGTTTCTTCAGGTGCACTTCGAATTTCTTCTCTTTCTGTAACATGAAGAGATAATTCTGCTCTGTCCAAGAACTCTTCACCTTCCTTAATGATCTTCAACGTAGCTAACCTCTCTTCGAGATTTTGCAACTTTTCCTCCAACAGGGACACAAGCTTGCATTTGTGGCATGTGAAGTTTGGCTTTTCCACTGGTAAGTCTGTGAACATGTAGCAAGAAATGCAGCTCACCAAATGGCTCCTGGCCTCTTCCATCTTGAGATTTCTTAAAAACGATGAAAGATGAGCCCAAATTCGGCGCGCGTTTTTTCCGATTTCCTCTTTTCAGCTGCAACGGCCAAAACCCAGTGATTGTTGAGCTCGCGGAGACTCTTCACTTATCCCAGAAGGCACTGGGAATATGCAAATGATCTCCTCAAGACTCTTCCCCTGGTTTTCCGATTTCCTCTTTTCAGCTGCAACGGCCAAAACCCAGTGATCGTTGAGCTCGTGGAGACTCTTCACTTATCCCAGAAGGCACTGGGAATATGCAAATGATCTCCTCAAGACTCTTCCCCTGGTTTTCCGATTTCCTCTTTTCAGCTGCAACGGCCAAAACCCAGTGATCGTTGAGCTCGCGGAGACTCTTCACTTATCCCAGAAGGCACTGGGAATATGCAAATGATCTCCTCAAGACTCTTCCCCTGGTTCCCATGGTGCATGCATCCTACAGCTCTCTCTTCTCTATCGTTGGTTGCAACTTCATACTTCTCATAGAGTTTAGCTCCACCAACTGGAAACAGCCAGGTCTCTACCGTTTTGGACCCATCATCACAGTAGATAGAGATCCTTTTTCGCCAACCTGTCTGCATCCTGATCATGGCCACTTCTAGCCTCAAGTTTCATGTTGCGTGACCAATTCTGGTCCTCGACACGTTAATGTCTAAAGAAGGTCTGCCTCTTATATGGCGTTACTCCCAGACTCATGTGCTAATCACTGACCCTAGCCCTCAGCTGAAAATGGATATTAACACTCCAATTCACTATGACTGAGCTCTTCCAAGGTAAGAGAGTCATATATATAATATATATAAGACCTATGTTCTTTAAAGGGGTTTTTTGTCCTCTAAACAAAATTTACAAGTGGTAGGGATAGCTTCAAAATGGTGAAATCAGACATGCTCGTCTTTGTTACCCATGTTGGTCAAGTGCTAGCCAATCTGGAATTGATCTCATACATTTTTATTTTTTTATTACCAGGAATGTCGTGTTTTATCCAAGTTTACAAGAAAATTTTTGCACATTTTTTATCAAAAAAGTCTAGATTCCGTCTATACCACTGAGCTGGGTTGGTTCCTATCCGATCAGTGGTAACTTAACTTGGGGTAGCTGGATAGTATTTTGTCTTCTGGCCATTCTGGTGCTCTGCACCAGGACTGGAAGTGACAATGTCCTGTTCTTCTGTTGCCTGTAAGTGGATATCATGGTGTATCATTCACTAAATTGCCAATGTTAGCCGAAACCCAACTGGAAGGGTGAATGCGTTCGCCTTCACGTCTTACGACTCTTCCAAAAGATTTTTACATTGATGATGTTTGCACGGATTCCCATAAATCCTTGACATTTTAAACATGTACTAATCAACTCATTTCTGTACCAGAGACCAATATTTTATAGGAAAATTGACTTTTGCGAAGCGTCAAATTACAATTAAAAAAGGTTGACCGGCATTAGAAAAATGGATCTTTCGTATCTGTTCATAGGTAGTGGCAATTCTGACCAGTTCCTGGTCCTTTGGCTTCATACTATTTACATCATAGATATTAAACCTGAGACTAATTACACATTCTCTCTGTCCTTTTTTTGGCCCTTTTTCGAGCTCAAGGTCACCCATTCATTATTGCTCAGAAATGAAATGGGATTGTGTCCACGCCGTGGAATCTGTAGCTGACAGAAAACTAATTTGACACTATAGGCATGGTATATTTATTATATTTATTTAGCATCTGATGTCATTGTGATTTATGCTGCATAAAAGCTTTCTTTAGATCTTTTTTAACATCATTATGAGTTGTTTGCGGGGCCGGTGTGTGCAGTGTAATATATTTATCGCAGTCAATAATGGAAGGGAATCTCTCTCTTGTGTTGAAAAGTTAAGGGGTATTTACTAGTATTGATCAATGGTGCAAATGTACATTAAGCCGTAACATCAGTCAGCTCGTTGACTTTATTGCTTAAAGATGACTGTAGAAACGCCAAACCCACCACTCAATTGATGACCGAATTACACAAGTGTCAATGTTACAGACCCATCTACTGAGAAGATGGAAAGCCAAAGTCCTCGGCCATCTTCTGGAAAATTACAGGCTCAAATATGAAATTTGATTGAATTGGTTGCTTTTTAAAATATACTTTTATTATAATTTCAGACTCAAGGATGGTGTTGGTGCCAATCAGTGGCATAGCATTGGGGGGGACTACTGTTGCGAATTCCCTTGGTACAAAATTCTCTAAGGTGACAACATTTCTACCCCAACCCCAATGCCACCTCTTATTAGAGTAAGAGTCAGTGATAAGCGGTCATAAAGGAGTGCTTAGGAAGCAACCCAGGGGCAGATAAGGATGTCAGGTCTCCACCGCAGCTCCAGTCGAAAACCTCCGATGGAGGATAGGAGCAATGAGAAAATGGAAAACGTTCTTAGGAGCACAGGAAAGAGACTCAGACAAGAGATGGGTTTAAACCACAATGCTTTTCGACGGAGGATCCGTCTTCATCAGGTGGAAATTCCACCTGATGAAGACAGATCCTCCATCGAAACGCGCTGTGGTTTATACCCATCTCTTGCCTGAGTCTCTTTCTTGCGCTCCTAAGACCATTTTCCATTTTCTCATCACCTCTTATTAGAGTGGCACAGGGTGGCAGTGAAATATTCAGGGGCTTCATAGACACATATATTTCATTATGACAGGTTGCTATGCAGAGCACACCATTGGAATGAACCGAGATAACAGAGCTCTCAGTATCATGAACTGAGCTTTGTCATCTCAGACAGGCTATGCAGAGTGCATCAGGTGTTAACAAACTCATACTGACTACTATGCTCTGCATAAGCAGAAAGTGAAATGAAAAAGGCACTGTGCTCATTGTGAAAGATAGAGACCTTCTTGGGGAACAGTTGCAAATTAAAAATATTGTCTACTGTAAAAACAAACAAAAGGATTATAATAATCATTCACATTTTACATAACCTTTCTAAACTCTAACTAGGGTTAGGGATAGATTTAAAGATACCATGAGAAACAGGGTTCGATTTATTTCTAGGGTAATAAAATTGTTTATTAACAAAAACAAAAAAAAGGAATAAATATAAAGTATAAAATATAACAATTTATAACTTTATTATTTAAATTTCCAATGGATAGGGAAAACAAAATACTTGCCTAGCTCCAAGCACTGGCAACCCATGCTTCTCCATTGAAGCCAATAAGGTTGGCTAAGCATGGGCTGAAAGCTAAATACAAATAGAGATTTCCATACACATTAGACTTAGGTTGGCTGAACCCTCTGATTTCCGAACATGTAATGTATATGAGATATTTGGCTGACATTTTAGTAGCAAGTAGGAAAAAAATGACCAGTTATGTATTTCTAAATACCCAATGCTTTATTCTCTAATGAGAAGAGATAACTCTGACCAGGGGTGTCTGGTAGTGGCTTCCTGCTTCTTTCCCAATTGACAGCACATGCAGAGTTTGCCAAATCAAGAGTGCACCTGAATAACTGCGACTCATAAAATTAGTCCCTAATATCATTCATAATTGTTTCTGTAAGTATGCGAGATAAATTAGTGATAATTTTTACAGTGGAAAAAAGTTGGGCATCTTCACGCCCCCATTACGGTGCCAGGTTTTTCAACCCTCCTCTACACTTTTTATGTGGTCCTTTGACTAATTCTCCACCTCCACGTGCACTACAATTCAGTTCTTTTGAAGAACAAAATCATGCATAGATGATTGCCACCCAATAACAATGAGAATGGATGTTGTAGCTGCTGTATAGTATGTATGTCCTTACATCCTACTGGGCTTACCAATACTGTTGCTGTAGTACTGCTAAGCCCTGTAAAAACTGAATACTATAGTCTTCATCTGAATTGGCTGTTTATTGGCAACGAGTGATTGAGCTCAACATATTATTTAGGCTTGTTCTCCCTTAAAAAATACTGTAACTGGGAAGGATGGGGAAAAAATCCTACTGGTTGCATGGAAAGGATTATTACTGTAAATACCGTGGGTACGGAAAGTATTCAGACCCCTTTAAATTATTCACTCTTTGTTTCATTGCAGCCATTTGGTAAATTCAAAAAAGTTCATTTTTTTCTCATTAATGTACACTCTGCACCCCATCTTAACTGAAAAAAACAGAAATGTAGAATTTTTTGCAAATTTATTAAAAAATAAAAACTGAAATAACACATGGTCATAACTTCCACCTCACTTTAGAAATTGAAATCAATGAACAGATTGGTTAGATGTGTTGGGCAGCTATGTCTATTTTTCCTGACCTTCCCATAGGTTCTGGGAGTCATATTGAAGACTTACCTAGAGTTTAGTGCTCAGACAGCATGATGGCCTAGTGGTTAGCACTGCTGCTGTCCAATGCTGGTGTCCTTGGCTCATCTCTGACTGAGGACAATGAGATTCCTCCTCTCAGGTGTATTTTAGAAATTGTAATCAGTCACTGCAAATGGGACCTACTCTATTTTTCCTGACCTTCCCAAAGGTCTGGGAGTCATATCAATGACTTACCAAGAAGTTAGCAGTCAGGCAGCATGATGGCCCAGTGGTTAGCACTGCTGTTGTCCATTGCTGATGTACTGGGTTCATCTCTGACTAAGGACAATGAGATTCCTCCTCTCAGGTGTGTTTTAGAAATGGCAGTCAGTGATTGTAATGGTACCGCCTCTAGTTTTTTCTGACCTTCCCATAAATGCTGAGAGTCCTATTGATGATCTGGCCAGAAATAAACTCTCAGGCAGCACATTGGCTCAGTGGTTACCTTCATTGCCATTTTAAACTTGGGTCCTTAGTTCAACTCTGACTAAGGTCAATGAGATTTCTCCTCAGACACATCTCAGAAAATGAAATCAGAGACATCAAATGAACCTGCTCTTCCTTTTCATGACCTGTTGGTGGGTACTGATAGGCCTATTGATGACATAGCCATCAGGTAATGCTATGGTGGCTCAGTGGTTAGCTCCCTTACCTTTCAATGCTTGGGTCCTTAGTTCTACTTTAACTGAGGTTGGAGTAATTTCTCCTCACAGATTTTCTTTAGAAATTGCAAATAGATCTGCTCTAGTTTTTCCTGATCTTCCCATGGGTGCTGGTAGCAATATCGATGACTTTGCCAAAGGGTTTCTTCCGAGCAGCATTGTGGCTCAGTGGAAAGCACTGGCACTCTGCAGCATGGGAGTGTAGGGTTCAAATCCCACCATGGATGACATCTACAAGGACTTTGTGTGTTCTTCCTGTGCTCCAAAGATAATGGAAGTCCTGTATGATGGTGTTTCCTGCTATCCTGTTGGAAGAATATTTGGATGTAAAGAAATGAGGGAGGAGGGAGGGGGGGGGGGAGCGAATAGTATTGCCTCCATCAGATCCTCCTTCATAGAGGCCCTCACATCTGACCTAATTATTTTAAGGCTAGAGAGCAACCTCTCTACACTAACTTGGGTTGGTGGCAAAGCAGTAACCACATGGGCAACATCTCTACCAATTTGAGGGTGTAGAGGAATTGCCTCGTGTACAATCCGTTTTGATGAACGATTGAACTCTTCTACTTCTTTGAGATCAAGTGAAAAATCTTGCTGAAATATGGTCAATCTGTTTTCTATGGGAGTAGAATCTTTTTCCCTGTGGCAACGCTTTGCCTGCTCCATGTCATCCAAATACTTTTCAAAATCAAACTCCTCATCTGATGAGGATGAAGATATGGCAGCAGTAGCACTGTCAGGACCACAGTCCTCTTGCTCATGGCCGTCCTGTAGGCCTCTCATCCTAACTGCTACTTCAATCAGAGCTTCTTTTCCTTTAGTAAGCTGTTGATCATCCAGCAATATAAGATGACTTGGGTCCACATAAACAGCTGCGAGAAGAGTTGTATTTTCTAATAGCTGTGTCTCTCCGTTTCATTGAAGCAGCAATGTCATCTGCGATTAAACCTCCTCTTTGGGACAGGCAAAACAACAAGTTCTTCCACTTCTTTATAAAATGCCAGGAATTAAATCCTCAGCTTGTAACTTTTTAGTCACTGTAAATGGGTGATGAACCAATTCCATCAATTCAGCCACCTGAGTCCATTGACCTTCATGTAGTGTTACCTGAGGGTTGGCCATATCTACAAGCAAGGGTTTCAGCTCAAGTAATCGCTCAATCATTAAATAGGTGCTGCCCCATCGAGTGGCTTGATCCACAATTGCCCCTTTTCCAGCACGTCTCTTCAAGAGGGATTCTGGCAGCAATAACCAATTTCCTCACTTTGCTAATCAGAGTTCCAGCATGTCCCTCTTGCAGACTATCTCTTATTGCCAGCTGCAGCGTGTGCACAACACAGAGCATGTGATGAACAGGAAAGAGGTGTGAAGCAGCTTCAACAAGATCATCTACATCAGTCGTGTTCATGCTCAGCAGTGCCAAGAGAAGCAAAGAGAAAGTGGTATAAATGTATGTGGGAGAAATAGGGACGAAACGGGCCCCGAGAGACGACAGTCAGGGTCCTCTGCAGCTTCACTGTGCTCCGTAAGATGGATGGCTGGTAGATGATGTAGATGGGTGTTGGAAACATTATGGATAGATAGGATTGAAGCAGAGATTATATAAGAAAACTACAGAACTTTTGATATCACAATAGCTAAATGTGCATTACTTCCCAGTTTACCATTTTTGCCATTTTTATGTCAAGCAATCCAGTCCTGCAAATGCATATGTATGATGCCATATACAAAGCGCTGTGCCCTGCGGCCACCTGTCATGGTATGTAGCGACCCCACACGGGGTAGCTCAGTGGACGGCACAACACACATACAACGCGATGGAAATGGGGAGAGGAAGGCTCTACTGATAGGGAAATAAGGGATGGACATCTCCTGCTCAAACCTGAGACTGACCCTGCACTCCCCTAACACCCTAAGAGGGTCCTTCCCCCCACCGCCGTCAGGAACCTCGTCCCTCGCTGTCACCTAGCACTGCCCTGGCTAGTGCACTGGCCTGTAAGGGTGCTAGCCTCATCACCGTAGATGGAACGATACAGGGGACAGTGACAAACAAAAGACAGATGAGGACAAAAACACCAAACTTAGCTTAATAGCCTTCTCTGCTGCAAAGCACCGCACAGCAGAAGAAAGGCACCCAGACCATGAACTCCACGAAACCAGCTGATACACCACAGCAGCCAGAGAGCTCCTTACTCCAGGCTTGGTCAATATAGAATGCTCTATCACCGACAGTCAGCTCATCCATCAGGTGATTATTTAAAGGATGGTGGGAGTGGTCACCACCCACATCAGCTGACCTAGCCACTCTGCAGTTGCAGCAGGGTTCCAGCAAGGGAAACTGACATTAACCCTCACTGGTCCTGAAAGGAAAAAAAGCTCCATTTAAATCAAAGTGGAACCAGAGCTGCCACGAAAAACGGATTGTGACACTTCCTTATCCTCACACTAGGTCAGTGGACGGTTCTCCACATGTCCGGCCGGTCCCATATCTTTATTCTCCAGTGCAGGTTATGCATGTGAGCTGCGGTTATATCTACATCTTGTTATAGAAGATAATTTTCTGTACTGCAGAACAGTATAGATCTCGACCTTGTATAAATATCACACCTCAAAAAAAAATGTCTACATTTAGATTGTTGATCATTGTTATCATTGTGCAAAGAGACGATGATCACATCATCTGCACGACCAGCTCCAGGATGAGCATAAACTACAGAAAAGAAAAATCAGAAGATTCACCATGCTTAAACCAGTATGGGGAGGTACAAACAATGAGATACAATTTAGCTTCATTCTTCACTCAGGGTAACTGTCATTAATGGGTGATGAGAACTAGATGAACATCCAGTCAGAAAGAGGAGAACCCCAAGTTTCAGTGTCATTATCATATAACCCAAGAATCAGTGTGTAATTATTCTGTTCTGTAATTGTCAGCATCATTACTCCATATTCAAGGTACCCAAAGTGTTAGTGTCATTATGCTGTAACTCAAGTGTCAGTTTCATTATGCACTGTTTGGAGAAGGGAAAATGAAGCATACACTGAAAGGAACACCCTGCCTACAGTGAAGCATGGTGAGGGGTGCTTTGGGATGTCTACAGTGAAGCATAGTGGGAGCTTATTGATTCCTACAGTAATGCATGGTGGTGGCTTGGTGATGCTTATAGTGTAGCACAGTGGCAGTTGCCAGGTAATACAGTGGCTGTTGCCAGCTAGTACAGTGGCTCAGTGGTTAGCACTGGAGTGATTGGTTCAACTCTGACCAACAATAATGAGATTCCACCTCTCAGGTACACTTCAGAATTTAAAATCAATTAACTGATTTGATGCCTTGGGCATCTAGCTTTCTTTTTCATGATCTTGCCATTGCTGCAAGTAGTCATATTGATAACCTACCTATAAATAATCTCCTGGGCAGCATGGTGGCTCAGTGGTTAGTAATATTGTTGAAGTCATTGGTTCAACTCGGACAGAGCACGCCGAGATTCCACCTCTCAGGCACACTTTAATATTTGAAGTGAGTGGCTGCAATGGGAACTAGTTTCTCTTTTCACAACCTTGTCATAGGTGTTTGAAGTCATTTTTATGACTTAGCCAGTAAACAGCTCTTGGACAGCACGGTGGCTGGGTGGTTATGTGGGCAGTGGATTAATCTGTGTACAGTCCAGCTGTTCAGCAGTGAAGATATATTTATTCAAGAACAAAGATAACGCAGCTTACAACTGGTATTTCTTACAGCTCGGGATCTTAGCATCTTGTCTGACTGCTTGTAAAGTGACAGCAGAATGTGCTCCAGCTACACAAATGTATTTGTTAGGATTGGCAGAACGCACCAAATACAAAATAATAATAAGGTGCGCTCGCAACCCGGGGTCCACCGTGCGGTGATGGAGAAACCGCAGCTAGCACAATGGTGGAGCAAGACTGCGAGAAAACACTTTAAGCACACTGAGTTAAATGTCACTCAGTGTGCACAGAGCGCAGAGTACCAAGCTCTGTTACACCACAGAGTGGTACTAAAAAGCAACGCACAAAGGACTATACCCTGTTAGCCTGCACAGGCGTATAGAAAACAAAATACTAATGGGGGTCCCTATAACTTAACCCCCCAGGGAAGACTAAGCTGGTTGTTGACCCTGCTCTGACACACGGTTGTGCTTTAGCACGCACGCCTGAGGACGCCCAGTGCAGATGCTAAGTTCAAGCAGGAGTTCCCACCCTACACTGCCTGTCTAGACAAACACTCGCAGTGCTATTAGTGGTACATGTTCACACAGGGTGGTAAAATAGCCACCAGCACACCAATCACACATGATACTAGCGCACAGGCGTGCGCCATTGAGATCCTTCTATACCTTAAGCTCAAGTCCAGACAGACAGGACCTTGCCTGTGGACCAATCTGAAGCTGCCACATCACCAGAGCAGCTGACTTCCGAGCACCAATGGGAAGGCATTACATCATGGACATGCTCATTAGAGTGAAATCTGGACTTAGGCTTTAGAGTACAATGCTGCACATATAAACTAGTAGTCATCATATGCTTAGCTGGAGAGCCAGCAGTAACTACACATGCAGCATGAGCCTGGGCAAGGTGCTGGGTCTGGAGTCTGTACTGAACAGTCATCCCAGCGGCTGAGTCTGAATGGGAGACCACAGCACAAGACAAGGCTTGGGATTTATCTTGTCCAGCGGGAGAATCCCGGCACCTAACAGTATTATTGATAATATAATACTTTTGTTGGAGACAGAGACTCATGCACCATTAAACAGTAGAACACAGTACAGGGTGGGCCATTTATATGGATACACGTTAATAAAATGAGAATGGTTAGTGATATCAACTTCCTGTTTGTGGCACATTAGTATATGGGAGGGGGGAAATTTTTCAAGATGGGTGGTGACCATGCCGGCCATTTTGAAGTCAGCAATTTTGGATCCAACTTTATTTTTTCCAATGGGAAGAGAGTAATGTGACACATCAAGCTTATTGAGAATTTCACCAGAAAAACAATGGTGTGCTTGGTTTTAACGTAACTTTATTGTTTCATAAGTTATTTACAAGTTTATGATCACTTATAAAATGTGTTCAAAGTGCTGCTCATTGTGTTGGATTGTCAATGCAACCCTCTTCTCCCACTCTTGACACATTGATAGCAACAACGCAGAAGAAATGCTAGCACAGGCTTCCAGTATCCGTTGCCTGGTTTTCTCCACATATACATCTTAAAATTATCACCAAAAAGGTCTATCTTCATCTCATCAGACCAGAGAATCTTTATATGTTTTGTAGCAAACTCTATGCAGGCTTTCATATGTCTGGCACTGAGGAGAGGCTTCCATTGGGCCACTCTGCCATAAAGGCCCAACTGGTGAAGGGCTGCATTGATAGTTGTCTTTGTGGAACTTTCTCCCATCTCCCTACTGCATCTGTGGAGCTCAGCCACAGTGATCTTGGGGTTCTTCTTTACCTCTCTCACCAAGGCTCTTCTCCCATGATTGCTCAGTTTGGCTGGACGGCCAGGTCTAGGAAGACTTCTGGTGGTCCCAAACTTCTTCCATTTAAGGATTATTGAGACCACTGTGTTCTTAGGAGCCTTGCATACTGAAGAAATTCTTTTGTAACCTTGGCCAGATCTGTGCCTTGCCACAATTCTGTCTCTGAGCTCCTTGGCCAGTTCCTTTGACCTCATGATTCTCATTTGGTCTGACATGCACTGTGAGCTGTGAGGTCTTATATAGACAGGTGTGCGCCTTTACAAATCAAGTCCTATCAGTTTAATTACACACAGCTGGACTCCAATGAAGGAGAAGAACCATCTCAAGGAGGATCACAAGGAAATGGACAGCATGTGACTTACATATGAGTGTCTGAGCAAAGGGTCTGAATACTTATGACCATGTGATATTTGAGGTTTTCTTTTTTTATAAATTTGTAAAAAAATTCTACATTTCTGTTTTTTTCAGTCAAGATGGGGTGCAGAGTGTACATTAATGAGAAAAAAATGAACTTTATGGAATTTACCAAATGGCTGCAATGAAACAGAGCGAAAAATGTAAAAGGATCTGAATACTTTCCGTACCCACTGTATTTGGCGAAAATACACTGTCTTGAAATGTAAAGGGTAGGGAAATATTTTAACACCTAATCTTCGGACATGTGGACATAGCATTCAAATATTGACAGAGAAATGAATGCTGGAAGGGCTCGAAAGAGCAAATAGGGTCTTATATGGATTAAACAGTAATAAAAGTACATGCAGAGTGATGCTCATTTGGTTCGATTGTATGCACACAACCACTGATAGAGTTAAAGGCTGCTGCCAACGGTGATGGTCTTCGCAAAGGAAGGTGGTCTCAAACTGCTCGGCATTGTGCTTTGTGATATAAGGCTGCATGCAGCTTCTCGGCTATGAAGCTCCTGATTGGGGTGCAGTGTTTTCGCTGACGTTATACCAGAAGAGATTTGGACATCTGCGGTTATGGGGTCAGCAGAGCGTTGTTGACTTTTTTGGCTTCTGCACCTCATCAGCTCTGCAACGTTATGGGGTCACCACTTTGTGTCTGAGTTTCTGTGGTTCCTTCCACTTCTCAATAGTATCCCTCATAGTTAAAGTGGGTCGCCCTCCCAGGGCTGTGGGGTACTTGGTACCGGGCCGGTACCAGTGGGATGTGTCACAGCAGCAGTGACCCGGACCGTGGCCCTGGGCGCCCAAGTAATAGGAAAATGTGAATGGTGGTGGAATGTAGTTAAATGAATAGTTTGTGACACCACCTGTGGTGTTCGGCAAGTGAGGTGTTAGGCCGACACTGTATGCAGATCCTCTAGGACTGATGGTGTGTTGCAGCAAAGATGGTGAAGCTCCCCACAGGTGGAGCTGTAGTCCCAGGGCAGTGTAGATGTGGAATTAGAGGAGAGGCGCAAGTGGTGTAGAATCTGGTACCCAGATGTAGCGGTGCTGGGTGTGTTGGCGCGAGAATGAATGGAGGACACCAGGGCTTGTAGTTCCAAAGCTTTACTCACAGTCTGTAGTACACACAGGTGCTGGCCTCCGTGCCGTGTCCTCCGGGTCAGGGACTCAGTCAACCTCCAGGCAAGATGGAATGCTCCCTTCCAACGCTCTACCAACATGTGCCTTTCTGAACGTCTCCTCTATAGCGCCTTTAAGTGTGAAGTACTCCTTGTACTGAGTTACACTGGAGTGCCTCCTGACAGATGTTCCCAAGAACTCTACTTGTACAGCAGACAGCTGTAGCCTGCTTCGGGGACTCTCTACTCCTGAGTCCCGGCTCACTATCCAAGTTGCTGTTGTGCCCCCAACTCTTGGATGGGAGTAGTGCATTTACAGCCCACTATTCCACCGGTGTCTGCTGCAGAACCATTAGTGTCCATACAACCTCGGGGACCGGGCCCCGGCCTTGCGCTTAGAACTTCTAGGCAGGGTTCTTCCTCTAACCCACGTCCTCTCTGTTCCCTTTTACTCCTAAGTTCCGTACTTGTCCTTCTTTCTTATGGAAGCTCAGGCTTCAGTTCAATGTCTTTCTCCTTCTTTCCTTTCCCGTGCCAGCAGACCCAGGTCACTGAGGTCTGCTACAGCACCTCCTTCCTCCATCCCTCTCTCAGGGATCTTCTTTCCCCACTCCTCTCTGACTGGCTTCCTCTCTCAGACTCCCCTACTGACTGACCTGTAATCCTAAACCTTCCCGCTCTTTTATGCACTCTAAACTCCACCCGCATCCCAGCACGTTTCGTGTTCCAAGCAGGGAGCCACCAAAGGTGCTCTGCTACTCTCTACGCAAGGAGCCGCAATGTGGTTTTGCTGAACTACCGTGTTGTGTGGGATGCGAGTGTTGGAGCGTGGTCAGGAGCCTCCAACTTACCTGGATGATGGGGCACCGCACCTCAGGAGGAGGAGCAGCACCTCTGTGGCGACTGAGCCTCAGGGGCGCCACAAAAGGGTAAAGCTTTAGGAGGAAGAAATGTCATGAACAGACTTGTTACCCCGGTGGCTCCTATTACAGGACTGCCCTGGTATCAGGGAGCTCTGCACCACCGGTCGCTCTGTCACATGGTAGTAAAGACAGACGGCAAGGCTTTAGGGGGTGTATGGTTGTATATCGGGGGGCTAGGGGCCGGAGGTAATACATTTAGACATGCGCCCCAATATTTTTCTCCGTATAGTAGGCGTAGACAGATTATATATCTTTTTCTTTTGCATATAAAAAAATAAGGATGGTGTATTCCGTCCTGTATACAGGATATTATGGGGTGACACAGTACACTGACTTTTCTTATATTCTAATTATTAGACTAGGTATCCATTCCAATGGCCAACGTCATCTAGGAAGAAACTCTGGTGAGGGGCAGGCCAGTGGATTTTTTTTTTACTGAAGCTTGAGTTTATGGCCGTTTTACGGTGAGTTTGTACACAAAGTATAATTTAGGCTTGGTGTCCCTCGAAAAGGCTGTAACTGGGAAGGATACAGTAGATCAAATTATATAGGTTTGCGTGTAAACCAGAATAAACTTGCACTTAGTGTCATAGACCGAGCTGTGGGCTGATTGGCGTCACTCCATGCGCGCCGTCGTTCTAAGCCCCCGTTAGTGTGGACAGATCTTCATGTTCGGAATGAATTGTGAAGCTTATTTGCACATAAATAGGAAAACCAGGTTGAAATCAGTAAAGAATTTCTTCTAACCATTTATACATCGCCGGTATCAAACAAAGATATTTATTGCCGCCGTTACGATTACCGCGTGTTCACAATAGGCACAAGGACAACTCTGTGACTGGAGCACAGTCTGATTCGTCCTCGGATCCTTCTTACTTTTCAGCAAGAATGTGAATCCTGGAGAGCCGACACAAAGCTCTAAGAACAATTAAATTTAACACTTCGATATTAGTAAAGATACATTCGTTGGCATTAAATGTTTGGAAACATCTCCGGTGAAATTCAAGGCAGATTTCCCGCAGAGCTGACGGTTTTTGATCCATTTGTTGTAGTGCGACCTACACATTGTAGTTCCATTTCACCACATTTGATAACGGTGGTCTTATAGAAAAGTAATTGCAGACCACTCAAGCTAACATGAATACACTGTGTGATGCCGAGAGGGCTGCAATGTGCCTTACTTAAAGGGAATTTGATCTATTGTTAGAGTCTATTTTTTATTTTTGATATATTTTTGCAGTAGGCTAATACTTCCTGATTTGTACTGATGACTTTTCAGCAATCTCATTATCATCACAGACAAGATTATAATATAAGCTATCATATTTATATAATACAGGTGGACACTATTCACAATGTAAAGTATCATGTTTGCATAATACAGGATGACACTATTCAAAATAGGTGATGTTCACAGCTCTCATCCTCTGCCCTCCATGCTCAGTGACCTCTGCACAGATCACAGACCATGTGTAAAAAGCTCACTTAAAGTAAATACTGAGTTAGATCTTGTTAAAAAAGTCCATGAGGCTGTTAAACAGCAGTTCAGACATGATCGTCGCCCAGGCAGTTCAGACATGATCGTCGCCCCCATAATTAAGTAAAGGAATAAATCTGCTTTTAAATTAAGCAAAATACTAGATAGAAGCGAACCTGTTTAAAGATAATTGGATTTGTTTAAAAAAAAAATTTAAAAATTAAAATCTTCCAGAATTTGCCTTTTTGAAGATTCGTTTCCTGTGGCTGCCATTTTGCTTCAAATAAAGTGAGCAAAGTGGTAAAAATAAAAAGTACCTGGCTCACCGCTTGCGTGTCCTGCATGTTCTACGTCCACAACATTGATACTTGAAGGCCTGCTATTAAATCTTATTTTTGGCCTTCCAAAGTCAAGTGGATTGTCGCTCCATTATGCAAGGGAGTTTGAGTCTTTGATAAAATATACCATCACACTGAAGATTGTGTTTCCCAATTGACATGCCAGTTGCTTTGTGAACTTTAACTTTTACTACCGAGACCTGATTTTTAAAAAGCAACGTCAACGCCATCACTTGACCGTCCAGGTTCAGTTCAGTCTTATCTTGCTTGTTGAGGAGAATCGAATTTCCCTGCCAAATTTGATATATCTGCTGATTTTATTCTTGGAAGATTGGCTCATCTCTAAAAAATATCTTATGGGAGACATTACTGGGAGTCCACCCTTCTGGATAATGACAACATGGGTTCTCAATTCTCCTCTATGAATGAAGCGGTAGTGTGCACGACTGACCACTGCTCATTAGTCTGATAGCCAGCGAGGGGAGTAGTGGTACCCATTCACATTACCACCCCAATGACACGGAGGACTCACAGACCCTCATTTAACTCAAGAAAAGTCATGTATCCCATTCATCGCGGCTGAACCTACTATTAGGTCACACGATCATAGATTGGCTCTTTCAAATGACACTCTGATCAGAGTTTGATCAGAGTGTCAGCAAAGTGTGATCCGATTCTCTCGAATGAGAAGATGTAAAAAAAAATTCTCCATCTTCTCCATTGTGTCAGACGTCATCCGAGTGCAATCCAAAGATCTCCACGTACTCATTGTCTTGCATGGCTGAGTGCCCTCCGAATACAATTTGGACATGCAGCGATTTCGAGCTGATCGGCTCGAAAAAATTAAACGTGTGAAGGGGCCCCATAGAATAGCATTCGTTCAAGTGAGATCCAATGTTTTATCGAATAACACTTGGACAGAAAACGCGGTAGTACGAGCGAGCACTTAGATTGGAAAAACATGTTGCTCAACTTTGTGAGTGGCCTCTTCTTTGTTCACAGAGTTGGCCTGCCTCGGCCAGTGACTGGCTGTGCAGGAATTAAATTTCCAGCAGGTTATAATCTGTCACCAAGTTTTCTCCATATAAAATATGGCCAACACCATTAAGGCCTCTTTTACAGTATACTAGTGTAGGGAAGGTGACCTGACGGACGGACGGACTAGTCAGAGTGAAGAAGGAAAGGTTTGCACAGTGTAGGTAGGTGTCAGTTATTACAGTGGGGAAACAGCTAGGAAAGTGTAGTGGACGTGCAGTACCTGGGTTGACCATTAGAGGGCAGGGAGGAGTGTGAGCAAAGGACTTGACATCAGCTTAGGGCTTAGGAAACCGTTGGTCATGGGGGGCGGAGTTACAGTGAACCAGAAAAGGTATAAATACTGAGTGAGGGTTCCAGAAAGTTCCAGTCCCCAGGGGGAGCTCAAGTCACAGGAGGACTACGACAGTCTGGGAACTCTGAGGAAAACCAAATCAGGGGGGACTGAGGAGAGAGAACGTCAGGGGGGTGGTCCTGACAGGAAAGTACCGCAGAAAAGACGAGGCACTGAGGTAAAGCATACCGTACTGAGAGAGACGACTGTTCAGTAAAAGTACTGTTGGTTTACGGACCTAAGGCGGCCACAGTGACAGATCTGACAGGAGCGTCAAAGAGTGAAGAGGGGACGGTGTATACATACACGTCCCCAGTGTAAAGTACGGTGTGCGGGAACCGGCTCTGGGAATTGAGGGCCGATAAGTAAAGTGAAGCAAAGTGAAGTGCATTGAAGTGCGGTGTACTGCGGAGGCCGTCAAGTGGGCGGCAAGAGAATAAAAACTTGGACCTGTTGTACCCGACATTTGCCTCCATCATGTCTCTGTTACATCTCTGCACGGTAAGAGAGGGACCACCCCCCAGCTCGGCCCACGAACCCTACACTAGAATGCTATAAAAAAAAGTCCCCAATATCCTCTGCAGAGCTCAAAAAAGACCTTCTATTATACTCACAGACACCGCTGTTTGGACCAATGGGTGTCTCTGATCATGGTCCAGCATCTCCTCTCTTCATGCGATCACTGTCCTACTTCCCTGTTTCATATGGATGACGCATCCTACATCATCCACATAGTATCCCCCATTGTGCTCCCGCGCAAGCGCACTACTCTATGTGCATGCGTCGGGAAAAACAAAAGATGACCCGGAAGTAAAGCCGGCACTTGCGCACTGCAGTACTTTGCTCTGCCCTCAGCAAAGCAGGGAGAAGTGCGCCTGTGCAGGAGCGCGATAAGCGACACCGCGTGGATGATGAAGAACCCATCAACCATGCGAAGCAGGGAAGCACGATCATAAGAAAGGATGAGACGTCAGATTTAGACCACAGACGCCTAACCGGACTGGACTGCCCCATATGGGAGTATAATAAAAGGTCTTTTTATGGGATCGGCAGACTGGATTGAGAACTTTTTTTTTCTTACGTAATTCTAGTATGCTGTAAAGAAGGCCCTACTGTACTTTATATGGGAAAAACCTGGTGACAGGTTCCCATTAAGTCAGAAAGAAGCAAAGACCAGCGGTCACTTGGGAGTGTCGGGAGATCGGAGAAGGTGAATATTGCTTCTTTTTTCGTTTAGCAGAAATTTTTTTTTTACCACTGGATAACCTCAACATATCACCACTTAGGAAACCAAGGGCAGGGGTATTAATCAAGCACACCAGCTGGATCGGCATCCTCCTATGATTACCAAGCCACCCTGTAGATCCCGGGACCCCCTCCATATCACCACTTAGTCCGGGATAAAAATCACAAAAGTCCGCAGTGCTCTCCTATCCAACCTACACTGTTTTCCAGAAATATGCTAATTTAATCTTTAATCTAATGAATTACTTATCTGCGATGACATTTTATGTAAGTGGGTGAGTAGTGTAAAATCATTTTGTACGTGTGGTTTATTCCTTACCCCGCATATTCCAAATGCTAAGCCCCGACATTCTCACTATTATTGGCACATTTGCTTCATAGGTGACTGATCCTTTATAAAATATCACACCCCATGATTGCCCCACGAGTTCCCGGCATTCAGCATCACTCGTAGGATGAGATAAATGCTTCTAGTAACCGTGGGATGTATTAGGTTTGACAATATGTGTATGGGTGTAAGTATACATAATAAATGCTGATAAATCTAAGGAGTAATACCAATATTTTCGTGATCAATGTTTGCTTCCGTGCAGGAGTACATCATTAACGTATATGAGTAACACAAATGATGGTAGGTTCTCTTAGACGCCAAAGTTGGTGGCGGTAAAAGTCTTCTCCTTCCCTTCTGTTTTGTGTCTCGGAGAAAATCTGCGGCAGGAGCGGGACCCTTAAAGGGTGTAATTTAGAGGTAGAAAAATGTGTTACTGAGTCAGTAGCCATAGAATTGAGAGTTTGAGAAACATTTAGGGATCAGCGATTTTATGCCAAATAGGTTGGACATTCAGTTGCAGTCATTATCAGACTTGTTATTTTAATCAGTGTCTAATGGCATTTGGAATTTTCGATGACAATGGGATTATGGATTTTCATGGTACATGTGTGGGAAAAATTCTCTGAATTGTATGGAAAATACAGCAGTATAAGGGCTTGTGCACATGGACCTATTTGCTGTCTGAGGGCGATTCAACAAAGCATCAGATCGGACTCTGTCTAATGTTAGTCTATGGGGCCGTACACATGTCATATTTTTTCCTTGGACTGAGACCAAGGTAAAATTTGATGCATGCCCGATTTGGATCCGATAGCCAGATCTCACTTGGCCAATGCAAGTCAGTGAGTCTGTAGAAACCCTCAGACTGGACTCAGAAGACATCTGAGTTCTCATTTCCACGGACTGACAGAATGGAGAAGATGAAAAATTTTTTTGTCCATCGTCTCTCCATCCCAAAAAAATTGGAGGAAGTAGGGTGAAACGCGCGTCGGGGCTCAGCCAAACTGTAAAGTAAGCTTTTCCTTTTCGTTATTCCAGCCTCCACTCTAATAAACTACTATTGTTGTCACTTTATGAGATATTGCACAATGATTAGCCTCTTTAGCACTTAGAGGATATATGCACTTGCACTTTATTTTGATATCATCACATGCTGTAATTAATTAGGGAGTATTTTGAGACAATCTATTTTTTTTACTATTGGTATGTGTATTTCATCATTATACTTGTGTACTTACCTTCACTTAAATACATAGAAATGGTATAATATATTGCTATTTCATCTCCCATATTTTTTGAGTCTGCTTTACTAAAATTGTGATTTTATTTATTGGAGTTGTATTGCACCTTTTTGGCCCCTTTGGAATTTTCCCAAGTGAGACCTATTGTTGATTTCTAATTTATTGAGTGCATCCATATGACTGTGCATGGATCTTTCTAAGGATCTATGTTGATTTTATGTTGAATATGGTTTCAAGTTGCAGTGACCCAGGAAGGGAAAATTTTCTAACTGGACTCCAATGAAAATTTGTATGACCACTGGAATTAATGAGACATTATCAATGACTAGTTCCTATTAACTTACCCGAAAAGGAAAAAAAATCTACAACGAGGTTGATCCACTTTATAACTTTTAACACATTTTTTAATCAAAGTACCTAATTATAAAAACCATTGCTATACCTATGCCTTATATAAAATAGGAAAGTATTGGGCAAACATAAGGATCTGAATGAGTTTGACAAAGGAGACAATTGTGATTGGGGTTAAAACACCTTCAAAATGGTAGGACGTAGCAATGGTTAGTACCTACCAAAAGGGGTTAGACAAAAAAGAATCACAGATGAAATGGCAACAGGGCCTAAACAATGTTCACGCTTAGGAATGGTTGAAAGAACAAGACAAAGAGTTCAAGGTGATGATTTAGTCTCCACGTTCTCCAGATGTCAATCCAGTCAAGCATCGGTGGGATTTAGTTGAAAAAACAAGTCTGATCCATACAAGCAGCGCCTCACAATTTACAAGACTTTAACAATCTGCTCCTTACATCTTGGTGACAGATACCACCACCAGGTAACTTCATAGACCTTGTTAAATCCATGCCACAATGGGTCAGAGCTGGTTTGAGACTTGCACGATATTTGGTTAGCTATTTTAATTTCGTAACTCCTATACATTAGCGATTTTTATTTTGTGACTCCTATACATCACCAAAAACACCATACTGGTACACAGACTTACATTTTTCAGGAAGAAGTGGATTCTACATGATTTGTGATGTCATAATTCGCTGATAATTGTTGTTCTGTTTGGGAACCGTTCACTTGCTCGTAGATGCTGAAGGAACCCGTCTCTTTGTTACAAATGATGCAATTCAGTAAATCCTTCAGGCGGAAAAAGCACATATAACAGCTGCATATTACTCTGCCCATCCTACTGCGTTTCTCGGAAAATCAGCCATAGTTAAGGGTGATCAGCGCCATCAGCATCCGGTGTGACAAGTACTTGATTTCCCATCAGTAAATACCTTTGTGTAGCTTTTCCTTTAACAGCCCGAGACTATACATTCTGGTGAATTGTACTAGCTCAAAGGGTAGAGATCATAAAAACATGCGAGATCTGAGATCTGAGCGTCAACTCACTGAACGGCAACACCGCATTGATCTTCTCCTTCACTTCTAACACTTCTCTGTTCTTAATGTAACGGTCTCTAAGACAAAGAGATGGCCTTTGACTGCTCTGTAATCTGCATGAAAGTGCTGGCACTATAGGATCATGTGCTATGTGGTCATTAACCTGGAAACATACCGTATTATACATGATATAAAGACTGTTACTACACTAAATGACAAGCTATTTGCTACTTTTTTAGAGACTTCCATATAGTACCGCGTTGGACCTCCTTTGGCCTCCAGAACTGCAGAAACTTGTGGCATAAATCCCGCTAAATCTTGTAATGCTTCTTCAGGAATTTTAGCAACAGGATAACTTCTAACAGGCTCTGAGCAACCTGTTCTACCTCATCCCAGAGATAGTCTTTAGGATTAAGATGTAAGGACTGTGAAGTCCAGGAAGCAAAGAAAACCCTCAGACATGTTCCTGTAACCAATCCATGTGTATACAACCATTGTGGCATGGGGCATTGTCTTATTGTCATTGGTTAAGCATCCACCAAGTAGGGATGTGCTTGTTTGGTCACAATATTTAGGTAATCCCTACTGTCCAAACATCCAAGTATCCGTGGACCAAGGTGCAACAAGAAAACCTTCTACCATCATTACTCCACCACCACCACCAGCCTGACAGTAATGGATCATCTATCCTCAGATATTAAGGGAGCCAAAGTTTCTAGAAAATATTCCTTCATCATTACTCCACCTCCACCAACCTGATAGGAAGAGATCATCCATTAACAGTTGACAGAGGGACAAGGTGTTCAAACAAAACATTGCCCACCATTACTTCATCTCCAAGAACACGACAGGAAGGGGTAACCGATCCACAGGTATCAGAGGACCAAGGCTTGCCAACAAAACAGTGTCCCACCATTTCTCTACCTCTACCAGCCTGACAGGAAGGGATCATCCATTCACTGGTAACAGAGAACCAAGGTGTGCCAACAAAACATTCCCTCACCATTCCACCATTCCTTCATCTCCATCAACGTGACAGGAAGGGGTCATCAACCCACAGATATCAGAGGACCAAGGTGTGCCAACAAAACATTCCCTCACCATTACTTCATCTCCATCAACGTGACAGGAAGGGGTCATCAACTCACAGATATCAGAGGACCAAGGTGTGCCAACAAAACATTCCCTCACCATTACTTCATCTCCATCAACGTGACAGGAAGGGGTCATCGACCCACAGATATCAGAGGACCAAGGTGTGCCAACAAAACATTCCCTCACCATTACTTCATCTCCATCAACGTGACAGGAAGGCGTCATCAACCCACAGATATCAGAGGACCAAGGTGTGCCAAGGAAACAATGTTCTAGCATTGCTCTACCTCCACCAGCATGACAGGAAGGGATTATCCATCCACTGGTATTAGGGGAGCTAGAGTGTCAAGAAAACATCCCCACACCAGTACTCCATTTCCTACAGCCGGACACTAAGGAATCATCCATCCACAAATAACAGATGATCAGAATATGTTAAGAAAACATTCCCCATAACATTACTCCATCTCCACCGACCTGAACTGTTCACACCTTATAGCAAGGGTCCAATCATTCCAACTACTTGCACCAAATTCTGACCATTTCCATCAGCTTGGAGCAACAAAGTCTGGATCCATGTGACCGAGCAATGTAGCCCTTTCTTCTAATTTTTACAGGTTATTGGTGATTAATGGAAGCATTTTTGTGGTTTAAATAGATATGGGAAGTGTTTCTAGGTCTCTTGTACTACTCATTGATATATTTTTTGTTCTTTTATGCACCGGAATCGCCTTCCAGTTTCTATTAGACATCAATGGCACTTGCACTACTTATCTGCTGATAGAGCCCATCCGCAAAGGAACGTTGACTTGTGCGCTCAGTCGAGTTAGTTGGAGAACCTGCCTTGTATTCGTCTGCAATTTGCATGATTTGATGAATAAAGTGGCCATTCAGTGTGTATAATCTATATCACACGCTAAATTATACATTTTACAATCTATACATATTCATATGTACCAATAGAAAAAAAATTACACTATATAATTTATACTATATAGGGCATTATACTATTCTGCATGTTACTTTATACATTAATTATACCATACTCTATATTAAAAGGGGTTGTCCTGTCATACGATATCGATGACCTAACCTTAAGAAAGGTCATCAATATCAGGTCAGTAGGAGTCTCACAGCCAGCAATCAGCTATTAGCTCCATCACCTGAATGGAAACATTGAAGGAAACTGTACAGCACAGCTCCAATAAATGTATTGTGCCACCATAGAGTAATAGAGATCAACTATTTAAAGAGAATTTGTCAGTAAGATCAACCCCCGCAAACTCCTTATATGTGAATACAGGCTAAATTCATGGACACCTTTATATTTTCTATCTGTTGCTGCATTTTGTGAAATCAGCATTTTAATTCCAAATATGAGAATACAAGCTAAATCCATGGACACCTTTATATCTTCTATCTGTTGCTGCATTTTGAGAAATCAGCATTTTAATTCACATACAAATGTGCCATTAAGTGCTCTGGGACTGAGAACTTCCCAAGCATCTGCCTCCTGAAAATGGTTCTCCACCCATTCTGAAAATGGTTTTACACAATCTTTGCTCCATCCCCTGTTAGATGTTTCTCCGACAGAGATATGTGAATCGTCCCAAATTAGAATTTTATTATTTATTATTATTTATTTATATAGCACCATTGGTTCCAAGGTGCTGTACATGAGAAGGGGTTACATACAGATTACAGATATCACTTACAGCAAACAAACTAACAATGACAGACTGATACAGAGGAGAGAGGACCCTGCCCTTTCGGGCTTACATGCTACAGGATGGTGGGGAAGGAGACAGTAGGTTGGGGGGTTACAGCAGTTCCAGTATTGGCGAGGAGGCAGCGGGGATCACTGCAGGCTGTAGGCTTTCCCGAAGAGCTGGGTTTTCAGGTTCCGTCCGAGTGTAGTTGATAGCCGGATGTGTTGGGGCAGGGAATTCCAGAGGATGGGGGCTATTCGGGAGAAGTCTTGGAGGCGGTTGGGTGAGGAGCGAATAAGTGTGGAGGAGAGAAGGAGGTCTTGGGAGGACCGGAGATTCCATTGATAGGAAACAGATACAGGGGTGATTGATTGGGGTTCAGGAGAGATGGATGATGAAGGTATTACAGGCAGGACACATACCTGAGGAAGAAGCAGATCGATTGTCAGATTGATAGTAATAGTGAAGCATAGTAATAATAATAATAATGAAGCATCTATAGCAGGGAGTTATTTTTCAGGCATTATTTCAGATATTATCCTTAGACAACATCCTTGGAAAGACAGACCGAGGTCAGACAGACCTTCAGAATTTGCAAGTTTCATAGAATTTTTCCCCAAAAATTAGATTCATGGTGAATCGATTCACCACAAATTTCATGAACTTCAATTGCATATGCTACACGGCTACATGTAAACAGATGGTACCTGTTATTCTGTGCTGTCACACACTATCTGTTCAGTTTATTTAGTGTTTTATGACTAAAGGGCCCTTTACACATAGCGAGATCGCTAGCGATATGGCTAAAGTGTCACTGATTTTGTGACGCAGCAGCGATATCACTAGCGATCTTGCTACATGTGATACTCACCTCCAACCGGCTCGCCCGCTGGCTATTGCTGATCGCGCGAGATCGGCCTGGTCCATTTCTCATCGTTGGCTTCCTGCTGGCGCCGACGAGCGAGCCATGGACGCAGGCGGAAGACGGTCACCCTCGCCGCGTCTGACAGGTGAGTACGACCGCCGACTGCTGCTGCATCGTTAGTGAGATCTGCCTGTTTGGCAGCTCACTAGCGACCATGTAGCGATGCACCAGCGATCCTGACCGGGTCATATTGTGGTTGGGATCGCTGGTGCATCGCTAAATGTAACGGGGCCTTAAGATGTGAGCTGTGAAATCATCTCACTATCCAGAGTCACCCCAAAATAGCTGCATTTCCTGCCTCAGCTTTTATACAGGCTGTGCTAGTCCTTTCAGATTGGCTGTGCTGTGCTATTTGGTGATTCAGCCGCATGGCAATATTAGGAACCTCCACTTCCCCCTGACCATGCCACAGACCTTGCGAGCCTTCTCTAACTGAGGCAGTCTTCTACAATGTGTAAAATAGCTGCAACCATTTTTAGCGATTAGCCCAAATTGAATTAAAATTGTTCAAATTTACCATGTATAGCACATTTTTTTTAAAATTCAGCAAAAATTAAATTTGCAGCAAATCGATGTCTTGTATTCGACCATTGCTCAGGACTGACTGTGACCTATAAGAAGGCAGTAGAGCTTGGAATCATTTGCAATATATAATGCATTCCAGAAGTTGTATTAAACATTATACCTTTCATATGAAGATCTGTTAGTTTTCCCCCCCCATATTTTTATAAATCTTTGTAGAAAGAACGTCTCTGTTTCATGGCGTTATCCCTTGATTCTGTTAACAGTTATCCTTCGTTAATCGTTTTCTCTTTTGATGCATCTTTAGTTATTATGCCAATGAGCGGAGGTAATGGGCACAAGTTGATATAAAATATGTATTAATTACATAAACAGAGAATGTGGCAATGGGCCAGATACCTACATTTGGATCTGCACCCAGTGTACCATGTATAAATATCAGATAATGTAATATTTAATGGCTGTAACCCAGTTTGCTGTCTACGGCTACCATTGCTGTCGCTATTCCAGACAGAAGAAATGTTTCTCTACATATTGTTGTGAGTCTCTTTTACAACATCTTCTATTTTATATTTTTTCCAAAAATTGAATTTCACCCCGTCGGAGAAGATAAGGGCAAACTTCTCCAACAGTAAGGATATGTGCACACCACTTTTTATTTTAGACAACTCCGAACCCGGTGAGTTTTTCATGGGAAAGCCATCTCATGACAAGCCGGTGGATGTTGTCCTGAAGCATCTTTTTTTAATGGAATAAACTAATGAACATCCATGTTGAAGCCTGGTCACTTTTTTTATGCCACTTAACGTCTTTGGAAACCTGAAGTGGTCAAAAGACTGGACATACGAAGAGCAAATGGTTTTTACATTGCTATGCATATATACATTTGTTTGAATGTTTAGAGCTTTTTCAGGTGATTTATTGAGCATACCCGCCTGAAAAAGCTGTCCTTTACGCATACTCTAAGGGTGCGCTTCTGTAAAGTAGTAATTAGGGAGACCCCCAGAACTGTAGCTAGACTTTCGTTCACCGGATTTAAAAGACTCAATATAGTATCGTCTACTTGTGTTTGGCATAGGCAAAGTGGCATGTTGGTGTCCACCCTCCTCCGATACTCAAAACCTTGGGCAAATGCATGGGTTGCCCTCCCCGATCTCTGCATTGGAGTCTTTTTGGTAGAGAAGATATATATTTGTTTTTCGTCATTTGAGAAGATGCCTTTTTACCATATTTAACAAAATTTATTTTCTTTGAAACACATCACTTGTACGGGGCAATTGTAGGGCGCCTGTGGACATTAGGGTGCCTTTTTATGCCTCTGATCTCCCATGGAGAAATGTATATTTTTTTCTTTTGCATATCATAGGTACCTCAGCATGCTAGGAGATAAATGTATATCCTTTGAGAATCCGACTACTTAGACTCCCCCTTCCCAATCTAGAGTGGTGACCAATTCTTCATTCATAGTTTAGTGGAAAGCTGATCACACTTACCATTATTATTCCATCTACCAAAAAAAAAGCGGGGTACTCCAAATTACATCAGTGACAACAACTTTCATCGATGCCAAAAATATCATGTTCCATCAATATCAAGAAGGTTTTCTTGCAAAATTTGTATGTATCACTTCTCCGAATTGCAGCTTTGACCTTACATTACTTCCAGTAAACAAGGAATTGTCGTCAGAGCCCATCCAATCATATATTCATCACCTGTACTGTGCATCGGTGCTGAAAATTATTAGTAACATAACCGTTTTAGGCTAGTTTCACATTAGCGTTTTTTTGCGCAGCGCATCGGGCGCATAAAAAACGCAAAGAAAAACGCAAAACAAACGCGCGTTTTTTTAACGTCATGCGCACGCTGATGTGTAAAAAAAACGCAGCGTTGTTTGCGTTTTACATGCGTTTTTTGCATGCGTTGGCGTTTTTTATGCGCATGCGTTTTTAAGTGTGACGTTTTTTCCATTGTCTAGAGAACATTCTAGACTTGTTTAACTCAAAAACGCATGCGCAAAAAAACGCAAGCGTGCGCAAGAACATGCGCACGCATGCGTTCCCATAGGCTCCAATGTGGTGTTTTTGCGCATTCCGTGCGCAAGCGTGCGCATGCGTTTTTTTGACGAGACAGGGCGGAACCAAAAATGCAACATGTTGCGTCTGGCGCGCCTGGCGCAAAAGACAAAAAAACGCATGCGCACGAAAACGCAAGTATGCGCAAGACCATGCGCACGTCATGTTAAGTATAGGTGCGCAGTGCGCATGCGCACGGGTGCGCACGATGCGCTGCGCACAAAAGCGCTAATGTGAAACCAGCCTTAACTCTTTTCGAACATGGTACATATTGGTACGTCCTATGCCGGGTATAGGTGTATGGAGAACACTCGGGAGCCGAGCACTTTCCTTGTCGGGCAGGTGTTGTCTGTGTTAAACTGCCAGCACCTGCCTATCACAGCAGTGATCGGAGCTAGCTCAATCTCTGTCAGGGACGTGATTATGGGGTGTTCATTCGGTGGGGAACATCAGCCCCCACAATGTGATCACGAATTGCCGAAAGGTCGCCATTGCAGCCCAGAATCTAATGAAGCCTATAAAACCTGGTTGGGCTATATAGCACAAGTGAACAAATGATAACTGGTTTAAGCCCCCATAGAGAACCTAAAATAAATAAATAAAAAAAATTTGAAAAAAAATAAAACTTTGAGTAAAAAAATTAAATTTGGTATCACAATGTCTGGAAAAGTCTGTTTTATCAAAATACTAGCTGAAGAGTCCGGCGCTGCCCGGGCATAGTAACTAACTATGGATAGTTATAACAAATTATAATAATTATATCTATATATTTGATTATGTACAAAAGAGAGAAAGTGATGGCACTCACCGTTCTGTTGTGAAAATTCTTTATTGATTAAAAGGCATTAGCACGGGAGGAACGTACAGAGAGTGGACGACGGCAGTTTCACGCACTTGCGCTTCAACGGGTCCTGAGGCTCAATGCCTTTTAATCAATAAAGAATTTTCACGACAGAACGGTGAGTTCCATCACTTTCTCTCTTTTGTACATAATCAGATTACATGTTTGCTTTTCTGGATTGAGCACCCGTTCGGACGGTAGTTTGGTGGTCGGTCTAGGTGTGTGATTTTGGACTTGAATAGTAGTCATGGAACTGCTTAGGGGTTAAGGAGCAGTGCCGAATCTTCTGTCTCTTATATCTATATATTTAAAGCTGAGTGTATAGCCTCGCCCACTCTGTATAGCCACATTCACTATAATATCCCACATCATCCCGTCAGCCAGAGCTACCGGACTACTAATATCCCACATCATCCCGTCAGCCAGAGCCACCAGACCACCAGACTACTACCCCTAATATCCCACATCATTCCATCAGCCAGAGCCACTGGACTACTACCCCTAATATAATATCCCACATCATCCCATCAGCCAGAGCCACCGGACAACTACCCATAATATCCCACATTATCCCGTCAGCAAGAGCCACCGGACTACTACCCATAATATCCCACATTATTCCATCAGCCAGAGCCATCGGACTACTACCCCTAATATCCCACATCATCCCATCAGCCAGAGTCACCGGACTACTACCCCTAATATCCCACATCATCCCATCAGCCAGAGCCACCGGACTACTACCCCTAATATCCCACATCATCCCGTCAGCCAGAGCTACCGGACTACTACCCATAATATCCCACATTATCCCATCAGCCAGAGCCATCGGATTACTACCCCTAATATCCCACATCATCCCGTCAGCCAGAGCCACTGGACTACTACCCCTAATATCCCACATCATTCCATCAGCCAGAGCCACTGGACTACTACCCCTAATATAATATCCCACATCATCCCATCAGCCAGAGCCACCGGACAACTACCCATAATATCCCACATCATTCCGTCAGCCAGAGCTACCGGACTACTACCCATAATATCCCACATTATCCCATCAGCCAGAGCCATCGGATTACTACCCCTAATATCCCACATCATCCCGTCAGCCAGAGCTACCAGACTACTACCCCTAATATCCCACATCATTCCATCAGCCAGAGCCACTGGACTACTACCCCTAATATAATATCCCACATCATCCCATCAGCCAGAGCCACCGGACAACTACCCATAATATCCCACATCATTCCGTCAGCCAGAGCTACCGGACAACTACCCCTAATATCCCACATCATCCCATCAGCCAGAGCCACCGGACTACTACCCCTAATATCCCACATCATCCCGTCAGCCAGAGCCACCGGACAACTACCACTAATATCCCACATCATCCCACCAGCCAGAGCCATCGGACTACTACCCCTAATATCCCACATCATCCCATCAGCCAGAGCCACCGGACTACTACCCCTAATATCCCACATCATCCCATCAGCCAGAGCCACCGGACTACTACCACTAATATCCCACATCATTCTGTCAGCCAGAGCCACTGGACTACTACCCCTAATATCCCACATCATGCCGTCAGCCAGAGCCACCAGACTACTACCCCTAATATCCCACATCATCTCATCAGCCAGAGCCACCGGACTACTACCCCTAATATCCCACATCATCCCGTCAGCCAGAGCCACCGGACTACTACCACTAATATCCCACATCATCTCATCAGCCAGAGTCACCGGACTACTACCACTAATATCCCACATCATCCCATCAGCCAGAGCCACCGGACTACTACCACTAATATCCCACATCATTCTGTCAGCCAGAGCTACCAGACTACTACTCCAAATATCCCACATCATTCCATCAGCCATAGCCACTGGACAACTACCACTAATATCCCACATCATCCCGTCAGCCTGGAGTCAGAACCAGAGTGTCGAGTGGAACGGTCCTAACTTCCATACTGGGGATCCCTTTAAGAGAGGCCTGGCATCAGAACCAGAGCGCTGAGTGGATTTGCCCTGACTTCCATACCAATGATCCCTTTAATAGAAGCCTGAGGTGAGAATCAGAGTGCTGAGGGATTTACCCTAACTTCCATACCCAAGATCCCTTTAAGAGAGGCCTAGGGTCAGGACCAAAGCGCAGAGTGGATTTTCCCTCACTTCCGTACCGAGGATCCCTTTAAGAGGGGACTTGGGTCAGAACCAGAGCGCTGAGTGGATTTGCCCTAACTCCCATACCGGGGATCCCTTTAAGAGAGCCTGGGATCAGAACCAGAGCGCTGAGTGGATTTGCCCTGACTTGCATACCAATGATCCCTTTAATAGAACCCTAGGGTCAGAATCAGAGCACCGAGGGATTTGCCCTAACTTCCACACAGGAGATGCCTTTAAGAGAGCCTGGGGTCAGTACCAGAGAATTTGAAGGCAATTGCCCTGACTTCCATACTGGGCATCCCTTTAAGAGATGCCTGGGGTCAGAATTAAAGCGCTGGATGGATTTGCCCTGACTTCCATACCAGAGATCCCTTTTACAAGGGCCTGGGGTCAGTACCAAAGCGCAGAGTGGATTTGCCCTAAATTCCATACCAATGATCCCTTTAAGAGTCCCTGGGGTCAGAACCACAGAGCTGAGTGGAATGGTCCTAACTTCCATACCAGGGATCCCTTTAAAAGAGGCCTGGGGTCAAAACCAAAGCGCTGGATGGATTTGCTATGACTTCCTTACCAATGATCCCTTTAAGAGGGAATATGTACCTATATGATGGAGGATGTGTGATGGGTATATGGGCACGGGAGGTGGGATTCATTTCTGTCATGTGCTCTTTGCTCCTTTCTGGGGGGCAGACAATGGCTGGGAGCTTATGTTCCCAGGGATGCTAGATTTCTCCCACCATGTCAGTGTCTGCTGAGGTGTTGTCAAGTGGGAAAACTGTTGGTCATAGCAACCAATCACAGCTCAGCTTCTTTTAAACAGCTCTGGTGAAATGAAAGATGCTTTGTGATTGGTTGGTGATACACACACACACACACTCATTTTTATATATAGAGATAAACATGTTTAACTTGTAAGATAAAGGTCATAGAAAAAAAACAGAATTGCTGTTTTTTGGGGGCTGCAGAAGTTTCTCAACAAAAATGTAATAAAAAGCAACCAAAACACTGTATGTATTCCAAAATTTTATCAAAGACTAAACCTCATCACAGAAAAATGAGTCCATCAACCGAGGCAATAAATATGTTATGGGTCTCGAAAAATAGTTGCACAAATCATATATTTTTTTTTTCTTACAAAGTTATACAAGATTGAGATCGTCGTAATTGTACTGACCGAGCAGAATCATGCTGACGGATTACTTTTACTGCACAATAAACACTGTAAAAACAAAACCCAAAATACAACGGAATTCCATTTTTCACAATATCATCGCACTTAGAATTTTTTTTTTTACCATATTTTATAACATTATATGGTAAAATGAAAGGTGTCATTCAAAACTATACACTAGCAAATCTGATAAAAGCAATGGATATTTCGTGTCCTCCAGAAAGTGAAGTTTTATTGAATTTCTCAAAAATAAAGTTACAGAATGAGAAAAAATATTCAAAATACACTGCTCAAAAAAATAAAGGGAACACTAAAATACCACATCCTAGATATCGCTAAATGAAATATTCCAGTTGCAAATTTTTATTCATTTTATAGTGGAATGTGTTCAGAACAATAAAACATAAGAATTATCAATGTAAATCAAAATGAATATCCCATAGAGGTCTGGATTTGGAATGATACTCAAAATCAAAGTGGAAAATCAAATTACAGACTGATCCAACTTCAGTGGAAATGCCTCATGACAAGGAAAAGATGCTCAGTAGTGTGTGGCCTTCACGTGCCTGTAAACAATGCCAGGGCATGTTCCTGATGAGATGGCAGATGGTCTCCCGAGGGATCTCCTCAAAGACCTGTACTAAAGCATCCGTCCAGTCCTGGACAGTCTGTGGTGCAATGTGACGTTGGTGGATGGAGCGTCACATAATGTCCCAGATGTGCTCAATCGGATTCAGGTCTGGGGAATGGGTGGGCCAGTCCTTAGCTTCAATGCCTTCATCTTGCAGGAACTGCTGACACACTCCAGTCACATGAAGTCTGGCATTGTCCTGCATTAGGAGGAACCCAGGGCCAACCGCACCAGCATATGGTCTCACAAGGGGTCTGAGGATCTCATCTCGGTACCTAATGGCAGTCAGGCTACCTCTGGCGAGCACATGGAGAGCTGTGCGGTCCTCCAAAGAAATGCCAACCCACACCATTACTGACCCACTGCCAAACCGGTCATGCTGAAGGATGTTGCAGGCAACAGATCGCTCTCCACGGCGTCTCCAGACTCTGTCACGTCTATCACATGTGCTCAGTGTGAACCTGCTTTCATCTGTGAAGAGCACAGGGCGCCAGTGGTGAATTTGCCAATCCTGGTGTTCTGTGGCAAATGCCAAGCGTCCTGCACGGTGTTGGGCTGTGAGCACAACCCCCATCTGTGGACGTCGGGCACTCAGACCATCCTCATGGAATCGATTTCTAACCGTTTGTGCAGACACATGCACATTTGTGGCCTGCCGGAGGTCATTTTGCAGGGCTCTGGCAGTGCTCCTCCTATTCCTCATTGCACAAAGGTGGAGGTAGTGGTCCTGCTGCTGGGTTGTTGCCCTCCTACGGCCCCCTTCAAGTCTCCTGGTGTACTCGCCTGTCTCCTGGTAGCGCCTCCAGCCTCTGGACACTACGCTCACAGACACAGCAAACCTTGCCACAGCTCGCATTGATGTGCCATCCTGGATGAGCTGCACTACCTGAGCAACTTGTGTGGGTTGTAGAGTCCATCTAATGCTACCACGAGTGTGAAAGCACAGCCAACATTCAAAAGTGTGTCTTGATAATTGCCAATAATTTCCATCTGTTGTCTATTCCATTTGCACAACAGCATGTGAAATTGATTGTCAATCAGTGTTGCTTCCTAAGTGGACAGTTTGATTTCACAGACGTTTGATCTACTTGAAGTTATATTCTGTTGTTTAAGGGTTCCCTTTATTTTTTTGAGCAGTGTATTAGCAAAAAATATGTTGTAGTTTAACTTAGTGATCTGTGTATCCCTGTGTGTGAACAGCTCTTCTTCGTGGCTTAAGAAGAGAAGACTCCCAAGCTTATGACATCCATTTAGACATACCAAGTGGAATCGCATTTGTGAGACAACCCCCTATAATATAACCACTTTGTTTTAATTTTTTTCTTTTGGTGTTGATCGACGTCTTAACTTCATCCGAGAACAAATCTTTGTGTAAGGCTATAGACGTAAACTATTAAATCAATGCAAATTAAATAATTACACGCAGAGTACATTGCAAAAACATCAAATGCTTTGACCGTTGCGGAATATAAATTCCCATTGCTCATCTGTGCATGTCCACAATGTGCAAATCTGGAGCCAGAAGGTTTTTTCGCGTTGACAACACATCTTTCATGGTTCAGCAATGATCCGAGTGCTTGATTGTGTTTGTTGACTGGGCATCATAACCTTCTCATAGTAATGACATGGAAACCGTACGACACTCATCGTTCCAATTTGTCAAAGAACCTCTGGCAAAAAAAAACAAAACAGAAACCCCCCCCAAAATTTCACAATCTGGAATCAAATTGTTATTACCGGAAACTGCACCACTTTTGTTTTATCGCCTCTAGTTTTTGGACATAAGGCCAATTGCACTTATTCCTTTTCACAAGCGAATTCCTAAAAATTCTGTGATTTAACAGTCTCTGAAAATAACTTGTATAAATTAATAAGTAACAGTATAAGCAGAAAGAAAATTTGCCACAATTTGATTATCAGTTCACCTACTCCTTGAGTCAAACGCCAACAGATAAGCTGTGAAAACCCATTGGCACATTTACACATTTTGCACATTTCTCTCGTTGATACTTTTCTGCTCCTTACAGTGAACCTCCTGAGTAATCATCAGCATCCAAGATTGGACCTAACACGCTGGATAAGGGTACTGTGCTGCTTTTTGTTGGAACAGAGTAGAATGGATCCACCTTCGATGCCAATTTTTTCCTCCGTGCTATAACTTTAGAGACGTATCAGGGTTCGATTTTTAACGGCACGAGCTGTAGTTTTTCTCATTACTATTTGAGGTCTGTATCACGTTTCCGATCTCTATGTTTGGGGAGGTGAAGTGACCAAGAAACTGCGATTCTGTCTTTTAAATAGGCTTGTCCACTACTTTTACTGATTGATGGGGGTTCGACAATTTATAACTCCGTCAATCAGCTGTTCTTGGTGCCGGTGGTGGCTGGAAGTGCTCCGTCTACAGATACTGGCGGAAGCCGGGTACTGTACATCTGCTCTTTATTCAAATCAATAGGGGGAAGATGTGCAGAAATGGGCAGTTTCCCCTGTTACTAGACATAGTAGCTCCATAACTGAGCACTTCCAGCCACTGATGGTACCAAGAAAGGCTGATCGGTGGAGTTATAGATTGTCGCACCCCCACCGATCAGACATTGATGATCTATCCTAAGTTAAAGTAGTGGAAAGCTACTAAATTTTTTTTGTTGTTTTGGCATCTACATTATGGGATACATATTATATTAGTCTAGACCTTTACGCCTGTTGCAAAACCAAATATGTTATTTTATTTACATTCTGAGAAAGGAGATCCTATAAACTTTTTTATGTTCTAAAAACCAAATACCGTATATGATTTTAATTGCATCCTGATTGCTTGGACAATATATTGCAATGCTACAGTATTACAGTGTATTAGTAAATTGTCTATCTCCTGAGAAGCCTAGGCTAGGCTTTATTGGTGTACAAATATGGCAGGCACTAGAGCCTTCAGTAGGCTTCACATCTGCCACAACTACACAACTATGTACAGTGGATGAATGCTCATCAGAGTAGACTTCCTAGGCGCTCTGGATCCCGTCACTTCCCCAAGTTCACCAGGGGGTGGTGCTTGTGTCGACCTTTCTAAAGAGCGCTGTTACTTTGTTCACTACAGTCTCCACTGCCCGATGTTACACTTGAAGAATCCATCTACACTCACTGGCCACTTTATTAGGTACACCTGTCCAACTGTGTGTTAAGACTTAATTTCTTATCAGCCAATCACATGGCGGCAACTCAGTGCATTTAGGCATGTAGACATGGTCAAGACAATCTCCTGCAGTTCAAACCGAGCATCAGTATGGGGAAGAAAGGTGATTTGAGTGCCTTTGAACGTGGCATGATTGTTGGTGCCAGAAGGGCTGGTCTGAGTATTTCAGAAACTGCTGATCTACTGGGATTTTCACGCACAACCATCTCTAGGGTTTACAGAGAATGGTCCGAAAAAGAAAAAAAATCCAGTGAGCGGCAGTTCTGTGGCCGGAAATGCCTTGTTGATGCCAGAGGTCAGAGGAGAATGGGCATACTGGTTCGAGCTGATAGAAAGGCAACAGTGACTCAAATTGCCACCCGTTACAACCAAGGTAGGCAGAAGAGCATCTCTGAACGCACAGTGCGTCGAACTTTGAGGCAGATGGGCTACAGCAGCAGAAGACCACACTGGGTACCACTCCTCTCAGCTAAGAACAGGAAACTGAGGCTACAATTTGCACAAGCTCATCGAAATTGGACAGTAGAAGATTGGAAAAACCTTGCCTGGTCTGATGAGTCTCGATTTCTGCTGCGACATTCGGATGGTAGGGTCAGAATTTGGCGTAAACAACATGAAAGCATGGATCCATCCAGCCTTGTATCAATGGTTCAGGCTGGTGGTGGTGGTGTCATGGTGTGGGGAATTTTTTCTTGGCACTCTTTGGGCCCCTTGGTACCAATTGAGCATCGTTGCAACGCCACAGCCTACCTGAGTATTGTTGCTGACCATGTCCATCCCTTTATGACCACAATGTACCCAACATCTGATGGCTACTTTCAGCAGGATAATGCGCCATGTCATAAAGCTCGAATCATCTCAGATTGGTTTCTTGAACATGACAATGAGTTCACTGTACTCAAATGGCCTCCTCAGTCACCAGATCTCAATCCAATAGAGCATCTTTGGGATGTGGTGGAACGGGAGATTCGCATCAGGGATGTGCAGCCGACAAATCTGCGCCAACTGTGTGATGCCATCATGTCAATATGGTCCAAAATCTCTGAGGAATGCTTCCAGCACCTTGTTGAATCTCTGCCACGAAGAATTGAGGCAGTTCTGAAGGCAAAAGGGGGTCCAACCCGTTACTAGCATGGTGTACCTAATAAAGTGGCCAGTGAGTGTATATTGTCTCCAATTCAGGTTAATCGGGATCATATGCATGTTACAAATCAGTTCTGGAACACTATTAAATGACAGTGACAGACAGTTGTAAATGTTTATTGGAGTGACTGGACTTTCATAATCCCTGCAATATAAGAACTCATCCTGGAAGTCACAGCATATATTTTAAGACCAGACAAAGAACAGGAGTCCTTCTTAGAATTAACTAAGGTCAATATTAATAATATTTTACAGCAGTAAAAGGACAAGGAATTCACAGAGAGGGAATCCACACCTATTGTAGCAATAATAGTCATGCTTCTGTGTAACTTGCTGTCTACTGACTGTTGCAAAGTGTAATCTGTAATCGAAAAAAACACTGAGATGGGTTCCAGGACACAGTGGCATGTCTTTATCTCTCCTCGGGAAGTAGGGGTGACCCTTTGTCTCTCAACTGGAAACAAAGGCAGGTTGGTCCTTGTTTCTCTACAGGAAGTTAGGGTGACACTTTGTCTCTTTACAGAAAGCAGAGGCTTTTATTTGTTGCTCTACAGGAAGTGAGGGTGATCCTTTGTTTCTCTACAGGAAGTAGAGGTGGGCATTTTTTCTCAACAAGAAGTGGGAGTGGGTCTTTGTTTCTCTACATCAGCGTTTACCAAACTCCAGTCCTCACGACCCCCAACAGGTCATGTTTTCAGGATTTACTTAGTATTTCACAGGTGATGGAAGTATCATCAAGACATCAGGAATTCTCTCACATGTGTAACACTATGGTAATCCTGAAAACATGACCTGTTGGGGTCCACAAGGACTGGAGTTTGGGAACCACTGCTGTACATGAAGTGTAGTGGACCTGTGTCTCTCAACTGGAAGTCGTTGTCTCTCTTGAGAAAGTAGGGGTGAGCCTTTGTCTCTTTACTGAAAGTAGGGGTGGGTATATATCACTCTACAGGATCTGATGGTGGGCCTTTCCCTCTATAAAAAGCAGGGGTGGATCCTTGTCTCTCTACAGGAAGTGGGAACATATATTGGTTTCTCTACAGGAAGTGGGAGCAGGCTTTTGTCTCTCGACAGGAAGTGAGGACATGTTATTGTTTCTCTACAGGAAGTGGGGGCAGGTCTTTGTCTCTCTACAGGAAGTGGGAACATATATTTTTTCTCTACAGGAAGTGGGAGCAGGCCTTTGTCTCTTGACAGAAAGTGAGGACATGTTTTTGTTTCTCTACAGGTAGTGGGGGCAGGTCTTTGTCTCTCGACAGGAAGTGAGGACATGTTTTTGTTTCTCTACAGGAAGTGGGGGCTGGGCTTTGTCTCTCTACAGGAAGTGGGGAAGAGCCTTTCACTCTCTGTAGGAAGTGTGGGTCTTTGTCTCTCTAGAAAAAGTAGAAATGGGTCTTAATTTCTTTACAGTAAGTGGGGACATACTTTGTCTTTCTACAGGAAGTGGGGGGACAGGTACTTATTTTACTACAGGAAGTGGAAGTGGGTCTTTGTCTCTCTGCTCTCCTGACTTCCAACTAAATACAAGTCAAACAGATGGGAGAACTTCTAGTTCGGGACAGGCAAGCTACTAAACAACACTGAGAGCAATGGGAACAAAGAAATTAGGTTTCAGCACCTATAGTGTTGGTAGAATGGTGATTGATAGGAACTGCCCAAAAAACAGGAGTGGCAAGTTACAGAAAATGAACAAAATGTTTTAAAGTACCTTTATGAAACATTATATTTCATACTTCGCTGTCACATTTACAGAAAAAAACACGGCTGTACCAAACTCTCCAGATCTAGTTCGAGATCTCCTCCTTAGTTGATTATAGGGGGCTTCTAAAGAAGAATATCCAAAAGTCAGAAAGGAATCGAAAACCAGTTATATTCTATGTCTTTATTTATAAAAATACATTAATAAAATACATTAGCTACTTCCATAATTTAATTAATTTATATTTATTCATATATTTTTTTTTACTAATTATTACTTTACGCTTGTTATAAAGCGTTCCGTGACTAAATGACCGAACATCGTAAAATATGAATATACATAGAAGTTGGAGAAAATACACTTAGTATTCTAGCATCCAGCTATGTCCCTAAAGCGGAGCCGCCCCGTAGGCATCTGCTTGCTTTTGTCCGTGATTGTACAACATGTTTGAGTATGTGTTAACATAATAAACAGACCCGGCGCCGGCCCAGGAGGGCTGACAGTCTGCCCTACAGCAAGTATTTGTTGATGTTCCACAAGTGTCAGCGTATTAAGCAACAATCTGAAACAGATTAAAAAAAAAACAAATTGGGTGAAAAAAAACCAAAAACAAAAAAAAATTTCATATTCCCATCTGGTGACACCTTTTACAAATTAGGACAATAGGACCGTATTATCTTCTGCCAACATTTCCAAGAACTCTTATCGACTTGTTTTGATTTTCTATTAAAGTGCAACATTTTATACCTGACTGTAAACATTTGAAGGTTAATATAACTTTTGCTGTCTTAATGCATTGAGATGAAACTGATAAATTTAGATACCAGTTGGCGTGGGAGGAAGATAAATGGCTGCAGGTGGAGATTGATTAGTGGGCAGTGATGTGGCCAGCTTATATAATATAACCTATCGTTTTCTGCAAATTTGTATCATCAAGTAGAGAATATTGTAGCGTTCTGAAAAAAAAAGGATCTTCGTCTTCGTCTCATACGCAAATATTACTGTTTGACCTTTCTGCGTGTCTAGGTATACTATATGCACAGTTTTTATTGAACAGTTAGATTTATTAGTTTCATAGACATTAGATTTTCATCAGCAGATTCGGATTTAGCCTAACACCTTTGGGAATAGCCCAATGGAAAGAGAAATTGGACAGCCTGGATTTTCTTGCCTGCTCGAAATAATTTTTCTATAGAATCCCTAATTCCCTATATCATCTTTCAAGTTTTTCTGAAGGTGAAAATTCGCTTTAGAAAAAATGGAAAAGTGTTTTGCATTAAGTGTTAGGTATTTTATGCTATAATATATTATATATATTACTAGTGGTGTACTTTTTGCTTGGGCATTGTGATAATTTAAGATTAGAAATTAGTCAAAAGATTTGGAATGCCCTGATGTAGCATCCACTTTGGTACTTCTTGGCAGCTGGACCAGGTCAATGTGAACTTTTTGGCAATTATTAGGCATCATGATGTCTTGTGAGGCCCACGTCATAACGTGGCGTGAGCTGTGACATCATGACATATTAGGTTTTTCGTAAAAGCAAGGGGCCACCTCAGAATGCCGGTATTCAGGTACCAGTTAAAGAAGTTCACACCACCCAGGGACGGTTGCCACAGAGTGCCAAAGTGGATGATGGACCGTGATAGTGCAAATCTTTTGCTATTGTATAACTAAGATGCATAAAAGCATAGTCAGAGATACCTATAAGCGTAAACTCTATCAGGAGAGTAACAATCGCGGTCGCAGAAGGTGTGACTGCACCAAGCCTTTTCTGGAGGGGGACCCGATAGCACCAATTTCAGCTGGATGTGCATCCTCGGATGGGGATTATTATTCCAGAATGGGTACATCATACCAAAATCGGGGACATTTTACCAGGATGGAGGACATTATACCAGAATGGAAACATTATACCAGAATGGGGAACAATATACCAGGATGGGGACATTATACAAGAATGGGGGACATTACACCAGAGTGTGAACTTTATACTATGATGAAGACATTATACCAGGATGGGGACATTATACCAGAATGGGGGACATTACACCAGAGTGTAAACATTATACCAGGATGAGGACATTATACCAGGATGGGGACATTATCCCAGAATGGGGGACATTATACCAGGTTGAGGACATTATACCAGGATGGGGACATTATACCAGAATGGCGGACATTATACCAGAGTGTGGACATTATAACAGGATGAGGACATTATACCAGGATGGGGACATTATCCCAGAATGGGGAACATTATACCAGGATAGGGACATTATACAAGAATGGGTGACATTATACCAGAATCGGGGGCATTTTACCAAGATGGGGAACATTATACAAGAATGGATGACATTATGCCGGGATTGGGACATTATACCAGAATGGGGGACATAATATCAAGATAGTGAGATTATACCAGAATGGGGGACATTATAACAGGATGGTGACAGTATACCAGAATGGGGGATGGTATACCAGGAACGCTATAAGTGTCTATACATCTGACCAACATGTAGGTGGGCTCAGGTCCAAATTTACACCTGTCAGGAGGACCCGTCCTGTGTGATACGGCTCGCAGGCCGGTAACTAAAACAACAGGATGCGGCATGTGATACTGTCCTGTATGACATGGCTCGCAGGCCGGTAAATAAAACAAGACAAGGGGTAGGGAAACAGTTACAACGGTGGGCCCTGCGATAGGGAAAGGGGACGTGGAGACCTCCTGCACTCCCCTGAGTCAGTGTCCCTAACGCTCCTAATGTTCCCTATGCCAGTTCCGCACCGGGCGCCGATCACGAACCTGTCGCCCTAGCACACCCTACACCTATCCCTTGCTAGGGAGCTGGGTGACGCAGGCACTGGCCCCACTGCTGTACTAATAGACACTAAGGAAAAACACAAACAGGGGAACACCACTTAGCTTTACTCTGTTGCACTTGCTCCTGGCAACAGAGTCCACCACCAGCATGCAGCACTCCTCCTGAATAGCTGCCACCAAGCTCTGTCAGAGCTAAGGAAATCCCCTATGACTCCTTTCACACCAGGCTCTGTCAGAGCTGCTCTCCAGCTCCTTCCTCCACCAAGGATGGTTGAAATGAACACTATCACCAACACTGATTGCAACACCTGTGACTCTTTTATAGCAGAGCCAGAAATCACACCTGAATTATAATCATGTGCACTAAACAAGAGAAACTAGAGTGCAATGATGCTCACCACCACTGGGGGGAAACTTAGAACAAAAGACACCACAGTGCAATAATCCTAATGTCCACCGGGGGCAAAAACACCTTAAGCACAGCTTAGTAAAAAAAAAGTTACCTGTGCTTTATATCAGTCATGATCCAGCATGGATCATGACAGTACCCTCCCCTTAATGAGGGGCCTCTGGACCCTCAAGACCACTCCCCATCAGGGAACCACCTACAGCGGTGACGCCCAGACCCAGAGTTCACCCCAGCAACTACCTGCATGTCAGGTTTATGACAAACGAGCCCACTGGTATTGACAACGTATGTTCTGGAGGCAACACACATCTCCGAAGCTCTGACCTGGGGAACGGGTTGTGTATGTGTATGTTTGGTATGAGCTGGTAACACTCCACAACACACTTCCACTGGATGTTTTTTGGTGGCCACCCATACACGCTCGTTCACACACAGGTCCGGACCTGAACGTTTATTGCCACTCGTTCGTTTGTCACCACTTGAAGAACTCTTTCTGGGATTGACAACAGAGGCGTCCCCCTGTGTCACCACACTCACACCCCCGCACCTCACCAAGGGTACACCACCCTCCAACCCCTTCCACCACGAGGTCTGCGCCTCCCAGGGTTGACCAATGGCGAGGGTTGAGACTTGCCCCCACTCTCCTGCAGCATATCTGTTGCCCTCACCGGAGAGGAAGGGGTCCGTTGAAGAGAGACGGCAGAGGCAGTAGTTCCTAGGCCGCAGCCCCCACCCGAGTGCCCCCAGCGGACTACTTACCTCGCCCGCCAATCTTTTCCTTCCGGTACCCTGCCAGCCAAGACCTCTGCTGACATGGTACTTTGGGAGGGCAAAATGGAGGAAATTTATACTCCCTGGTCACCTCCCTCCAAGCGACCAGGGGAATGCGGCTTCTCAGATGGCACAGATAATTTGGCGCGCAATAGGCAAGCCTTCAGGACATGACCAGTCTGCTCACAGTACAAACATGCCGACACCACTCCCCGAACCGTAGGCAGCTCCGTACACAAACTAGGTCCTCCTACTTGCATAGGTTCGACAGGAGACTTGGCATGAACTGGGCAGGCTCTCATAAAATGGCAAGGTTTCCCACAGGAAAAGCATACCCCCCCACCACGACGAGCCACAGACACCCCCTTTTTTGTATCAATAACACCGGGCTGTCTGGGTTCCTCCATCCGCACTGGTGGGTCCTCCTCCCTAGCGAGGACATCAGGGGGCACTTTTTGTATATGTCTTTCCCTAAGGCATCCACCCAGATGGCAAGGGACATGGCGGCCTCCAGCGACCTGGGGACGGCGTACTGCACCAGAGTATCCTGCAACTTTGGAGACAAACCCTGCACAAATTGACTCCTAAGTGCAGGGTCATTCCACTGAGTATTAGTGGCCCATCTCCTAAACTCTGAGCAGTACTCCTCAGCGACCCGGGCTCCCTGTTTACACCTACGGATTCGAGATTCCACCAGGGCGACATCATCAGGATCCCCATACACAAGCGCCAAAGCCTCAAAGAACTCGTCCACGGACTCTAAAGATGGAGAATCGTCCAGTAGGGAGAAGGCCCAGGATTGGGTATCCCCTTTAAGAAGGGGCATAATGAATCCCACCCGTTGCTCTTCACTCCCTGATGAACGAGGGCGCAGCCTGAAATACAATTTACAGGCTTGCTGAAACACCAAAATTTATCTCTCCCTCCAGAAAATCTGTCAAGGAGGGATATCTTGGGTCCTGGCTGAGCATTTCTCTGAACCAAGCCCCCAAAGCCCACCAACTGCTGCAGTTGCTGCACCAACTCACCGCGCAGCCCCCTAATCTCATCAGTAAGGGTCTGCAGCATTTGGGCAAAGGTCTGAACTGGGTCCATGGCTCAGCAGAAAAAAAAGTTGTGGTTGGTGATAATGTCACGTAGACCCGTCCTGTGTGACACGGCTCGCAGGCCGGTAACTAAAACAACAGTACGCGGCACGTGATACTGTCCTGTGTGACACGGCTCGCAGGTCGGTAACTAAAACAACAAGACAAGGGGTAGGGAAACAGTTACAATGGTGGGCCCTGCAATAGGGAAAGGGGACGATGAGACCTCCTGCACTCCCCTGAGTCAGTGTTCCTAACGCTCCATATGCCGGTTCTGCACCGGGTGCCGATCATGAACCTGTCACCCTAGCACACCCTACACCTATCCCTTGCTAGGGAGCTGGGTGGCGCAGGCACTGGCCCCACCGCTGTACTAATACACACTAAGGAAAAACACAAACAGGGGAACACCACTTAGCTTTACTCTGTTGCACTTGCTCCTAGCAACAGAGTCCACCACCAGCATGCAGCTCGCCTCCTGAATCGCTGCCACCAAGCTCTGTCAGAGCTAAGGAAATCCCCTATGACTCCTTTCACACCAGGCTCTGTCAGAGCTGCTCTCCAGCTCCTTCCTCCACCAAGGATGGTTGAAATGAACATTATTACCAACACTGATTGCAACACCTGTGACTCTTTTATAGCAGAGCCAGCAATCACACCTGAATTATAATCATGTGCACTAAACAAAAGAAACTAGAGTGCAATGACGCTCATCACCACCGGGGGGAACTTAAAACAAACGACACCACAGTGCAATAATCCTAATGGCCACCGGGGGCAAAAACACCTTAAGCACAGCTTAGGAAAAAAAAGGTTACCTGTGCTTTATATCAGTCATGACTCAGCATGGATCATGACAACATCGGGGCCCATCAGACTTTAGTTACACCACTGACCCTACCATTATCATGCTTTAACATACAATATAATTAACATTAAATAATACAAGTCAGCTTAAACTCTTACGTTTTGGAAGCATTTTGCTACTTGTGTTTGGTGGGAAACCCTTCTTCTATTTTTATGGCATATCCAAAGTGTTTTTCTTAAATTTCTGATACGAGTAGGTCATACTTTCGAGACCAACACCTACGCCAGTGTAGCTCTCTTCATTAACTTTTCCAGGATTATCAAAACCGAGCATGTGCAGCCTCCTCTAACATCGAGGACACCATGCTTTCATCGAAGACTCCAGCGAAGGCGCCATTCTATATAAGGTAGGTGGTGGTCTAATCTATAAACAGGCATACTCGCACATACAGTTAGGTCCATATATATTTGGACAGAGACAACATTTTTCTAATTTTGGTTCTAGACATTACCACAATGAATTTTAAACAAAACAAGTCAGATGCAGTTGAAGTTCAGACTTTCAGCTTTCATTTGAGGGTATCCACAATAAAATTGAATGAAGGGTTTAGGAGTTTCAGCTCCTTAACATGTGCCACCCTGTTTTTAGAGGGACCAAAAGTAATTGGACAGATTAAATAATTGTAAATAAAATGTTCATTTCTAGTAGTTGGTTGAAAACCCTTTGTTGGCAATGACTTCCTGAAGTCTTGAACTTGTGGACATCACCAGACGCTGTGTTTCCTCCTTTTTGATGCTCTGCCAGTAGAGTTGAGCGAAACGGGTCGAAAAATTTCAAAAGTCGCCGACTTTTGGCAAAGTCGGGTTTCATGAAACGAAACCTGACCCTAGGATGAGGTCGGCCACGAGGTCGGCGACTTACGCGCCAAAGTCGCGTTTCAAAAGTTTGTTTTGCGCTCTTTTTCAGCCAATCAGGATCCACGGACACTGTGGGCAACGTGATGACATAGGCAGGGGTCACCACCATCTTTCAGAAGGGCATGCAAGTGATTGGCTTGCTTTGGTGGGCGTCACAGGGGGTATAAAAGTGCGTGCACGCCGACCGCCATCTTACTTCTGCCGATCTCAGTATAGGGAGAGGTTGCTGCTGATTCTGTAGGGAGAGCGTTAGGCAGGGAAGAAGACAAAAAAACTGCTTCTGCTGCTAGCGATTTGGCCTGCACAACACACCAGTCACTGTGTGTGCAGTGCAAGGGGAGGCTATATAGCGGTGTATCAGTGGTGTTGGTTGTTGGGCTGCCTTCTAAGGCTTCCTGACATTCCTGCATTGCTGTTTACCCACTGCTCCGCAAACTGCTTTTTTAAAAGCAATCCCAATTTTTTTTTTGTCCTGCTGAGAAGAAAAAAAAACTGCTTCTGCTGCTTGCAATTTGGCCTGCACAACACACCAGTCACTGTGTGTGCAGTGCAAGGGGAGGCTATATTGTGGTGTATCAGTGGTGTTGGTTGTTGGGCTGCCTTTTAAGGCTTCCTGACAGGCTGGCATTGCTGTTTACCCACTGCTCTGCAAACTGCTTTTTTAAAAGCAATCCAATCTCCCTTATCCTCTAGTCACTTTTGTCACAGCTGTGCCATCGAGCCTGTGACATAGCGCTCAGATATCAGTGGGCCTCACACAATCCAAAAGTGTCCAGTGTCCAAAAGTGTGTGCAGAGATTCAAAATCTCCCTTATCCTCTAGTCACTTTGGTCACAGCTGTGCCATCGAGCCTGTCACATAGCGCTCAGATATTCATTGGGCCTCACACAATCCAAAAGTGTCCAGTGTCCAAAAGTGTGTGCAGAGATTCAAAATCTCCCTTATCCTCTAGTCACTTTGGTCACAGCTGTGCCATCGAGCCTGTCACATAGCGCTCAGATATTCATTGGGCCTCACACAATCCAAAAGTGTCCAGTGTCCAAAAGTGTGTGCAGAGATTCAAAATCTCCCTTATCCTCTAGTCACTTTGGTCACAGCTGTGCCATCGAGCCTGTCACATAGCGCTCAGATATTCATTGGGCCTCACACAATCCAAAAGTGTCCAGTGTCCAAAAGTGTGTGCAGAGATTCAAAATCTCCCTTATCCTCTAGTCACTTTGGTCACAGCTGTGACATCGAGCCTGTCACATAGCGCTCAGATATTCATTGGGCCTCACACAATCCAAAAGTGTCCAGTGTCCAAAAGTGTGTGCAGAGATTCAAAATCTCCCTTATCCTCTAGTCACTTTGGTCACAGCTGTGCCATCGAGCCTGTCACATAGCGCTCAGATATTCATTGGGCCTCACACAATCCAAAAGTGTCCAGTGTCCAAAAGTGTGTGCAGAGATTCAAAATCTCCCTTATCCTCTAGTCACTTTGGTCACAGCTGTGCCATCGAGCCTGTCACATAGCGCTCAGATATTCATTGGGCCTCACACAATCCAAAAGTGTCCAGTGTCCACAAGTGTCTGCAGAAATTCAAAATCTCCCCTGTCCTATAGACATCTTGTACCTTGTTTTACATTACTATATAGTTTGTTGGATTTTGTCTACATTTCTACCAAAAATGAGGAAGGCTGGTGGAAGAGGCCGTGGAATTGGGCGGGGGTTGGCAGCTGGTAATGATGGTGTTGGTGGTGGATCTGATGGTAGTGGCAAGAGCAAAATAGGACCGAATGCAGGAGGTGTTGAGCCTGCGTCATCGTCTGGCTACATAAGGCCTCGAACGCTTAGTTTTCTAGGAGTTGGCAAACCGCTTTTAAAGCCAGAGCATCAGGAAAAAGTTTTGTCTTACATTGCTGACTCAGCCTCCAGCTCTATCGCCTCCTCTTCTTCAGTTGTAAAAAGTAAAAGCACTGAGTCGTCATTGGAGGCTCATGTTCATGAACCACACCTTTCCTTGTGTCCTTCACCCCAACCAAGATTGATGGATGACGCAGGCCATACTACTGATTACTCCATGGAGCTGTTTTCACATACCATGCCTGGATTATCAAGTGAAATGGTGAATTACCCAGGCCAAGATGAATCTGACATGGAGTGCACTGATGCACAGCCGCTGATGGATGATTCTGCTGGTACATTCACTCAGAGCACTACATTGTCCTCGCAGTGTACAGAGCCAGATTCTGACCCTGATGAGACTCAGGTGCCCCTTCCCGCACACTATACCACCATACACGGTGACACAGAGGAAGGTGCACATGACATAGAAGAGGAGGTGATGGATGACCCAGTTGTTGACCCAGATTGGCTTCCATTGGGGGAAGAGGGTGCTGCTTCCAATAGCTCAGATGAGGAGCATCCACAGCAGACATCGACATCGCAACAGCTGTTATCTGGCAGGCCCGGAGCACTCCAAAGACAGGTTCCAAACATCAAAAGAGTTGCTGGACAGCTTGTCCAGAGGGTCAAAAGATCACAGCGTGCTAGGCCGCAAAATGTCTGCCAAAGTAGGAAGAGTGCAGTGTGGCACTTTTTTGAACAAAATCCTCATGATCAGGCCAAGGTTATATGTAAGAAGTGCGCAAAGACCTTTAGCCGAGGGAAAAATCTGGAAAATTTGAATACCAGTTGCATGCTTAGACATTTAACCAGCATGCACTTGCAAGCGTGGACACAACACCAAACCTCAAGTGCCACATGTGCAACTGATCACAACGAAGGTAGTCAGCAACGCTACATTGTTTCCCCCACTGTAAGCCCACCGGTTAGCACAGCAGCAAATGTTGAGGTGTCGTTGCAAGGCCACAGCAGTCAGGGAATCCCACTGTTATATCAACGAAAGACTGATTCTAGGCCATCAGAAAGAACACCAACTCCATCACCATCATCAACCCTCTCTCAGTCCGCCCTGTCCACCGCTACTTCCACCATATGCAGCTCTCAAGTCCAGCTCACCCTCCCAGACACTATGAGTAGGTCAAGAAAGTACTCAGTCTCTCATCCGCGTACACTGGGTTTGAACACCCACATTGCCAAACTAATCTCGTTTGAGATGATGCCCTTTCGGTTGGTGGAAAGCACAGCTTTCCGCGAACTCATGGCCTATGCAGTACCACGCTATGACCTACCCAGTCGCCACTTCTTCTCTCGCAAAGCCATCCCAGCCCTCCACCATCATGTGAAAGACCGCATTGTCCATGCACTCAAGCAGTCAGTGAGCGGAAAGGTGCACCTCACAACTGATGCATGGTCCAGTCGGCATGGCCAGGGCCGTTACGTGTCCATCACTGCGCACTGGGTTAATGTGGTGGATGCAGGGTCCACAGGGGACAGCGGTGGTGGGACAGTGCTGCCTAGCCCACGGTATAGGAAACAGTTGGCTGTAGGCGTTCGACCCTCCTCCTCCTCCTCCAGAAGCGAAAGCTCGTCCACAGAGCGCAGTCGTACGAGCACTCCATCTGCAGCTGCCACTGTTGCACACGATGTGTCCCCCTATCGAGCAGCTAGTGGAAAGCGTCAGCAGGCTGTGTTGCAGATGATGTGTTTGGGCAACAGACACACCGCCGAGGTGCTGGCCGAGTACTTGAAGCGACAAACTGAGTCATGGCTGGGCAGTGTACATCTTGAGGCAGGCAAGGTAGTTAGTGATAACGGCCGTAATTTTGTGGCAGCCATAGCCCTTTCAAAACTCAGCCATATACCTTGCTTGGCTCACACCTTGAACCTGGTGGTGCAGTGCTTCCTCAAAAATTATCCGGAGTTAACAGCCCTGCTCCAGAAGGTGCGAAGACTGTGCGCGCACATCCGCCGGTCGCCTGTACACTCCGTTCGTATGCAGAAGCTGCAGCGATTGCTCCACCTTCCCAACCACCGCCTCATTATCGACATTGCAACAAGGTGGAACTCCACCCTGCACATGGTGGAGCGGCTGTGCGAGCAGAGGCAGGCCATAATGCGTTTGTGGGAGGATACACGGCCAGGCACTTTGAGAGCAGACATGGAGTTGACAGGTGTGCAGTGGTCGAAGCTGAAAGACCTCTGCAAAGTCCTTCAGTGTTTTGAGGAATGCACACGGCTGGTAAGCGCAGACGACGCCATCCTAAGCATGAGCATCCCACTTATGCGTCTGCTCATGCAAACTTTGACGCACCTTAAGGAGCAGGCGTCTGCAGCCAATGTTGATGAGGAGGAAGAGGAGGAGGGAATCCTTGATGACATTCAGCCATTGTCTGCTCAGGGACCTCTCCTGGACGAGGTGGAGGAAGAAGAGGAGGAGGAGGAGGATGATGGGGATGATTACTTAGGGGAGGAGGATGCATCTCGTGGGGCAAGTGAAAATGTTGGCGTGGCAAGGTCTGGTACAGGGTTTGTGCGTGACTGGAGGGATGTGGATTTGCCAGAAAGTGCTCCTCCAACTAGCACTCGCAGTGCATCATTGACATCGGGAACATTGGCCCACATGTCAGATTATGCCTTGCAGATCCTAAAAAGGGACCCACGCATTGCCAAAATGATGAACGATGACGACTACTGGTTGGCCAGCATCCTGGATCCACGCTATAAAGGCAAATTACAAAACATCATGCCACAGGAGAACCTTGACCTAATATTGGCTAATAAACAAGCAACTCTGGTAAATCGGTTGCTTGAGGCATTCCCAGCACACAGCAGCGGTGATGGTTCTCACACGAGCCGTACGGGCCGGGGGCAGCTTGGCAGAGGTGTTCGTGGTGCACACAGCAGAAGTGGCGTTGGAGACAGGGGTTTCATGACAATGTTGTGGATTGATTTTTCAAGTACCGCTCACACAACTGGTAATACTGCATCGATGGAAAGTGACAGGAGACAGCAGTTGTCAACTATGGTTACAAACTACTTTTCCTCCCATATCGATGTTCTCCCACACAGGTCATTCCCCTTTGACTATTGGGCCGCTAAACTGGACACCTGGCCTGAATTGGCACAATATGCCTTACAGGAGCTCGCTTGCCCAGCTGCAAGTGTGCTATCGGAAAGAGTCTTCAGTGCAGCTGGATCAATTCTGACAGAAAAAAGGACCCGTCTGTCAACCCAAAATGTGGATGATCTAACCTTCATTAAAATGAACCACGCATGGGTTTCCAAGGATTTTGTCCCACCTTCCTCTGATGACACATAGGGTGACAGAAAAATGGCTTGCTTTGGTCCACTTCTTCCTGGGACTTGACCTATTTCACCTTTTGCATCAGCTGAATGTCCAACATCAACATATGCCACTTTCTAAAACTCCCTAACTGTGCTGCCTCCCCCCCCATGGCCGGGGTCACCACCTAGCGCACGACACCGTGCGAGTGCCGTTGCCCTGGACCGGTGGGTAGGCCAACTCTTGGGCGCGGGCACTGGTACAGGGTCCTTCATAGTGCAATCAAGTGTCTCTGACGGTGGTGGTGCACACCCGCCGTCAGACACACCGCCGTACTATGAGGGGCCCAGTGCCAGTACCGACGCCCACGAGTGGGCCCCCCTTGCTTGGGCAGGGCCCCAGCATTTACAATCTTTACCTCTCCCTGCTCCTCCGCTGTGTAGTCTGGGCCGTCAAATCCATACTGTGCCTGACACCGTCTGAGCCTGCCTCCTGATGTATAGACATATATTTTGAATGTGTACGCTATCCATACATGTTATCCGGGGATACGGTACCCTTTCTAACCTTTGTGCAATCACGTGCAATCCATACTGGGCCTAACACCGTCTGAGCCTGCCTCCTGAGACATATATTTTGAATGTGTACGCTATCCATACATGTTATCCGGGGATACGGTACCCTTTCTAACCTTTGTGCAATCACGTGCAATCCATACTGGGCCTAACACCATCTGAGCCTGCCTCCTGAGACATATATTTTTGAATGTGTACGCTATCCATACATGTTATCCGGGGATACGGTACCCTTTCTAACCTTTGTGCAATCACGTGCAATCCATACTGGGCCTAACACCGTCTGAGCCTGCCTCCTGAGACATATATTTTGAATGTGTACGCTATCCATACATGTTATCCGGGGAAACGGTACCCTTTCTAACCTTTGTGCAATCACGTGCAATCCATACTGGGCCTAACACCGTCTGAGCCTGCCTCCTGATGTATAGACATATATTTTGAATGTGTACGCTATCCATACATGTTATCTGGGGATACAGTACCCTTTCTCACCTTTGTGCAATCACGTGTAATCCATACTGGGCGTGAGAACGGCTGGCGAGCTGTTAAGCAAGCTACAGCACCTGTGGTTTGCACACGTAAGTTTTTCATTTTTTCAGGAATGACGGTTAGGCCTAATTCCGGAACTGCGGTTGACCTGCACTTACTGGGAAATCATTGTTCGCGGGTAATAATTGTAATCAGTGATCCCCATCACTAACGTTGTTCAGCGGGTTATCTGCACCTGTAAGCGACAAATGTTGGCCTTTTCAGTGTAGCGCACATGCAGCCACGGACATGTAAGGGCATGACACACCAGTTATTGGCCAATCTCATGTGCCAGAGCCTCACGTGTCCCTCTAGTAAGCCGGACTCGGACCGCGGGGCATGACGGAGTCTCGTTCGTTAACGGAATTAAGCTTGCAATGTGTGCATCTGTTCTGTAGCTGGCATGGTTGAGGTTTCCCAGGTGGAGTCGAATTTAACCGTAGGCTCCACTCCTGGTGGTGCCCTTCTGGACATTCCTTTAAGGTTCAGCTTTGCAGCCATACTGCCCACGTAAAGCAAACACTTTGCCTTCATGAACGCTGTTTGGAGGGTCATGACTCGTGGGAATAACGCCGCCCAATCAGTTAACCTGCTAGAGAGATCCTTCGTTGCTCCCAAGCATGACATCACACTCCCTAGGAAGAAGGTAATGCCACTGTGGCTACCGTACTCCTGGGGGCGACACAAGTGCACTGATGCCCAGCCACTGCTCGATGAATCTGCTGGTACATTGACCCAGACCACTACATTCCCCTCGCACGCTACACGACCTGAATCTGACCCTGATGAAACTCAGGTTACCCTTCCCATATACAGTTCCATCTTACACGGTGACAAAGAGGAAGCTGCAGATGAAAGTGCAGGTTCGGCCCACCCGCCATCAGACACACCACCGTACTATCAGGGGCCCTGTGCCAGTGCCGTCGCCAACGAGTGGGCCCCCCCTGCTTGCCCAGGATCACAGCACTTGCAAAGTTGAAAAACTGTGCAGTGAGATGGAAGATGGGGACGACGAGGAATCCAGACAAGTACAGGGATTCCCTAGCGAGGAGACTTATTTGATTGTTTTCAATGTTGGGTCAGCAATTTTTGGGGAGCACTATACTCTGGAGAATGATAGATGGGGCCCACCATACACTGGAACATTCCAAAGGTGGACATCAGACACTGGAGCAGCATTTACAGGGCCCATTATACACTAGAGCATTAGAAATGGGGCCCATTATGTTTGGAGCATTATTTGGGCCCATAAGACAGTGGAGCTTCATCCATGGGGACCAACATATACTGTAGCATTATGTGGAGCTCATCATATACTGTTTCAAACATTATATGGGACCAATGATTCTGTATGGAGAAATAGATGGGCCTCGTCATGAGATGTAAAAAGTGAGGTATTTTTCATTGTACTATACCGCTATTTCTCTGCCGTATCGGAGCATGATGAGTTGTGGCATGTGTTAAAGGGGCGCTCTTTCGCCCAGGGCACATGAAAACCTGCAGCCAGCCCTCCCCCCCACAACTTTAGCCAAATAACCCCCATTTTTCAGTGCGTAACTTGTATTATGAAGTTAATTAAGGTTGACAAGCTTAAGTAAGAAGAATTGATGCTTTTGGCATTCAAATGGGCACTGTAGGTGTGTTTCCTGTCCTCCTCTCACTGCCGACTTTTATTCCCCATTGACTTACATTGGGTTTCGTGTTTCGGGACGACCCCGACTTTTCCCTATAATCGGACGATCTTGCTCGACCCGACTTTTGGAAAAGTCGGGTTTCACGAAATGAAACGCGACCCTAAAAAACCAAAAGTCGCTCAACTCTATCTGCCAGGCCTTCACTGCGGTGGTTTTCAGTTGCAGTTTGTTTGTGGGCCTTTCTGTCTGAAATTTAGTCTTTAACAAGTGAAATGCATGCTCAATTGGGTTGAGATCAGGTGACTGACTTGGCCATTCAAGAATATTCCACTTCTTTGCTTTAATAAACTCCTGGGTTGCTTTGGCTTTATGTTTTGGGTCATTGTCCATCTGTAGTATGAAACGACGACCAATCAGTTAGGCTGCATTTGGCTGGATCTGAGCGCACAGTATGGCTCTGAATACCTCAGAATTCATTCGGCTGCTTCTGTCCTGTGTCACATCATCAATAAACACTAGTGACCCAGTGCCACTGGCAGCCATGCATGCCCAAGCCATCACACTGCCTCTGCCGTGTTTTACAGATGATGTGGTATGCTTTGGATCATGAGCTGTACCACGCCTTCGCCATACTTTTCTCTTTCCATCATTCTAGTAGACGTTGATCTTGGATTCATCTGTCCAAAGAATGTTCTTCCAGAACTGTGCTGGGTTTTTTAGATGTTTTTTAGCAAAGTCCAGTCTAGCCTTTTGATTCTTGATGCTTATGAGTGGCTTGCACCGTGCAGTGAACCCTCTGTATTTACTTTCATGCAGTCTTCTCTTTATGGTAGATTTGGATATTGATACGCCTACCTCCTGGAGAGTGTTGTTCATTTGGTTGGCTGTTGTGAAGGGGCTTCTCTTCACCATGGAGACTATTCTGCGATCATCCACCACTGTTGTCTTCCGTGGGCGCCCAGGTCTTTTTGCATTGATGAGCTCACCAATGCTTTCTTTCTTTCTCATGATGTACCAAACTGTAGATTTTGCCACTCCTAATGTTGTAGCAATTTCTCGGATAAGTTTTTTTCTGTTTTTGCAGCTGCAGGGTGGCACATGTTAAGGAGCTGAAACTCCTAAACCCTTCATCAAATTTTAATGTGGATACCCTCAAATGAAAGCTGAAAGTCTGAACTTCAACTGCATCTGAATTGCTTTGTTTAAAATTAATTGTGGTAATGTCTAGAACCAAAACTAGAAAAATGTCGTCTCTGTCCAAATATATATGGACCTAACTGTATGAAAGCACACTCACAAATAGTCACATACTCTCATTTTGGACCCCAAAAAGTCATCTCACAGCTTCGTCAATGAAAGCAATAGCATGAAACAGTTACTTGACGAAGAGTTGTCTTCTATTTCTTTAGCTTCCATTCATGTCTACCCTTTTAACACAGCGGCTCCTCTCAGATGTAAAAATTCTCTGACCCATTGAAAGCCTAAGGGAGCAGTTTTATAGCAGTTACCGTTCTTAGTTCCTCACCCGCTTGCTGGGGTATTGTGCGGATTTCTCTGTGCTTCTTACCTACCGGCTGACACATTGGTTCGCCATGTCACATGCCACTCTGCCCTTACTAACTTATTACAGTATCAATATTCTTTTTCCATTGCTGTGAACATCGTGGTGATCGTCCATGTGTTGTTTCCTTCCCCACCTTCCTCCAAGTAGGGTGACGTGGATGATCACGAGATGAAGACTGATAGCGTTGCTCAGATTCTAGTTAAACGCGCCATAAAAAAGCAATGTGAACCTGAAAAAGATGGTTTAATACTGACAGCTACAACGAGTGAAAAAGCCAATTTTTTTTCAACATTTGGGCTGCAGCCTTTTATCTTCCCGAGTTTGACCGTCGTGACCATATATATTTTCATGTTGTAGATAGGGAGCAATCATCTTTCAAAATGATGGTGTAGCCATATAGAAACATTCAATTCTCATAAAATAATAATTTAAAGAAAAAAAAAGAAACTGTGGATAAGAAAGAGGAATTACAGAAACCATTATATCAATAAATGACCTTGAGGTTCGATTTGCATATAATGTTGTCTAGCACAAAAAAAATGTTAAGAGGAACGGCTTTGATTAACCACTGAACACACTGACATTCATCTTAAGAAGGTTGAATTTCACAGGTATCATGGTGAAGGCAGACACAGTTTATGAAAGTAGCTGCTCATTGCTGTCCAAGCTACATGAAAATGTTCTTGAAAGAGAAAGCCTGTTTCAATAAAACCTTGATGCCAAGGCAGCGGTGCATAGTCGACAGGCGGGAAGAAAAGTCATGCAAAAAATAATTTGAAGGAATGGAATTCACGAAGCTGCAAATATTTGGGAAGGCAGAAAAAATGTATTCTGTTCAGGGCCAAATTGGATTTGAATGTTTTGCCCCCTTGATCATAGTGAATACTGCTAAATCTCCTGGTAATAATTGGCTTGCCAAGCTCTGATCACGAAGGCAGTGAGCCTGATTTTTAATACAATGCTCTTTGGACACACACAGGATCTACTTTTTTAATTGTTGGGTCAACAGCGTAGATGATTGAACCTTTTGAATTTTGAATTTGCTAACTATGGCAAATTTTTCATAAAACTTCAATTCATGGCAAAATAATTCCATTTGCCCTGAAGAAATGGGTTTAACTCTTGGTGCTTTACACTTTTTTTTAAATGTGTCTAAGGGAAAAGCAGATAAGAGAACATGAGAGAGAGATCTAGAGAGTGATGCATCCAAAGTGCCGGATTACTGCCATCAGACACACCAGGCATGATAATTCCTCCCGGTTGGAGGTGCTATACCATGTGATAGGATGGCTGCAAGATACTTTGCGGAAGACCTCAAAATCTGTAACTCAAGCAGTCTTCTCCAATGCGTAAAATGGTGCTGGACTTTTTGGCTAATTTTTTACATTCACTGGAACCTGTAGATTTCAGGAAATTCGACTCAAATTCGATTCTCAAAGAACTGATTAAATCCTCTCTAGTCAACATGGTTCTAAGATTGGATGTCTTTCTTCTCTCAAGAGTAAATTGAATTTAAGCTTAGTGCTACACGCATGTGCTCCATTTCCTTCCCTTTGGTCTAGTGTCCTCTGTTGTGCTCCACGTTGAGTTTTCAAGGTTGCCAGGCATGTATCAATGACATCATCTCCCCTGACTTAGTTAAGGCCCATTGATACACACACCTATGTCTTGAGATTAAAGGTCCCGTTACACATGGCGACGCACCAGCGATCCCGACAACGATACGACCTTGTAAGGATCGCTGGTATGTCGCTACATGGTCGCTAGTAAGCTGTCAAACAGGCAGATCTACTCAACGGCGCAGCAACAAAACGGCAATCCGCATAACGACCTCGGCGGCCGTTGGGACCTTGTCACACATCAGCTATTCTGTCGACTCACACCTGCGTCCCTGAGTTCTGAGTCACGAACGAGGTCGCTCATCGACGTCAAACGCAGCAATGCATGCTGGCCAGCGGGACACCAACGATCAAAAAATGGCCTAGGACATTCGAGCACGATCATCGATATCGCAGCGGGGGGCTGGTCACCGCTATGTGTCACACGTAGCAAGATCGCTGGCGAGGTTGCTGTTGCGTCACAAAACCTGTGACGTTTCAGCAATCTCGCTAACGATCTCATTATGGGTGAAGTGCCCCTAAGTCTCTACTTCTATGTTTGCTGAACTCCATCATCTGTGCTTTTGTGTTTATGTTTGTGCTGGGATCCACTTCATCCATCCTTCTGCTCCTAAGATATCTTCACGTGCCAAGTCATCGCTGCTCACATATCTTCCTCCTTGCTGCATCAATGCCCCGGGTCTCTGTGCCCACCTGGACCCAAGGTGTAGATGATCCACCTCACCTGGTGAGTCCTTACAGTTATCCGTCTATCAGATACTCTTGTCTGGTATAAACAACCATCGTCGTATAGATATAGCTCTTCAGTTAAAATTATTATTATAGCAGTGGTATACAAAACTATAGTTGGCACACTATTTTGTAGGAGTGGTAGATGAAACTATTGTTGGCACACTATTTTATATGAGTGGTAGACTAAACAATTGTTGGCGCAATATTTTATAGGCGTGTTAGACAAAACTATAGTTTGCACAATATTTTATAATATGAAGTCTTGAACTCATGGACATCACCAGACGCTGTGTTTCCTCCTTTTTGATGCTCTGCCAGGCCTTCACTGCGGTGGTTTTCAGTTGCTGTTTGTGGGCCTTTCTGTCTGAAGTTTAGTCTTTAACAAGTGAAATGCATGCTCAATTGGGTTGAGATCAGGTGACTGACTTGGCCATTCAAGAATATTCCACTTCTTTGCTTTAATAAACTCCTGGGTTGCTTTGGCTTTATGTTTTGGGTCATTGTCCCTCTGTAGTATGAAACGACGACCAATCTGTTTGGCTGGATCTGAGCACACAGTATGGCTCTGAATACCTCAGAATTCATTCGGCTGCTTCTGTCCTGTGTCACATCATCAATAAACACTATTGACCCAGTGCCACTGGCAGCCATGCATGCCCAAGCCATCACACTGCCTCCGCCGTGTTTTACAGATGATGTGGTATGCTTTGGATCATGAGCTGTACCACGCCTTCGCCATACTTTTCTCTTTCCATCATTCTGGTAGACGTTGATCTTGGTTTCATCTTTATAGGCGTGGTAGACGAAACTATTGTTGGCACAATTTCTTATAGGCGTGGCAGACTAAACTATAGTTGGCACACTATTTTATAGGGGTGGTAGATGAAACTATAGTTGGCACACTATTTTATAGGAGTGGTAGACGAAACTATAGTTGGCACACTATTTTGTAGGAGTGGTAGATGAAACTATAGTTGGCACACTATTTTATATGAGTGGTAGACGAAACGATAGTTGGCACAATATTTTATAGGTGTGGTAGACGAAACGATAGTTGGCACAATATTTTATAGGCGTAGTAGACAAAACTATAGTTGGCACAATATTTTATAGGCGTGGTAGACGAAACTATAGTTGGCACACTATTTTATAGGAGTGGTAGATGAAACTATAGTTGGAACACTATTGTATAGGAGTGGTAGACGAAACTATAGTTGGCACACTATTTTGCGTTTCCTCACTTTGGTCAATTGCCCATTGTCATCAGCCCCTTGGTTCTACTCTTGGATGACATCAGTAAGGTGCCTTAATTCACAGGGACATGTTCTATTGACAATTTATCTTTAGGATGGAAAACTAAAGCAATCATTCAGATATCTTATGTCACTGGTAGCAATTTTGCTGCCACAGAGAAGTTGATAACAATGAAAGATGGCAGCATGTTCATAGGTTAAAGAAGATGGCTCCTGGCAGCTTCAGTTTAACTTTTCCATATTCTACTCAAAATATTATTTGGAGCAGTGAGATTATTGTACATTTCAAGAGGAGCGACGCAGTTTTCAGTGGGTCTTACGCCCAATTGCACTAGACAAATTGACGTCAATTGTTCATCTCCCATGTAATGGTTTTAGGTTTTATCCCCAAGCTTACTCGTATAATCAGGGGTCGTTTACATATGTTTGGTACCTTGGAAGCTTCGGATGCACATTTTCTAGACATGATACTGTGTAATAAAGTATGTTATGAACAATTATGAACAAAAAAATGGCTGTTAAGGTTTTACCTATGCAGGGGGATCCGCTAAGTGAATTTACAGGGGTTTTTAGGATTTCTAAAGACGTGCTTTAGAATAGTGATTGTTAAAAAAGATGTAAATCTCAGTCCGCTCCGATGGTGATCATGTTCCTGCAGTAACGATGTCCCGTCCATCAGGGACTTCACCGCTCAGAGGTCATGTGCCAAACATGCAAACATCACCATTGAGACCCATAATTTACTGGAGGAACATTATAGCAGGGACAGCGCTGACAATCGAAGGCATAAACGTGGATTCAACAAGTAAGGAATTATTTCTTAATTTTGTAATCCCTAGGAAAGATTTTTTTTTTAAAATCCCAAAAAAAACAGTTAAACTAGAATTGGCCATGTCTGTCCTATGAAGGCACAATTTTCCCTTTTGGAAATTTTATTAGCTAGAAGTTAATCACTAACTTATATAAGGTTTTCTAAGTCATAGGTATCCATAAACTTTCAAGGGGTTGTCCAGGCTTGGAGCAGATGTATGCAGTCACTCGCGCTGTAAGGATTCCCAAGTGCCAGCACCAGTAGTGGGTGGTGATGCGACAGCAAGTAATTGATTTGCATACTTCCAGCCACATTCCAACTAGACGTGTCCAGCCTCGCTCAGTTCACTTGTATTGAGCAAGGCCGTGCACGTCTAGTCAGCATGTGACCGCATGTATGCAAATCGAATACTTGCAAAGACACGGCCGCTTGCTCCTGCTGCCGGAGAATCCTGACAGCACGCACTGTGCACGCTGCTAGAATTCACAAGTCTACAGGCACAGAGAGTGACTGCGCACTTGAACCCCAAGCCTGGACAGCCCCTTAAATATGTCTATAGAAGAATATGATAAGACTAGAGTATAAGATGATATTCTTCTACCTCAGTCTACTCAATGTAATAAAAAAAATACTAAATTGCTTCCTTTTATTATTATTTTCATATTTATTTTTATATTACTATATTTTTATTTACATCTCCAAAATTTTTGCTGATTTTAAAGGCAACAGTGTTTTTTCTTGTATTGGCAGAAATAGCGCTTCAGCCGGTTCACCTTTACCCATCTGTATGATTTCAAGGACAGGGATATCCTTCGTGAAGAGCAAATCTGGTCATAATACACTATATCCAAAATGTTAGTATCTCCTTTTAGCTTCCCAAAGATGGATTAAAGAAGATTTAGGTCAATTGTACTGGGTTTTTAAAGTACATAAAACTGATAATTTTAATAGAATCTACGACTACATACATGGTACACTAACACTCTAGTTTTCAGGATTAGACCGGTAAGACTAAAAGCCCCCGTGCCTGTTTTTGAATTGTTCTGCTCTCAGCCATCCCTAGGTGAGGATCTGTATCCCCGTAGTAGCACATAAACAGGAACTTTATCCCTGCAGGGAGCGTAAGAAATAAGCAAGCAATTAGGTGAGCTATAAAAGCGCGTCTTCCCTGTCCTGCTGCAGGTGGAACAACACAAACATTACGGAAAGCGGCTGCAGCGCAATTCTTCAGGATTTCAATGATAGGGAGAATTTTTGTGAAGTTGCCTCCTTCGACAAGCGTATTCAAACTCACTATGTGATTTATTTATTTATTTCCTTTTAGTATTTTTTTTCACCCCTGCAGTCTCATGTGCATTTGTTTTTCTCTATTTTTATAGGTGTCTCCGCTTTGCTGCATTTTTCACTCACTATATACTGCCCTTTTAACTCAGCGATATTCTTTTTGTATTTTTTTTCTTCTGATATATTATTATTATGGGTGCTGCATATTTATGAGTTTTCCCTTTTTTGATGCACTTTTGTTGTAGAGTTGACGCTGCACTTTTCCCCCCACTTTTTAGTGCAGACTGCAGAAGTGTTGCTGTTCTGCACTTAAAAATACAATTTTTTACTTGTATTGTTTCAGGCTTCTGCCAGTAAAAAAAATGCATCAAAAAATGCACAGTTCAAAAGCGTCTTGAGGCTATGTGCCCACGTTGCATGTTAAAACGCACACCAAAAACCGGACTCCTTCCCAGAAATTGCACGTTTTTTTCCGCGCGATTTCACCGCGATTTCACCGCGATTATGATCGCGATTTTGCCGCGCTTTTCGCGTGCGATAGTCAAGCACTTTCCAAGCGATTTGAAGCATCACTTGGAAAGTGATTGACAGGTTGGTCACACTCGTCAAACATAGTGTTTGACAAGTGTGAACAGGTTTTTACTATTGAGGCCGCCTATGGAGCATCAATAGTAAAAGATAGAATGTTAAAATGCTAAAAAAAATAAAAATTGGGGTATATTTACCTTCCGGCGTCCCGCGCTGCATTCCCGGCCTAAGCGTTCCCAGTAATGCCTTGCGAGACCTGTGATGACGTTGGTCTCGCGTTACTATAGCGATCTCGCGAGACCGCTAGAGTCACGTGAGACTACGTCATTACAGGGCCTTGCCGCAAGGCATTACTGGGAACGCTTAGGCCAGGAATGCAGCGCGGGACGGCGGAAGGTAAATATACCCCGATTTTTTATTTTTTATTCTTTTTTTACAGGGGTATGGTACCCAGGGCCTGGAGGACAGTCTCCTCTCCCCCACACCGTGGGTACCAACCGCACATGAGACGCTTAACTTCCCGCATGGTGGGCATAGCCACATGCGGGAAGTAAGCGGTTCTCATGCATTCCTATGGGTGCGGAATCACGGCAATTCTTTGCGATTCCGCACAAAAGAATGAGCATGCTGCGATTTTTTCCGCGATGCGATTCCGCCGCGGAAAAAAGCGCAGCATTAGCACAGCATGTGCGGAATGCCATAGGAATGCATGGGGGGCGTTCTGTACACGATTTTTAAACGTTTTCGCTGCGTTTTCGTGCCGAAAAGGCACACAGCCTTAAAGGGTTTGCCCACTATTTAGATAACCCCTTTTTTTAGCTCTATGATTACCTCTTGAAAATTGTAACACCTATACTCACCTCTGATGCCACCGCTGGAACAGCACTGTTGGCACAGGCTCTCCTGGGGATTGCGTGACATTGCTATGTCACACAATCCCTGTTGCCAATCAGTGCTAGCTTCACTTCCACCACATTTGGACATATGACATACATTCAGAGAAAGTGAGAGAACACATTCTCCTGACCTCTTGATTTGTCTGAAGGAGGGAAGAGGGAAGCCAACTCTGATTGGCCACGGGGATTGTGTGACATAACAATGTCAAGCAGTCCCCAGGAGAGCTAGAGCTAACACTGCTGGAACAGCGCCTGTACCGGAGGTTAGTATAGCTGCTTAATTTACAACTTGGAAACATAGGGATTGGAAAGGGGTTGTCTGAGAAGTGGAGAACCCCTTTAAATGCACCGCAGTGACCTACACTGTTGCATTGAAGAAAGACCATAATGTGCTGTTACTTTGTTGTTTCTAAAATTACTATTTATTTTTATGGGAGTTCTACACAGCGCATAGAGCTGTTGCGCCAGGCTTTTTTTGTAAACCAGGACCTAGAAGCAATAATTTCCATTTTGGCCATTTCAAGGCAAAGATGGGAATAACCTTTTAACAACATTTCGAGTTTAAAGCTACATGGACCCTGGTGATGTTTGTTGATTTTTATAGGAGAGTTTACTGGGCATGTGCTGTGACCTGTGCAGAGGGCACTGTGTAAAGAGGGGGGAGGAATGTAGTTGTGACATTACCTATGGCAAAAGGAAGATCCTGTGTTATCTAGATTTAGAAGATTCCAGTTTTTTTCAATTAATACGTAATATATATAAAAAATAATATATGTAATAAAATCCCCACTCCAAATATATATAAGCTAGATTAAAAAATAGATCATTTTCTGATGACATTTTTTTTTCATGTTATTTTAGGTTCCTTATTCATATCCATAAAAGGTATTGAATGCTGTGAAATAGGCTGTTATGTAATTCAGTAATTGCACCAAATTTTATTAGCCACACAACAGTTTTATTATTTTTAATATAGAGCACTTTACAAAGAGTTGGGAACATATGGGCAGAATGACATAAAAAGTTAATTATAGACCGTGGGAAGTGAAAGCGTAGAGTTGCTAAACCTCATCCCAATAATGATCCTACACTGACAAAAGACATGAGCTCTTCGGGCTGAATTTTACATGATGGATAAACTAGCAGGAGAAAAAAAAACAACATATCTATAGATTTCTTTCTCCCTAAACTCCAGTTTTCAACATATGGTGGTTTTCTAAAACAATATTCGCCATAATGGTTTTATATTGATTCATACTGATTCCAGCAATGGGGCCCATGTCCGCACAGGCTGTAGTCCGTAGTGTAACCAGACCAAATCACAATGTTTAAAGGTGACGTCTACCTACACAACCGAATTATAGTTTTTTTTTTCTCATTGCAGAAGGTGCTATCATAAATTAAGGGAAAAACAGTAGATTCAAAATTCCCCACCATTTTGCAAATAGAATGAAGAAAAAACCCAAAAACGAGGAAGCCTGAAAAAAGGTCAAAAATGAAAACATAAATGTATTAAAATTAAACATTAGAAACATGTACAAAAAAAAAAAGCATGGGGTTAGAACACACAGTAAAAAAGAAAAAAAAAAGACGGAGATATGCTAAATTAACCGGCCACAAAACTCTGTATCTATGGTAATATAAACCCAATAATGATAAATAAGATCAAGTACACATACAGTACAGACCAAAAGTACAGACCTTCTCATTCAAAGAGTTTTCTTTATTTTCATGACTATGAAAATTGTAGATTCACTCTGAAGGCATCAAAACTATGAATTACCACATGTGGAATTATATAATTAACAAAAAAGTGTGAAACAACTGTAAATACTGTATGTCTTATATTCTAGGTTCTTCAAAGTAGCCACCTTTTGCTTTGATTACTGCTTCGCACACTCTTGGCATTCTCTAGATGAGCTTCAAGTGGTAGTCACCGGAAATGGTCTTCCAACAGTCTTGAAGGAGTTCCCAGAGATGCTTAGCACTTGTTGGCACTTTTGCCTTCACTCTGTGGTCCAGCTCACCCCAAACCATCTCAATTTGGTTCAGGTCTGGTGACTGTGGAGGCCAGGTCATCTGGCGTAGCACCCCATCACTCTCCTTCTTGGTCAAATAGCCCTTACACAGCCTGGAGGTGTGTTTGAGGTCATTGTCCTGTTGAAAAATAAATGATGGTCCAACTAAACACAAACTGGATGGAATAGCATGCCGCTGCAAGATGCTGTGGTAGCCATGCTGGTTCAGTATGCCTTCAATTTTGAATAAATCCCCAACAGTGTCACCAGCAAAGCACCCCCACACCATCACACCTCCTCCTCCATGCTTCACGGAGGGAACCAGGCATGTAGAGTCCATCCGTTCACCTTTTCTTCGTCGCCCAAAGACACGGTGGTTGGAACCAACGATCTCAAATTTGGACTCATCCCACCAAAGCAGATTTCCACTGGTCTAATGTCAATTCCTTGTGTTCTTTAGCCCAAACAAGTCTCTTCTGCTTGTTGCCTGTCCTTAGCAGTGGTTTCATAGCAGCTATTTTACCATGAAGGCCTGCTGCACAAAGTCTCCTCTTAACAGCTGTTGTAGAGATGTGTCTGCTGCTAGAACTCTGTGTGACAATTACCTGGTCTCTAATCTGAGCTGCTGTTAACCTGCGATTTCTGAGGCTTGTGACTCGGATGAACTTATCCTCCGCAGCAGAGGTGACTCTTGGTCTTCCTTTCTTGGGGCGGTCCTCATGTGAGCCAGTTTCTTTGTAGCGCTTGATGATTTTTGCCACTGCACTTGGGGACACTTTCAAAGTTTTCCCAGTTTTTCGGACTGACTGACATTCATTTCTTAAAGTAATGTTGGCCACTCCTTTTTCTTTACTCAGCTGCTTTTTTCTTGCCATAATACAAGTTCTAACAGTCTATTCAGTAGGACTATCAGCTGTGTATCCACCAGACTTCTGCACAACACAACTGATGGTCCCATCCCCATTTATAAGGCAAGAAATCCCACTTATTAAACCTGACAGGGCACACCTGTGAAGTGAAAACCATTTTCAGCGACTACCTCTTGAAGCTCATCAAGAGAATGCCAAGAGTGTGCAAAGCAGTAATCAAAGCAAAAGGTGGCTACTTTGAAGAACCTAGAATATAAGACATATTTTCAGTTGTTTCACACTTTTTTATTAATTATATAATTCCACATGTGGTAATTCATAGTTTTGATGCCTTCAGAGTGAATCTACAATTTTGATAGTCATGAAAAGAAAGAAAACTCTTTAAATGAGAAGGTGTGTCCAAACTTTTGGTCTGTACTGTAGGTAGGTTTACAAAAAAATTATACAGAAGTTAAATTATAAAGAAACTTATATATGCTCAGGATTAGCAATAAAAAGACAAAAACGAGCCTAGTTATAAACAGCAAACCTGAAGTAATAATGCAAGCCAGGGAATAGATCTCCCAATGCACGTTTCGCATAACACGTGTGCTTTGTCAGGGGGTCAGTATTGAACATTAAAATGGCTCTGTTAATTGAAAAAACCCAAAGCATATTTTGAGTCTGTATTCAGACCCTGGAGTGTTTTACCCTGTAAATAAAACCAGGAGTAAATCCCCCACTAAATTAGTAAATCTTTAGGACTCATTAAATTATTAAAATCATACATCATACTCTTGATAATTAATTGTAATGTAGGCCAAAAAAAGATCCATTATTTAGAAATATATGTACAAGATTTATTTATTTTAGTGGTGTTTTTTTTGTCCTGGGTTTGATTTTTGCTCTGACACCCTATAGTGTATTTTTCCTGAGTTAGTTTTTGACTTTTACCCTGTAGCTAGTGTCATAACGTGAAGCTCATGGGCCCCAATGCAAATGCTCCATCGGGACCACCAATTATTGGAAAAATTGTAATAGTATTGGTCTTTTTGTTATATGGCCTAAAGGGCCCTTTTGGGTTCCCTAGACTCCAAGGCCCGGTTGCGATTGATACCCTTGCCTCTATTGTAGTAATCCCCCTGCCTGCAATTATATTTTCCACCATCTCTTCTCTATTTGTTGTCATACAGTTGGCGGGTTAGTTAGAAGTGGGGGTCAGTTAAAATTGACTCTGACTACAAGAGGGTTTTTTTTGTAGTCTGTTGCTATGGGAACACAGAGCTCTGCTCGGGTACTGTAGACACATGATGATTTACAATTTTTTTTTTAATGAAGGCAGTTTGCAAAGTTGCCTCATTTTTCATTCTAGGTGCAATAAACATTGATTGTAAAGGTTGACATACCCTTTAAATGCCATGCAGTAAGGCAATTGATATATGGTAATGTAGTAGCAGTGGTTTCCTATGTATTTTTTTGGGGGACTAACTAAAGGTTTTTTATTTTTGGTAAAGCTTCAAGCAAGTAAAATGGTAAACCCTTTACTAGAATCTAAAACAATGTGATGGCTTGTCCGCCACCATTAATTAATTAATTATTATTTTTTTTTATTATAATCCGCATGTTTACAGCTTAAAGATTAATTATGATGATTTATAATGTAATCTATTCGAGCCTGAAGTCTAGCAAAAGATCGCATTACGAGTGGTCGGAAATGAATTGACTGTAAATGAGGGCTCGCTTGCTAACCATAGTGAGCGGAGATGCTGACAAATCTGCAGAAATGGAGTCGGGAAGGCTGCAGGGTGGGATAGGGGAAGCCGAGAACTGGTAAAAGTGGAAATAAGCGAAGGGTCAAGAAACGGAGCAAGATAGTTAGGAAGAAAATTACATAGTAGAGATGAATACAGATGCGGCCGAGCTTTTACAGAAGATGCATTAAATGCTCACGATACATCCCCAGCTGGAATTCTATGACCATATTGCTGACAGTAAATATCATATACGGGGATCGGATTGCAGCTTTATTTACTAGATGTAGAGATGATGGACGTGTAGACTTCAGATGGATATTATTTGTAATTGTACTGCGCTCTGAAGTGCTCTCATTCCTCCTCCTTAGTATTCAATAAGCATTGCCTAAGTGTTTCATTGAAAATATATGTGAAATTATGTCTTCATGTTTGAGTTTTGACAGTCTATGGCCAGACGATAAAGGGATATGCAAGTCATGGTGAAATGAAAGGGCTGGTATGCAGGCTCGGACTGGCCCATTGGGTAACAGGGCAATCCCCCGGTGGGCCCTGGTGCAGATCTGGGAAGTATTTAGCATAATTCACTTGATTCCCTCTGTACAGAAAAAAAGTAGCATCTCATCATTCATAAACCATACTACTCAGTGTATTCTTATATAGCGATACAGGTAAATTTGTGACTGAGGGTAGTGTAATATTTATATGGAGGTGAAAAGTGGGCCCCCCAAAGTCAATGTTAGCAACCTAGTCCGATGCTGCCCGTATGACTGCAACCGCTATGGTGAAAAGTATTACAATAGACCTTTCTACAATACTATGTCTAATATGAGAGTAACACTCTTATATATCTTTGTCTTTGATCCTTCAGCCCCAGGCCCACACTATACACATACACTATATCGATCATCCGTTAGAATAATATTATAAGTGCTCATCCGCTTGACCAAATTATGGGTCCGAGTGCGATCCGACAAAACATTAGATCGCATTAGGGATAATGTTAGTCTATGGGGCCGCGCATGTCTGATATTTTTCTCAGATCTAGGGAAAAAAATCACAGCGGGCCTGACTTTGATCTGATATTCAGATTGCACTCGGCCATGCAAGTCAATGAGCGCTGGGAAAACTTCGGACTGCTCTTAGATGACATCTGAGTGCCGTTCGATTTCCACGGACTGACAGAAAGGAGAAGATGAAGAAATGTTTTTCTCCATCTTCTCCTCATCCAAGATAATCGGATCACACTCTGATCAAACTCTGATCAGAGTTTGATCAGAGTGTGATTTGCATAATCAACTCGATTCTCTCGTATGAGAGATTATATGCTCGTGTGACCATAGCCTAAAACAGTGTAGATCCTCCTTGTGCCATAAAAAAAAAAGCTCTGAGAAATCGACTCTTCAAGACCTCTGAAGTTAGCCTGTGATATCTACCACCAAGACACTTAGAGGGGTTCTCAAAGAATGTGCTAAAATGGCCTCCATTGCATGCATTAAATGGCAGCCCATCCTAGTCAAGTGTCAGGAGGGGCTGCATTATGACAAAACACAGATCCCAAGATCTCACTAATGAGTTGCCAGAAAAGGGTTGTGACAGGAGAAGAAATACATTTTCTGCTCAGCTGACTGAGCATGTAGGATTAAGGCTGGAAAAAAAACCCTTTTTGCTCATTCAGCAGAGAAGATTTATTTCCTCTCCTGTCACAGCCCTTCATCAGCAGCTCACTGGTATGTTTGCTTATGATACAGCTCCTCGGTCAGTTGAGACACAGGTCTCAAGCTCTGTTTCTTCAGACTGCAATCCATCTTGACACGTGGCTAGGATGAACTGCTGCTTGAATTATGTGACAGGGCCATTTAGTTACTTTCTAGAAGAACTCTTCTAAGTTCTGTAAGTTTAATGGCGTAACTTCCATGGATTGGGCCTCTTTTATATTGTATCCTACTGACATCTCGTCCTCAATTAACTGACACACATCCACCTGCTATCTACATGATGTAAGAGAAAAAGTGATTTTTTTTTTTTGCATATGTATTTTAGGCACTTTTTGGTGTAGATGGGGATCAGCATGGGCACTCTGATCGGTCTGTTTGCTCTGACACCATTCTTTTATAATCAACAAGAACCTCTGCAGAAATTTGTGCTATCATAGTTCCTCTGTTTGATCCTATTAGACCGGAGAGCCTTCACTTCGCTCATACATTATCAAATCTTGGTTACCCATGGCCTGTCTCTGGTTACCTGTTTGTCCTTCCTTGACCACTTTTGGAAGATACTAACCACTGAATACCCAACAAGCCTCATTAACAAATGACTTCTGTCAAAGTCTCTCAGATCCTCACGACTTCCCATTTTCCTTACTTCCAACATCAACCTCAAGATTTGAGTCTCCACTTGCCGCTTAACATATCCCACCCCTGAACACGTGCCATAATCACGAGATAATAAATGTTATTCATTCACCTGTCGGTGGCTTTGATGTTTGGTCTGGTCGGTGTACGTTGGTAGGCACATTAACAATAATATCGTTTATCGAAACAGAAAATCTATGTTTGTTTCCATGATTGTCCTCTATACTAATGCATGCTCCCAAGCCAGTTATTGTGTTAAGTGATATGTCATCTGTATGCATCATTAACTCTGGAAAGTACTTGGAAAATATTCTGCTCAGTAATCCTGAAAAATAATCAAGGATGTCAAAGGAGAACACTGCCCGGTTAGAGGGTTCCATTAGTTTGAAAGGATGCATGCCCATATCATCGATGTAGACATTGGCGCCTTACCTTTCTTTTAATTGTGACCACATTTACCAAATAACGTAATTTGTGAGGCTAACAATTCAAGTTAAACCAGAGTAGAGCTTATGGGGCCATCACTTGGAGGAGGCAAAGAGGAACCTTTAACACCTTGGCCCGGTCCTCCACGGCTGGCTTCAGACCCAGCAAGCCCCTTTTTATTTTTTATTTTTCCATAACTTTTTTTGGTTTTTCCATTGACATAGCTGTAAGAGGGCTTTTTCTTAAGCTGGAAGAATTGTGGTTTTGTAGGACACCATTCACTCTACCATATAAAATACAGAAAAATGGGAAAAATGTCTGTATTGTTTTTTGAGGATTTAGTTTTTACTTTATGGTTAAAAAGATGTATTAGCTTTGTTCTATAGGTCACTATATTTATGGTAATTCCAGAGTTTCTAGTAATTTTGTCCTATTTCCTATTAATAGTCTGGGGAAAAAAATTAGAATATTTTAGTAGCAAATATGTAATTTTTTAAATTTGTTTTAGATTTTATTTATGTTTTGTGAAAATCAATTTTTTTTATAATTTTCATAATTTTTGACATTTCTTTAGAAGTTCCATTAGATGATTTGTTGTAGAATAAAAAACAATGCTGTAATATTACAGAGTGCTGTGGGCAATCAAAGTTGGTAGACTAGGTGGAGGCCTTCAGGAGGCGCCTCACTGCTACGACAAGGCATTCAACGCCCCGCAGTCTTGTTGTTGGGGAGGAGGATCCAAAGGGTATCGGAAAAGGACACCTATATCATTGTGGGGGGGAAATTTGGGACTGTCCAGTATAAACCACTCTATTTTAATTATTTTTTCATTTGGCCTTCTGCTCGATCTCGAGCCATGGCGACTTGATGGATGAACGATCTGTAGGAAGATCGAACTTGTGTAAGCCTAGAGAGGTCCACCAGGGTCTTCTCCACCATTATCTTGATAGTATTAAGCCATTGGGTTGCCGATCTTCCTCTTCACCTAGTTCCTTCTATTCTTCTTTCATCTTTTAGTGACTTTAAATTTTGAGGTCACGATTGACAGAGGCGTCTAAGAGGTTTAACTCCTGCAATCGAGGCTCCAAACACAGCAGATAGACTTTGATGCCGGCAGTATAACATATCCTGTACAGGTGCTGTATGAAGCTGGTCCGCCACTGAACCCGTTCCATAGAGACACTGCACACTACCACCATACATTGGAAGTAGATGCCAATGAATATCGGTGCAAGTGGACCCACCATCCTCAATGAACCCCAACACTTGTCAGGGTCTGCCGGATGTTGAGCCTACAGCCTTAGAGTGTTTTAGACCTTTGTCTGCTGAAGAACTGTGCATATGGGCAAGGTACTCATTGGCAAAGAACTTGGTAGGTGATGGCAGCGAGTAGCATATCATTTCTGGAATGGCGAAAGCAAACCTAGCCGTCAGGAAAAAGCAATTTAATAACAATATAATTAAATCTGAGACTAGCCTCAGGTTTAATTATATTGTTAGCGAGTAGCATATTTCAGGTGTGTGGACTTTGTTGGGATATAATTTATGTTAAGTTCGCGATCTGAGAGGATGATTAAAAGGAATCTGTCACCTATTTTATCGACTATCAGCTGCCGGCACCGCCATCAGGGGCTTATCTACAGCATTCTGTAATGCTGTAGATAAGCCCCTGATGTAAACTGAAAGAGAAGAAAAGCTAATTATATTATACTCACCCAGGGGCGGTCTGGGTCCAGTTTTGGTCTGATGGGTGTTGCGGTCCGGTCCGGCGCCTCCCATCTTCTAGCGGTGACGGCCTCTTCTCTGCTTCCCTTTGCGGCTTCGACGCAGGCGCACTGCTCTGCCCTGTTGAGGGCAGAGCAGAGTACTGCAGTGCGCAGGCGCCAGGAAAGGTCAGAGAGGTCTGGCACCTGCACACTGCAGGATTCTGCTCTGCCTTCAACAGGGCAGAGTAGTGCGCCTGCACAGGAGTCACCATGGGAAGCAAAGAAGAAGACGTCATTGTTAGAAGATCGGAGGCGCCGGACTGGACTGCGACACCCATTGGACCAAGACCGGACCCGGACCACCCCTGGGTGAGTATAATCTAACTCTTTTTTCTTCTCTTTCAGATTACATCGGGGGCTTATCTACAACATTATAGAATGCTATAGATAAGCCCCTGATGGCGGTGCCGGCAGCTGATAGTCGAAAAAATAGGTGACAGATTCCCTTTAAGTGGAAATATATTTTATTTTTGCAACCACTTCACATGTTATGCAGGTTTGTATGTGACTGTGCTCCTTGATAAGAAGCCTGTGGTCCAATGAAGTGCACTGTGACATAATAATAGTCATTTGTGGGATTACGTATAAAGAGTAAATTATGGCTGCTGACTACATGATTACTAGGTGGGCTGATATATTTTTACGTCATGTTTCCTTTGTTCATTCATTCATTGCAATCTACTTATCTATTGTATACACTACTAATTATACATATAAGGATTACAATTTAAAAAGAAGTTGTCAAAAGTTCAACAATGGTCAGTGTTTTCTCTTGTTTTATTCCCACTACTCTCCTGAATAGTTCGCTATTTTTCTTTTTTTTAATATGGTTCAGGAGATGTGGACTTTTTAATCTAATCTGAAATCTATGGGTAGAAATGCAGACCAACCTAAGGACATGCCCCCGAGGATCCTCAGAGCACCACCACCTTGGCAAAGAGCCTACAAATTTATATATTGGGTACAATAAATAAAAAGGTTACATATTTCAGGAACCTCATGACGGATTTAACTAAAAAAACAAAAAAGAAATAACAAACAGGCACTTTCTGATCTGGCGACAGGTTCTGTTTAAAGTACAGATTTCGTATTATTTTTTAAAGTCAGTGACAAAACTGCTGAACATAGTAGCTGCAAGGGACTCTGTTTCCCAAAAGGCAATGATTCAATTTTGGGGGACTGATGAAATGACTCTGACACTGCTGTAGAAGTGCACATCTACCGCCATTTCTTTCACACAAGGGACTTTGAGATCCCTATCTAAGGATTGTAGGGGGTCCCAATAATCAGAACTCCAAAAAATCATACATTTACTATCCTGCAGAAATGCAGTTAGTAGAAAAACCCTTTTAATGATCAAAGCTATGTAGAATTGGTCAATTTTAGGGCTAGTTTTGATCCCTCCTTTTCGACACTCGATAATCAATGAACACCACTGCCTTTATGCTATGACACTATTGCACTACATGATATGAGATGTCATGTTTAATTTTTGCATACGTTTAAAGGGATTGTCCATTTTCACTTTTTTACATGTGAGGACGGCGCTGGTCTCTGCAAACCGGGTATTCGTTTTACAATGCACACTGACAGTGCGCTCTTTTGCTGTCTAATTACTATTGATTTTTGCTGGAGAAAGAGCGCACTGTCACTGTGTACATTGCACTGGGATTCTCAAAGCGTCGTCCAAAAGAAAATTGTAAAAAACCAAAAGTGTAGATAGAGAAGGATAGGGAATTTCTACTTAAAATATATTAGAAAACAGATTAGATTATGGCATTTAATAGAGATTGGGATGAAAATGAGTTTGTATTTCGTATCATGCCTTTTATTCTGTTTTTTCCTGAAATGGAACAGATAAACGGAACGTCCTAATGGAAATGTAACGCAAGACACAAGCTACTAATGCAAACCAGAGGATATAGGCATAAGCATGGCAATTTTCATTTTTTTTTTTTCAAAAAAAGGGGAATAAACTGGAAACTATTTTTTTTTTTTAGTTGTTCCAGCAGGTGATTGTACTGATAGATAGAGACAGGGACTATTGTGCGGTTATTCTATTGTTAAAATGGACTGGCTAATGGGGACAAAATCTTCTGAAATGCTTTTCTATAATGCATTATACACAGATAACCATTTGTCTGCAAACTGTGATAAACTAGTTTTGTGTACGGGCAGGCAGCGCTCACACAGCGATCCGAAAAGAAGAAACACGCTGTATTCTAATGTCGTGTTTAAACAGATCCATTGATGAAGATGTCTGGATAAGTGCCTCTAAGTGCTGGCCTGAAACCATTGTGATAGGGTAGAAACTCTCCCCAACCAATTCTCACCTGTGTTTGTGACATTCGGCTTTTGCATTCATTATTGTCAGGTTTTGTATAGTAAAATAGCAAGTAGGAGATCCAAATGCGAACTCTGCAAATCTGAACGTCACACAGTGAAGTATGGTCAAATTAATAAATTATTGCATAACGGCACTTATTGCCGCATGTAAATAATACATTGCTCATCTGCGGCCACGTAAAGGAAATCTGTCAGAAAGTTTTTGCTATTTCATCTGAGAGGAACACGATGTAAGGGCAGTGACTCTGATTCCAGGGATGTGTCACTTACTGGGCTACTTGAGGTAGAGTCAATAAAATCAGAGTTTTATCAGCAGGAGATTATCAGTAGAGGACTAGTTGTCTTGTGCCTCCTAGTCCTCTGTGTAACCACACCCCCAACACTGATTGGGAGTTTTCTGCCAATCAGTGGCATGGATGGGGTTATACAGAGCTCATAATTATGAAAACTGGAAGATCTGCAGCGGAGAAAACTGTGATTTTATCAGAATTACAGCAACCAGCCAAGTAAGTCACACATCACTGGAATCGTGGTCATTTTGTTATCAAATTAGATAGCAAAAAACTGATGACAGATCGCTTTTAAAAGGGTTTTCCCCCTTACAGTAAATTCCTGTCCTCAGGTGCAGTTAATTAAAAGTAAAAAAAAGTGCTTTACTCTCTGTCCCCAGGTCCATCACTCAATCTCTGTAACTGTTCCCTATGTCAGTTATTGGCTACAGTGCTGACTTCACAATGACAGCGCTGCAGCTAATCACTAAGCTCTGTGACTCTGAGAATGCTAGTCTCAGATCCGTGAAACTCCCTGATTGGCTGCAGCGCTATCATCATGACATCAGCACTGCAGCCAATAACTGACTCCGGAAGTGTCAGTTATTGGCTTCAGTGCTGACTTCACAATGACAGCGCTGCAGCTAATCAGTGAATCTGAGAACATTAGTCTCAGAGCCGTGAAACTTACTGATTGGCTGCAGCGCTGTCATCAGCTTTTGGTGCTGACCGTTGTTATGCACAACTTCTTATTTCATGGTCTGATCATGAATTGTCAATGTCAAAGACACCCACCTAGGTAAATTTTCTTTTTTTTTTGGAGGGGATGTTTGTCTTCTTCACTTCTTTTCTTTGCTGCCTATAAATTATTCAGGTACAAACCTGGCTTCTATGCTTTTTCCATCCCTAGACGGAGACCTCCGGTACATAATGCTTTAACTGGTGGGAATAGATATCCCGGGAGCGGGTTATTGTGATCTAGAATTCTGATTAACAAGCCAGTGATATAGAGGCCAGAGAAAAGGAAATTAGCTGGAGAGAATCCCACTGATTAGAGAAGCTCGTAGTCCTACATGCAGGATATGAAACAAACAAGTTATAGATCCTGTTATTCCAAAAACCAAAGTCTCGCCCGATCACAAGATGCATTATGTCACCCGCCAAACCATTAGCTGTGTTATAGCTGTACACCCAAAATGTGACCAGTGCAGTCAGAGTCAGTGAGACAAGAGTTCGCTTCGTACGGGACTTTTCCTGTTTTTTTATTGCTAGCGGAAGAGCAAATACAAAGCATCAGGCACAAAACTCAAATTAGCCCCTGATCCACTGAGCACTAATTAGACATCAGCCTCCCTGACTATACCGGTGACTTACTACCAACCAACTGTGAGTTAAAAAAAAAGGTTGTCCTTGGTCCTCAATGATACTGTCACAATCCATTTTTTGAATTTGTGGCATCTCTGGTTCCACTCACTTTAAAACTTTTTTCTTTTCAGACCAGCGGCGGTTAAATGCAGTTTTTCCCCGCTGGCGAGCTGGTGTTACTGCAGTGCTGCTGGGTCAGCTGATGTTGCTGGTGACCACTCCCACATCCTTTAAAAGGTCACCTGATGCATCAGCTGACTGTTGGTGATACAGTTCTTCTTTGGAGATCAACCTTTGCAGCTCTCTGGTGTCAGCCAAGTCTGGTGTTTGGAGTCCTGTTGCTGTGCTATCTGTGGTGTGCGCAAGCTAAGTGTTGTATTTTTGTTACCTTGTCCCTTTGGTGTCTGTCACTTCCCCCTGTGTGTTTTATCTGCAGAGGTGAGGCTAGTGCTCCTTGTCAGGGCAGATCTAGGATACAAATAGGGACGATGTACCCTGATGTCGGCAGGGGGAATGACCTACATAGGGTGTTATTTGAGAACAGGGACAGGCTCAGGGTGGAGCTCAGGAGGTGACCGTTACCGTTCCTGATTCTCTAATGTCAGGGCCTTCCTCTCCCCTATTTCATCGGCGTTGTGTTGTCGTGCTGTTTGGTGACCGACCAACCGTTGGGTTGTGTCACACTGTTCAGTCACTCCATGACAGATAGAGTCTCTTGAACAGACTCTTTCCCTTTAGATTTCCTCCAAACAAATAGCCTTTTTTGTACTTAAATTCATGCATTTTGGGATATAAATCATTTTTGCGATTTTACTTTTATAAATGTGGCTTTTACAAACCTTTAGTTTTCTCGTGCATTCAACCGATCAATTACTCACCTTACCAATCCCTGCTGCTCCGGTGCTACCACTTGATGTGTTCTATGGTCATATATCATCTTAGAGGAGCTTAGAAAAAATAGATAAAATAGCTACAAATTCAGACTGTGCAAAATTTGTAACGAATCCTCATTACAAAAATATGATTTTTAGCTAAAAAATACATAGATTCCTAGAAGAATAAATGGTTCCCTTTATGGTGATGATCATCACTTTCATGTGCAACTGATGGAAGAGGTATATTTTTTTACCTTCATGTCCTTTTTGTGATCCTTGTATTTATTTTCCCCACTGTTGGTCATAGGAACTGTGGTGTACAAGGAGATCTCTGCACAGGATCTGGGATCATATTAGTGGTCTTGGACCCCTCTTGGTATTGCCCGCCTCTATGGCAACTGTGCTACTGACGTTTGTCGTAAAACCTTTGAGCATATAAGTGTGACAGATTGTGATCTTGTTCATACAAATAGGTTAAAAATAAATGAAATGGTAACTCCTTTGAAAGCTAATTATTTCCATAGTAATATGTTATCAGGGTACTGCAACAAGGGAATGGAAACACAAGAGCTTTTGGGAACAGACATGAATACCACACTCATCTCCCAGTGCTTCTATACTGCCTTTTACTTGGTCCTCCACTATCTGTTTCTTGGCCTCCAACAATGATGACTTGACACACACATTTGCTAATGCTGCCATTCACTGTCAGCAGTGGATATCACTAAAGTCACTTCTGAGGCTAGCAATTATTTGAAGTGGTTACTTGTCTGTGTCAAAACATCAAGTGGTAGCACAGGAGCTGCAGGAATTGGTAAGGCGAGTGTTACTCAGGTTGTTATTTTATACCATCGGACAACTCTTTTAGATTCTTTGACATTGTACAGTAAAAGCATTATTGCTGTGGTCCCCCATTGGGTCGTGAGCAGAGAAATGTTGAACCATAGAGGCCAAGTGTCCGTGGCAGTAAATCACGGACTTTAGTAGTAACATCAGTGGCAACAGGTATGGTCAACGCACTTACAAGACCAATCAATTTAATAACTGCCGTTGTTTTTATTATGCCTGACTGAGGCTTAAGCACTAGTTAACTCTCCAAAAGCAATCATTTTCATTCTAGCCATCATCTGTCCCGAACTAACCAAATGACAAATTTAGCCTAAACGGAACATTATGCATATAAAATCTAGAAAAATAGCCTAAATGATATCAGATGTAAAGAAACAATCAGGATAATAGTCTTTGCCGGTTCGGTTTGGTATTAGGCCTCCTTCTAATTCTTATGCTTCGAATCTTCAAGGTGTTATGTGATGATAAAGGTATTCAGTTTGGTAAGCGTTCATGTAAAATTATTATTATTATAGCACAGTTTTTTTGTAGGGGCAGAGTATTTTGATTATTATAATTTTTTCTTCTACTTAGAAGAACGCCCTCTGTTCGTGTGGGTAACAGTTACTCTCCGGCTGACTCAGTTCTAAGGCTGCAAGAATGAGAATAAACAATATCTTTGTCACCAAAACATTAATTCAAGTAATTTCATAAAGGCACATCCGCACTTCTTCTCAATACATTGCATGCTGTTTCCTAACTGATAACTCATTAAAAAAAGGATTAGTTTCAAGTCCAAATGGATTAATTTATTATATATTACTCTTCTCATCATACCAATGCACGAAGGCCGAAAGTTTAAAACCCGACTTCGAATTTACTCTATGTAAAACAACGGGAAAACGCTCTTGGCTCTACACGTGGGAAAAACTACTCTGACTTTCTTTGGAGTTGGGGGTACGTGAGAGTCATTATCCATTACAGTTATGGATTTTTTGGGGGGAGTATTGAGGACGTGGGGAGTATTTAGGAAGTGATAGTTACATCTTATTTCTGTTTTACTTTTGCGTTAAATGTTTCACCCTTAATTTTGTAAGACAATAGTAATATTTGGCTTAAAGTGGTTGTTCACTACTCAAACAACCCCTTCTAGATCCCCATGTTTCCCCCCAGTAAAGTAACACCTATACTCACCTCCGGTGCTGGCGCCTTTCCAGCAATGTCGACACTAGGTCTTCCAGTGTCATGCAATCCCTGTGGCCAATCAGCGTTGGCCTTATTCTCCCCTACTTCGGACGTAACTATCATCTGGAGGACGTGAGAGTTGCGGCTGCTCTCTTAAAGTTGCGGTTGCTCTCTTAGTTCCTCCAGATGTCTGAATTGTCGATAGGTGAAGAGAGTGAAGCCATCACTGATTGGCCATAAGAATTGCTTGACATAATGTCATGTGTTCCCCAGAAGTGCCAGTGCCAACACCACTGGAATGATACCAGCACTGGAGGTGAGTGTAGGTGTTATTATTTTACCGGGGAAATGGTGATTGAGCAGGGGTCGACAACACATTTAAGCATGTGACTACCATTGATACTCAATGATGATACAGAACATAGAGTAGGTGAAGATTTTTGTATTACTATGTTGTAAGTGTTGGCTTTGCCTTAGATGTTACCGCACTTGTCTTTTTGCAGTTTGTTATATACTGAGATAGTGTTTGGTGGTCACTTATATTATTTTTCCACAAGGGAGTTTACTTGTTGTTTTATATAGACTAAATAAAAAAATCATGTTTTTAAGAGGACCTTTCACTACATTTTTCAAGTTGAACTGGTCACAGGATGTAATAACGGCTGCAAAGTGGAACAAAATTGTTTTTTTGTCTCTCTATTGCAGAGATAAAAGCAATCACACTATTTGGCACCTAATGAGTTAACTTTTGTTAAGTCCAGGTGGGTGTCATCAGAGAGTTTTCACTTGGGGCATGTACTTCTACTCCCTGTATGATTCGCTATCTGATAACACCAGCTTGGACTTAACAAAAAGTTAGCCCATTAGATGCCAAATACATTGATTACTAACATCTCCTCAATGGAAAGGCGAAATACAAAAAAACAAAAACAAAAAGTTTTATTCCACTCTGTAGTCATTATTACATTTTGCGTCCATTTCAACATGAAAATTTGGTGAAAGGTCCTCTGTAATGGTATTATTATTTCCTGAAATATCCAAGGGCTAAGGACGTTGATGTTCTTCATAAATGTACTTGGAGTACTTTTATCACGATGTTGACATTTTTAATGTAATTTTAGACATTTATTCTTCAGGTAAACAAAAAAAAGTTTTACTAGGGACAATCTGCTGACACTGCAAATATTGCCCTGAAGTGAGAACAAAAAGGTCCCCTTACTTTGTATGTGTCATGTAAGGTGTAAGACAGACTAAGTGCAACACAAAGGGATAAGGTGAAGGGGAGCCCAGTGCTAGGGAAGCAGGGAGTGGAGACCCCTAGGCAGAACTAACATTACCCTGTCTGACCTAAGACCCTAAATAGGTTCCTCACCTATCGCCAAGCAGGATACCTAAGCCCTGCCAAACTTACTCTGTATGTGTCATGTAAGGTGTAAGACAGACTAAGAGCAACACAAAGGGATAAGGTGAAGGGGAGCCGAATGCTAGGGAAGCAGGGAGTGGAGACCCCTAGGCAGAACTAACATTACCCTGTCTGACCTAAGACCCTAAATAGATTCCTCACCTATCGCCAAGCAGGATACCTAAGCCCTGCCAAACCCTAGTGGAAAGCCCTGCATTGGGGAGGACAGGATAGCACTAGTCAATCCCTACTACACTAAAGACAACTGGGATAGACGAACGGGGGGAACACTTATCTTGAGCTGACTCAGAGAGGTAACACCAGATGTCCTCCCAACACCAGAAAGGAAGTTAGCCGACTGCTGTAGCTCCAAGCCTTCACAAGGGAGGAATGGAAATAACATCTGCAACTCCCAACAGGAAGTTGGTAGTTTTAAACACTCAGATCCAGGAGACATAATTAAGGCCGAAGGAGGTGGCCACTAGTCTGCCAGGCCAACCGCTGAGACCTTCTGCAGCCAGATGCAATGCGACTGTCTGCAGCCACATCCGTGACAGTATGAGAAGACCATTTCTATAAATTATTTGTGATTCTTGGGGATAATTGACAAACTTTGATGTATGACTCAAACGCTTCAGATTATACCTCTGTTTATCCACCTTGATTTCCAACTTTATAAAAAAAAAACATCCAAGAACATGATATCCTACATTCTCTCTTTTTGTTCTACTCTCTATGTCAGGGGAATCAAGGGGATAAAGGGATTGACTCATCGCAGACAACCCTATTAAAACGAGAGCCGCCATGGTGAATGGACGCGGCCAAGTTGTTCCGATGATTTTACCGGAGAAGCTCTGAAGTGGTTAGATCAGGGAAGGCAGTAATGCATAGCAGCCAGAGTCTGTTTGTTAGCAGCTCTTCACTCATCAAGGCTGTTCCCAAGTGAGATTATATCAAGGGGGAAAAAACGAGAGAGAAGGAACCACAGAGGAAGAGAAAGAAAGTGAGAACAGAAGAGTGTCATCCACACCCATGCCATTCAATTAAAGGTCTGCTTGTCGTAGAGTTGATTGACCTTGGTATGCCATAGAAATATCATACACTATACATTACAAATTGTAGTATAAATAATTAAAACCAAGCAAAACAATCCTGGCTTCATTATTGGCTACAATTCTGTGTCCCCAGGCTTGCACTTGTACTTGGTTCTGTGATAGGCAATGTGAATTAATATTGCGAGTGCCCACAACATGTTTATAACCCAAGGCTGAGCCATACCGCCTACATTATTTTAAGAGATGTTGATAAAGACCAACAAGAAAAACATGTTAATAGGGGGGAGTATTAATATCAAAGCACAATTCCATTACTTTAAAGCTAAATTCACACAACCGTATAAAAAAATCATCCAGAAAAAAAAAAAATTGTATCTTTTTTTGTGACATCCGTGTGGCGTCCATTTTTATATATCTGCAGTTAATAACATTTAAAAGATCAGATACAATTTTCTATGTTAAGAAAGGAAAAACAACAACAAATATATTACTCCTTTAGATAAAATATAACATTTGTGAGAATAAAATTAAGACAGAATGTTTACTGATTCCATATAAAAAAACAGCAAAAATGCCACCTAAAAAATTAAGGATAGATACTTCATCTTTGGTATAGATCACCATTTGTTTAGTATGGACATCTATCTTTCTTGTTAAAATCAAGTTCAATAGAGAAGGATCCGATCTACCCTGCTGTATGGAGATTAGAATCAAAGATTAAAGGACTTGTTGTCACTAGAGTTGAGCGAAACGGGTCGAAAAAATTCAAAAGTCGCCGACTTTTGGCAAAGTCGGGTTTCATGAAACGAAACCCGACCCTAGGATGAGGTCGGCCACGAGGTCGGCGACTTACGCGCCAAAGTCGCGTTTCAAAAGTTTGTTTTGCGCTCTTTTTCAGCCAATCAGGATCCACGGACACTGTGGGCAACGTGATGACCTAGGCACGGGTCACCACCATCTTTCAGAAGGGCATGCAAGTGATTGGCTTGCTTTGGTGGGCGTCACAGGGGGGTATAAAAGGGCGTGCACGCCGACCGCCATCTTACTTCTGCCGATCTTAGTATAGGGAGAGGTTGCTGCTGATTCTGTAGGGAGAGCGTTAGGCAGGGAAGAAGACAAAAAAACTGCTTCTGCTGCTAGCGATTTGGCCTGCACAACACACAAGTCACTGTGTGTGCAGTGCAAGGGGAGGCTATATTGTGGTGTATCAGTGGTGTTGGTTGTTGGGCTGCCTTTTAAGGCTTCCTGACACGCTGGCATTGCTGTTTACCCACTGCTCCGCAAACTGCTTTTTTAAAAGCAATCCAATCTCCCTTATCCTCTAGTCACTTTTGTCACAGCTGTGCCATCGAGCGTGTCACATAGCGCTCAGATATCAGTGGGCCTCACACAATCCACAAGTGTCCAGTGTCCAAAAGTGTGCGCAGAGATTCAAAATCTCCATTATCCTCTCGTCACTTTGGTCACAGGCAGCTGTGCCATCGAGCGTGTCACATAGCGCTCAGATATCAGTGGGCCTCACACAATCCACAAGTGTCCAGTGTCCAAAAGTGTGCGCAGAGATTCAAAATCTCCATTATCCTCTCGTCACTTTGGTCACAGGCAGCTGTGCCATCGAGCGTGTCACATAGCGCTCAGTTATCAGTGGGCCTCACACAATCCACAAGTGTCCAGTGTCCAAAAGTGTGCGCAGAGATTCAAAATCTCCATTATCCTCTCGTCACTTTGGTCACAGGCAGCTGTGCCATCGAGCGTGTCACATAGCGCTCAGATATCAGTGGGCCTCACACAATCCACAAGTGTCCAGTGTCCAAAAGTGTGCGCAGAGATTCAAAATCTCCATTATCCTCTCGTCACTTTGGTCACAGCTGTGCCATCGAGCCTGTCACATAGCGCTCAGATATCAGTGGGCCTCACACAATCCACAAGTGTCCAGTGTCCAAAAGTGTGCGCAGAGATTCAAAATCTCCATTATCCTCTCGTCACTTTTGTCACAGGCAGCTGTGCCATCGAGCCTGTCACATAGCGCTCAGATATCAGTGGGCCTCACACAATCCACAAGTGTCCAGTGTCCAAAAGTGTGCGCAGAGATTCAAAATCTCCATTATCCTCTCGTCACTTTTGTCACAGGCAGCTGTGCCATCGAGCATGTCACATAGCGCTCAGATATCAGTGGGCCTCACACAATCCACAAGTGTCCAGTGTCCAAAAGTGTGCGCAGAGATTCAAAATCTCCATTATCCTCTCGTCACTTTGGTCACAGGCAGCTGTGCCATCGAGCGTGTCACATAGCGCTCAGATATCAGTGGGCCTCACACAATCCACAAGTGTCCAGTGTCCAAAAGTGTGCGCAGAGATTCAAAATCTCCATTATCCTCTCGTCACTTTGGTCACAGGCAGCTGTGCCATCGAGCGTGTCACATAGCGCTCAGATATCAGTGGGCCTCACACAATCCATAAGTGTGCGCAGAGATTCAAAATCTCCATTATCCTCTTGTCACTTTGGTCACAGGCAGCTGTGCCATCGAGCGTGTCACATAGCGCTCAGATATCAGTGGGCCTCACACAATCCACAAGTGTCCAGTGTCCAAAAGTGTGCACAGAGATTCAAAATCTCCATTATCCTCTCGTCACTTTGGTCACAGGCAGCTGTGCCATCGAGCGTGTCACATAGCGCTCAGATATCAGTGGGCCTCACACAATCCACAAGTGTCCAGTGTCCAAAAGTGTGCGCAGAGATTCAAAATCTCCATTATCCTCTCGTCACTTTGGTCACAGGCAGCTGTGCCATCAAGCGTGTCACATAGCGCTCAGATATCAGTGGGCCTCACACAATCCACAAGTGTCCAGTGTCCAAAAGTGTGCGCAGAGATTCAAAATCTCCATTATCCTCTCGTCACTTTTGTCACAGGCAGCTGTGCCATCGAGCCTGTCACATAGCGCTCAGATATCAGTGGGCCTCACACAATCCACAAGTGTCCAGTGTCCAAAAGTGTGCGCAGAGATTCAAAATCTCCATTATCCTCTCGTCACTTTTGTCACAGGCAGCTGTGCCATCGAGCCTGTCACATAGCGCTCAGATATCAGTGGGCCTCACACAATCCACAAGTGTCCAGTGTCCAAAAGTGTGCGCAGAGATTCAAAATCTCCATTATCCTCTCGTCACTTTTGTCACAGGCAGCTGTGCCATCCAGCCTGTCACATAGCGCTCAGATATCAGTGGGCCTCACACAATCCACAAGTGTCCAGTGTCCAAAAGTGTGCGCAGAGATTCAAAATCTCCATTATCCTCTCGTCACTTTGGTCACAGGCAGCTGTGCCATCGAGCCTGTCACATAGCGCTCAGATATCAGTGGGCCTCACACAATCCACAAGTGTCCAGTGTCCAAAAGTGTGCGCAGAGATTCAAAATCTCCATTATCCTCTCGTCACTTTGGTCACAGGCAGCTGTGCCATTGAGCGTGTCACATAGCGCTCAGATATCAGTGGGCCTCACACAATCCAAAAGTGTCCACTGTCCACAAGTGTGTGCAGAAATTCTAAATCTCCCCTGTCCTTTAGACACCTTGTACCTTGTTTTACATTACTATATAGTTTGTTGGATTTTGTCTACATTTCTACCAAAAATGAGGAAGGCTGGTGGAAGAGGCCGTGGAATTGGGCGGGGGTTGGCAGCTGGTAATGATGGTGTTGGTGGTGGATCTGATGGTAGTGGCAAGAGCAAAATAGGACCAAATGCAGAAGGTGCTGACCCTGCGTCATCGTCTGGCTACATAAGGCCTCGAACGCTTAGTTTTCTAGGAGTTGGCAAACCGCTTTTAAAGGCAGAGCATCAGGAAAAAGTTTTGTCTTACATTGCTGACTCAGCCTCCAGCTCTATCGCCTCCTCTTCTTCAGTTGTAAAAAGTAAAAGCACTGAGTCGTCATTGGAGGCTCATGTTCATGAACCACACCTTTCCTTGTGTCCTTCACCCCAACCAAGATTGAAGGATGACGCAGGCCATACTACTGATTACTCCATGGAGCTGTTTTCACATACCATGCCTGGATTATCAAGTGAAATGGTGAATTACCCAGGCCAAGATGAATCTGACATGGAGTGCACTGATGCACAGCCGCTGATGGATGATTCTGCTGGTACATTCACTCAGAGCACTACATTGTCCTCGCAGTGTACAGAGCCAGATTTTGACCCTGATGAGACTCAGGTGCCCCTTCCCACACACTATACCACCATACACGGTGACACAGAGAAAGGTGCACATGACATAGAAGAGGAGGTGATGGATGACCCAGTTGTTGACCCAGATTGGCATCCATTGGGGGAAGAGGGTGCTGCTTCCAATAGCTCAGATGAGGAGCATCCACAGCAGACATCGACATCGCAACAGTTGTTATCTGGCAGGCCCGGAGCACTCCAAAGACAGGTTCCAAACATCAAAAGAGTTGCTGGACAGCTTGTCCAGAGGGTCAAAAGATCACAGCGTGCTAGGCCGCAAAATGTCTGCCAAAGTAGGAAGAGTGCAGTGTGGCACTTTTTTGAACAAAATCCTCATGATCAGGCCAAGGTTATCTGTAAGAAGTGCGCAAAGACCTTTAGCCGAGGGAAAAATCTGAAAAATTTGAATACCAGTTGCATGCTTAGACATTTAACCAGCATGCACTTGCAAGCGTGGACACAACACCAAACCTCAAGTGCCACATGTGCAACTGATCACAACGAAGGTAGTCAGCAACGCTACATTGTTTCCCCCACTGTAAGCCCACCGGTTAGCACAGCAGCAAATGTTGAGGTGTCGTTGCAAGACCACAGCAGTCAGGGAATCCCACTGTTATATCAACGAAAGACTGATTCTAGGCCATCAGAAAGAACACCAACTCCATCACCATCATCAACCCTCTCTCAGTCCGCCCTGTCCACCGCTACTTCCACCATATGCAGCTCTCAAGTCCAGCTCACCCTCCCAGACACTATGAGTAGGTCAAGAAAGTACTCAGTCTCTCATCCGCGTACACTGGGTTTGAACGCCCACATTGCCAAACTAATCTCGTTTGAGATGATGCCCTTTCGGTTGGTGGAAAGCACAGCTTTCCGCGAACTCATGGCCTATGCAGTACCACGCTATGACCTACCCAGTCGCCACCTCTTCTTTCGCAAAGCCATCCCAGCCCTCCACCATCATGTGAAAGACCGCATTGTCCATGCACTCAAGCAGTCAGTGAGCGGAAAGGTGCACCTCACAACTGATGCATGGTCCAGTCGGCATGGCCAGGGCCGTTACGTGTCCATCACTGCGCACTGGGTTAATGTGGTGGATGCAGGGTCCACAGGGGACAGCGGTGGTGGGACAGTGCTGCCTAGCCCACGGTATAGGAAACAGTTGGCTGTAGGCGTTCGACCCTCCTCCTCCTCCTCCTCCTCCAGAAGCGAAAGCTCGTCCACAGAGCGCAGTCGTACGAGCACTCCATCTGCAGCTGCCACTGTTGCACACGATGTGTCCCCCTATCGAGCAGCTAGTGGAAAGCGTCAGCAGGCTGTGTTGCAGATGATGTGTTTGGGCGACAGACACACCGCCGAGGTGCTGGCCGAGTACTTGAAGCGACAAACTGAGTCATGGCTGGGCAGTGTACATCTTGAGGCAGGCAAGGTAGTTAGTGATAATGGCCGTAATTTTGTGGCAGCCATAGCCCTTTCAAAACTCAGCCACATACCTTGCTTGGCTCACACCTTGAACCTGGTGGTGCAGTGCTTCCTCAAAAATTATCCGGAGTTAACAGCCCTGCTCCAGAAGGTGCGAAGACTGTGCGCGCACATCCGCCGGTCGCCTGTACACTCCGTTCGTATGCAGAAGCTGCAGCGATTGCTCCACCTTCCCAACCGCCGCCTCATTATCGACATTGCAACAAGGTGGAACTCCACCCTGCACATGGTGGAGCGGCTGTGCGAGCAGAGGCAGGCCATAATGCATTTATGGGAGGATACACGGCCAGGCACTTTGAGAGCAGACATGGAGTTGACAGGCGTGCAGTGGTCGAAGCTGAAAGACCTTTGTAAAGTCCTTCAGTGTTTTGAGGAATGCACACGGCTGGTAAGCGCAGACGACGACATCCTAAGCATGAGCATCCCACTTATGCGTCTGCTCATGCAAACTTTGACGCACCTTAAGGAGCAGGCGTCTGCAGCCAATGTTGATGAGGAGGAAGAGGAGGAGGGAATCCTTGATGACATTCAGCCATTGTCTGCTCAGGGACCTCTCCTGGACGAGGTGGATGAAGAAGAGGAGGAGGAGTAGGAGGATGATGGGGATGATTACTTAGGGGAGGAGGATGCATCTCGTGGGGCAAGTGAAAATGTTGGCGTGGCAAGGTCTGGTACAGGGTTTGTGCATGACTGGAGGGATGTGGATTTGCCAGAAAGTGCTCCTCCACCCAGCACTCGCAGTGCATCATTGACACCGGGAACATTGGCCCACATGTCAGATTATGCCTTGCGGATCCTAAAAAGGCACCCCCGCATTGCCAAAATGATGAACGATGACGACTACTGGTTGGCCAGCATCCTGGATCCACGCTATAAAGGCAAATTACAAAACATCATGCCACAGGAGAACCTTGACCTAATATTGGCTAATAAACAAGCAACTCTGGTAAATCGGTTGCTTGAGGCATTCCCAGCACACAGCAGCGGTGATGGTTCTCACACGAGCCGTACGGGCCGGGGGCAGCTTGGCAGAGGTGTTCGTGGTGCACACAGCAGAAGTGGCGTTGGAGACAGGGGTTTCATGACAATGTTGTGGACTGATTTTTCAAATACCGCTCACACAACTGGTAATACTGCATCGATGGAAAGTGACAGGAGACAGCAGTTGTCAACTATGGTTACAAACTACTTTTCCTCCCATATCGATGTTCTCCCACACAGGTCATTCCCCTTTGACTATTGGGCCGCTAAACTGGACACCTGGCCTGAATTGGCCGAATATGCCTTACAGGAGCTCGCTTGCCCAGCTGCAAGTGTGCTATCGGAAAGAGTCTTCAGTGCAGCTGGATCAATCCTGACAGAAAAAAGGACCCGTCTGTCAACCCAAAATGTGGATGATCTAACCTTCATTAAAATGAACCACGCATGGGTTTCCAAGGATTTTGTCCCACCTTCCCCTGATGACACATAGGGTGACAGAAAAATGGCTTGCTTTGGTCCACCTCTTCCTGGTACTTCACCTATTTCGCCTTTTGCATCAGCTGAATGTCCAACATCAACATATGCCACTTTCTAAAACTCCCTAACTGTGCTGCCTCCCCCCCCATGGCCGGGGTCACCACCTACCGCACGACACCGTGCGAGTGCCGTTGCCCTGGACAGGTGGGTAGGCCGACTCTTGGGCGCGGGCACTGGCACAGGGTCCCTCATAGTGCAATCAAGTGTCTCTGACGGTGGTGGTGCACACCCGCCGTCAGACACACCGCTGTACTATGAGGGGCCCAGTGCCAGTACCGACGCCCACGAGTGGGCCCCCCTTGCTTGGGCAGGGCCCCAGCATTTGCAATCTTTACCTCTCCCTGCTCCTCCGCTGTGTAATCTGGGCCGTCAAATCCATACTGTGCCTGACACCGTCTGAGCCTGCCTCCTGAGACATATATTTTGAATGTGTACGCTATCCATACATGTTATCCGGGGATACGGTACCCTTTCTAACCTTTGTGCAATCACGTGCAATCCATACTGGGCCTAACACCGTCTGAGCCTGCCTCATGCTGTATAGACATATATTTTGAATGTGTACGCTATCCATACATGTTATCCAGGGATACGGTACCCTTTCTAACCTTTGTGCAATCACGTGCAATCCATACTGGGCCTAACACCGTCTGAGCCTGCCTCCTGAGACATATATTTTGAATGTGTACGCTATCCATACATGTTATCCAGGGATACGGTACCCTTTCTAACCTTTGTGCAATCACGTGCAATCCATACTGGGCCTAACACCGTCTGAGCCTGCCTCATGCTGTACAGACATATATTTTGAATGTGTACGCTATCCATACATGTTATCCGGGGATACGGTACCCTTTCTAACCTTTGTGCAATCACGTGCAATCCATACTGGGCCTAACACCGTCTGAGCCTGCCTCATGCTGTATAGACATATATTTTGAATGTGTACGCTATCCATACATGTTATCCAGGGATACGGTACCCTTTCTAACCTTTGTGCAATCACGTGCAATCCATACTGGGCCTAACACCGTCTGAGCCTGCCTCATGCTGTATAGACATATATTTTGAATGTGTACGCTATCCATACATGTTATCCAGGGATACGGTACCCTTTCTAACCTTTGTGCAATCACGTGCAATCCATACTGGGCCTAACACCGTCTGAGCCTGCCTCATGCTGTATAGACATATATTTTGAATGTGTACGCTATCCATACATGTTGTCCAGGGATACGGTACCCTTTCTAACCTTTGTGCAATCACGTGCAATCCATACTGGGCCTAACACCGTCTGAGCCTGCCTCATGCTGTATAGACATATATTTTGAATGTGTACGCTATCCATACATGTTATCCGGGGATACGGTACCCTTTCTAACCTTTGTGCAATCACGTGCAATCCATACTGGGCCTAACACCGTCTGAGCCTGCCTCATGCTGTATAGACATATATTTTGAATGTGTACGCTATCCATACATGTTATCCAGGGATACGGTACCCTTTCTAACCTTTGTGCAATCACGTGCAATCCATACTGGGCCTAACACCGTCTGAGCCTGCCTCATGCTGTATAGACATATATTTTGAATGTGTACGCTATCCATACATGTTATCCGGGGATACGGTACCCTTTCTAACCTTTGTGCAATCACGTGCAATCCATACTGGGCCTAACACCGTCTGAGCCTGCCTCATGCTGTATAGACATATATTTTGAATGTGTACGCTATCCATACATGTTATCCAGGGATACGGTACCCTTTCTAACCTTTGTGCAATCACGTGCAATCCATACTGGGCCTGACACCGTCTGAGCCTGCCTCCTGAGACATATATTTTGAATGTGTACGCTATCCATACATGTTATCCAGGGATACGGTACCCTTTCTAACCTTTGTGCAATCACGTGCAATCCATACTGGGCGTGAGAACGGCTGGCGAGCTGTTAAGCAAGCTACAGCACCTGTCCAGACAAGTACAGGGATTCCCTAGCGAGGAGACTTATTTGATTGTTTTCAATGTTGGGACAGCAATTTTTGGGGAGCACTATACTCTGGAGAATGATAGATGGGGCCCACCATACACTGGAACATTCCAAAGGTGGACATCAGACACTGGAGCAGCATTTACAGGGCCCATTATACACTAGAGCATTAGAAATGGGGCCCATTATGTTTGGAGCATTATTTGGGCCCATAAGACAGTGGAGCTTCATCCATGGGGACCAACATATACTGTAGCATTATGTGGAGCTCATCATATACTGTTTCAAACATTATATGGGACCAATGATTCTGTATGGAGAAATAGATGGGCCTCGTCATGAGATGTAAAAAGTGAGGTAATTTTCATTGTACTATACCGCTATTTATCTGCCGTATCGGAGCATGATGAGTTGTGGTATGTGTTAAAGGGGCGCTCTTTCGCCCAGGGCACATGAAAACCTGCAGCCAGCCCTCCCCCCCCACAACTTTAGCCAAATAACCCCCATTTTTCAGTGCGTAACTTGTATTATGAAGTTAATTAAGGTTGACAAGCTTAAGTAAGAAGAATTGATGCTTTTGGCATTCAAATGGGCACTGTAGGTGTGTTTCCTGTCCTCCTCTCACTGCCGACTTTTATTCCCCATTGACTTACATTGGGTTTCGTGTTTCGGGATGACCCCGACTTTTCCCTATAATCGGACGATCTTGCTCGACCCGACTTTTGGAAAAGTCGGGTTTCACGAAACGAAACGCGACCCTAAAAAAACAAAAGTCGCTCAACTCTAGTTGTCACAGGGCAGTAGGGAAAAGGCAGGAGAAGTGGAACCTGGGCCCCTGAACTGCCCCTCAGGCTAAGGAGGTGTCCTGACTTTCCTTAACTTGGGGGTACACTCAATAGTAGTGAGGCACAAGTCCCCGACCTGTCCCTATCTCCTGTTTAGTCCTGAGCTAAACTCACAGCCCCCTCCCCAGGAGGTGAGACAGGGAATAAAGTGAACTGCACCAAATAACACACAAGGGAAAATAAAACAGACACCACAGGGTTAAAGCAACTAAAAACCCAAACTTAGCTTTATCTGCTGCCAATGCTCCAAGCAGCAGAGAAAGGCACCCGATCAGCATCCAGCAGCAACTCCACTGCTCCAGATAAGCTGAACCCCTTCTCCACCAGGTAGGTCCTGTCTTCACCAAGGTTGGTTAGCAAATGACCAGTATTACCAACCGTGAGTGCAGCACCTGATGACCCTTTATAGGAAGGAGGTAGTGGTCACACCTGCTGACTGATTAAACATGTAGTAACACCAGCGGCCACCGGGCAGGGGGGAAACCCAGCAACCAACTCACTAAACATGTAGTAACACCAGCGGCCACTTGGGGCAAAAACCCATATTAACCCCCCAAGGGCCAGAAAGGAAAAAGGTTTATATAAGAGAGTCCAGACTCTGACACAGATCCAAAAATGGATCGTGACAGTACCTCTCCTTCAATGAGGGGCCTCTGGACCCTCAACACTGCACCTCACCAGAAAAACACCTACGGTGAGGACACCTAGGTCCACCACAGTTCACCTCAGCAACTACCTGACTCTCAGGTTTATGGCAAACGTGGACAGATGGAAGTGGCAATGTATGCTTTGGAGGCACCACAAATCTCCAGAGCCCCGACCAGGGGAACGAGTTGTGAATGGGCATTACTGGGGGTAACTCCAGCTGGTAAGTCCCCGGGCCGAGGATGTCCGACACCCGATATGGCCCAATCACCCGAGAACTCCAGACCCCAGAAGCACGTCTCCACTGGATGTTTTTGGTGGACAGCCATACGTACTCATTTAAACACAGGTCCGGACCTGAACGTTTTTTGCCATGCACACGTTTGCCTCAAGATGGTGAGCTCTTCACAGCACCGACAACAGAGGCATCCCCCTGTGTCATCACACTCACACCCCCACAATGCTCAGAAGGAGTCACCACCCTCCTCTGACCCCTCCTCCCAAGAGGACTCCGACACCCAGGGTTAGCATGTGGTGAGGGTAGAGACTTGCCCCTACTCCCTGGCAGCACCTCTGCTGCCCCCACTGGACAAGAAGGGGATGGTTGTAGTATGATGGCAGAGACAGTAGCCCCCAGGCAGCAGCCCTCACACGACTGATCCCAGCTGACTACTTCCCTAGACCGCCAATCTATGACCGGGTTGTGTTTTTCCAACCAAAGGAGGCCTGAAACGATAGATGATGGCATTCCCCCCAAGACGTAGCATGACAGGGACTCTACATGATGAACCCCTATATGCAGATGTATATTTTCCACGACTTGGGTCAACCTCCCCTGGCTCAGTGGGACAGAGTCAATGGCCTGGACGTTTAGGGGTTTGGCCAGCATCCTACACCTCAGGCCATGGGTCTGGACAAAGTGAGCGTCCACCAGATTGACTCCAGCTCCACTGTCCACAAACCCTGGTATGCCCTCAGGTACCCCGCCAACCACCACTTCTACTGACATAGTACACTGAGAGGGTAAAATGTAGGAAATATACACTCCCTGGTCGCCTCCCTCCACACGACCAGGGGGACGCGGCTTCTTAGATGGCACAGAAGATTTCACGCGTGCTGGGCAGACCCTGAAAACATGACCAGTCTGCCCACAGTTAAAACATGCCCCCACACCACGACAAACCACAGGCAACACTGCTGGGAAACCTCCTCCTCCCTCCTGCCTGGGCTCGTCCGCCTGCACCAGTGTGTCCTCCTCCCTAGCAAGGACTACAGGGGGCATATTCGCCAAAGCCGCAAAAAACTCGTCCACCGTCCGTAGAGATGGTGAATCGGCTGGCAGGGAGAAGGCCCAGGATTGGGGATCACCCTTAAGGAAGGCTATAATGAATCCCGCCCGATGTTCCTCATTACCTAATGAACGAGGGCGGAGCCTGAAGTGTAGCTTGCAGGCCTCCTGAAAAAACAAAAAATTCTCCCTCTAGAAAACCTGTCTGGGAGAGATAACTTGGGCTCTGGTTGAGCCTGCATTTCAGCTGAGGCCCCATATCCCACCAACTGCTGCAACTGCTGCTCCACCACACCACGCAGCACCCCACGCTCCTCAGTGAGGGTCTGCAGCAAGTGGAGACAGGTCTGCATTAGGGCTATGGCTCACCAGAAAAAAATGGGTGGTTGGTAATAATGTCACGGGGAAGTAGGGAAAAGGCAGGAGACGTGGAACCTGGGTCCCTGAACTGCCCCTCAGGCTAAGGAGGTGCCCTGACTTTCCTTAACTTGGGGGTACACTTGATGGAAGTGAGGCCCAAGTCCCCGACCTGTCCCTATCTCCTGTTTAGCCCTGAGCTAAACCCACAACCCCCTCCCCAGGAAGTGAGACAGGGAAAAAAGTGAACTGCACCAAATAACACACAAGGGAAAATAAGACAGACACCACAGGGTTAAAGCAACTAAAAACCCAAACTTAGCTTTATCTGCTGCCAATGCTCCAAGCAGCAGAGAAAGGCACCCGATCAGCATCCAGCAGCAACTCCACTGCTCCAGATAAGCTGAACCCCCTCTCCACCAGGTAGGTCCAGTCTTCACCAAGGTTGGTTAGCAAATGACCAGTATTACCAACCGTTAGTGCAGCACCTGATGACCCTTTATAGGAAGGAGGTAGTGGTCACACTTGCTGACTGATTAAACATGTAGCAACAGCAGCGGCCACCGGGGGGGGGGAACCCAGCAGCAGACTCACTAAACATAGTAACACCAGCGGCCACTGGGGGCAAAAACCCATATTAACCCCCCGAGGGCCAGAAAGGAAAAAGGTTTATATAAGAGAGTCCAGACTCTGACACAGATCCAAAAATGGATTGTGACACTTGTGGAGTAAGTTGGAAACTGACCGTCGACAGGCAGTTAAGTATTGTCCAATGGTCCACTCACCTCTAAGGAACAAAATTTCCTATTGCTGCCTCAGTTTTTCACTGATATCTTAGGTCAGGTACTGACAGTGGTCAGATTAGGACCGTCTGAACAAATTGGGATACATATATCAGACCATGTCAAACTAGCGAGCATAAAACCTTAAACTAATGCATGTTATAAATCAGAACACACACTGGTTAGAGATAATCTGAACAGCCCGGGTGAATAACGTTGGTCCGAGTACTGTCTGTGTGAGGTCAGTTTTTTCCATGGATCAAAAATAAGCTAGTGTAAATGCAGCCTAGGTGAAATGTCTTATTACGAATGACTTTTTTCAGGTTATCTTATAAGAAATCATAATTTGATATGGGGGTAGGGGGTTCCTGTCAGGAACCCCACAGAAAAACACAACTAGAAAGAACATCTTTTGTTTAGGAGGTCTCAGAATGTTTAAAAGGTAGGAGGTCTCAGTATGCCCATACAAGGTAGGAGGTCTCAGAATGTCCATACAAGGTAGGAGGTCTCAGAATGCCCATACAAGGTAGGAGGTCTCAGAATGCCCATATAAGGTAGGAGGTCTCAGAATTTCCAAAAAAGGAAGGAGGTTTCGGAATGTCTATACAAAGTACGAGGTCTCAGAATGTCACCACAAGGCAGAAGGTCATGAAATGTCCCTACATGGAAGGAGGTCTTGGAATGTACCTATTTGGCCATCCAACGGATATTAAAATGTTTGTCCACTTCGTCTTTATTTAAAAAATGTTTCAAGGATATAATTTTGTAGCACTTCCTAATACATACAGTATATATGATGGGTCAGTACAAGTCTCCTCCTTTTTGAAGAACCGCATGCTTGTTAGTGCCATCTTCCTCATAGACTGCATGAACAGCTCTCCTGTTTTCAAAATGAATGCTGATAGAGGAACATGTGACCAGACTCATCCATCAGTCTCCTTCAATTGGAAGACCGTGCCGTATTTTTAATTACAGGCGTTGGATGGACACTCAGATCTGGTCACATGATTCTTTATTTCTCCTGTGTTGCTGCTACAGTGATCCTGTTTGTTTTCTATGGGATTCAGGTCTGGAGAAAGTGCAAGTCACTCCAGGTACCACAGTCTTCAGAAGCCGTTAACTAATGATGCGTCCTCAATGAGATGGAGCATTGTCATGCATGAAGACGAAATTAGGCCTGTGTGCTTCATGCAGAATGACTGGATTAATTACTGTATGTCATTCAAGAAGTAGAGGTTTGTCACTGTACCATTCACAAAATGTAGGGCATTTCTTTATTGACACCTGCCCACACTATAACACCACCACCACCAAAGGCTCATCTGGTGACAACAGTGGCTGATGTATAGCTCTCTCCTTGACGTCTCCAACATTGTTGGCAGCCATAATTTCTGCTCAGCATGAATCAACTTTCATCAGTAAACAGCACTGAGGACCACGGTTCTCTCGTCCTGCCTAGATGACGCCTGTGCCTGGTGATGTGGTCAGGTTCCCTTGCAGGTCATCTAGCACACAGACCATGCTGATGTAAATAGTTTTCAAAACGTCTGATGTGACACTTGGGTGCCTCTCACCTCCCATATATGTGCCTAGAGTTGTGTGGTGCTCATCATCCAATTCCGTATGGCATTTTTCACAATGAAGCGGTCATCAGTGTGTCATCAAAAGGACATCAACTTCTCTGCCTATCGGTGACTCTTTCAGTCTCTGTGTTGTCACCTGCTGATGAGACTCTGTGACACTCTAAGCTCAGTGGCCACTTCCATCTGAGAACATCCTGCTTGAAGCCTCACAATGGCGAAGTACTGTTGATCAATTATTAGGTGTTGTATTGGTCTCATGTTGTCAAAATGTGAAGAGCATGATGATGAGGAGGACTGTTTAAATGCCAATTCTATTTGAACCCTAAAATGTATTGGGTGATCCATGGATCAAGCACCTGTTGTGAATTTTGCCATTAAATTCCTTGTTAGAAAAGAGCAAGTTGTGCAAAAAGTACTCAAACATTGAACAGTTGGACATGTGCATTCAGAAGTTTAGAAACGGTCACATTAAGTTCACCTGAAAAGGTTAGAGTGCATTTTAGGATCATTCTGAAATTTCACCCGAAATCCAAATATCACTAACATTATGTGAGTAGTATATGTGTACAATTTTACTAATATCCCTCCCAGTAATATAGGCTGCATGTAAGGTCCTGAGGTTTTAGTTTCTATCCTGCAGTTCTTTCTTCTTCATATGCTTTGTCTAGCACTGAGAGAAGGAGAAATCAGAAAGAGCCGTCACAACCAGTAGCTCTGGTGGATTTGTAACATTTTTTGCACAGCACTCAGCTAGACTAAGGACATATTGACATTTTACACCAGGAAATGGTAGAAAATTTTCAATGGATTTTAGACTAATTAGAAAGTTGAGTAAATTTACATTTAGGAGGCAAATCAAATGAGCAATAAAAAAATGCGAGAAGGGGCTGAATTTATGGTCTATTTTACCATGCCTTAACTTACTGAAAGTGAACCTAATACAGAATGACCATGGTGTGACATATTGGCGCGATGACTTTCTTTTACAATAGCGAAAGTGACTCTTGTGACTAAATTTACTAAGTCAAAAATAAACCTTTAATAAATGGAATGGATGAAAACTTGAGATTGAATTCAGAAGCTTGAATTCAGCAGATTTGCTTGAATTTGGAAGGGAAATTGAATTTACATGGAATTTATGTATTGTATATTATATGTCCCCAGACTGCTGTTAAAAAAACATTTATTATGCTCTGAGGTCCCCAAAGTACAATAAGTTGAGGGGGTTAAAAAACTCCAAAATATTTTACTCACCTTTCTTCTCACCTGTACCTGCCACTGGCGCTCCCCACCAGTCTTTCGCTCCCTTCTTAGGCTCTGGACTTCTCGTAGCTCTTTGCTAGTACTTGAGACCTTATCACGGATGTTAAGGTTCATATTAGTACTTGACACATTAATATCTGCCCTGGTAGCTCTGGCAATGAGTGAAGAGACTTCTGGAACTGGAGCATAGGGAACAGGAGGATCGTTGGGTAGCTGCAGTAGCAGGGACAGGTGAACGTTATTATTATATTTTAATGTGTTTTTAATACCTTCAAGGGTGATATGAGACCAGCGAAGAGTTGGCAATCTGGCAATGGAATCTCCCAAAATTTGGATTCACTAGAATCTGAGTTTTTGAAAATTCTAGACAAATTCGATTAGTTTACACAATCAATTCGCTCATCTTTAGTTAAAAATTTTCAACCAGGGCTATGGAGTCGTGAAATAAGGCCACACACCAGTATATATTCTCCCATCCAAAAGAATTGGGACAATTATGCTAATCACACTCTGATTAAAGTCCGATTGGAGTGTCATAATAGCGTGATCCAGTTCCCTCAGATGAGGAGGAGATGGAGAAAACAAATTCCAGTCTGTCAGTCCCAAAAAATCAGACTGCACTAAGATGCCAACCTAGTGCAGTCTGATGTTTTCCATTCACTCATTGAGTTGCATGGCCAAATGGGATCCAATAATTAGATCCAGCTTGGGCATAATGTGCTCTTTTCTTCGGATTGGCTCAGACTGAGGAAGAAATTGGATTTTTCCATGACCTCATAGATTAACATTGGTCCGAGTGTGATATGATGTTTTGTCTGATCTCACTCGGACCAAAAATATGGTCATGTGCTTGAGCACTTAGGGTCAATTCTGAATGGAGTCGAGTTGGTAGAAATGTGCCGATTACAACTCCAGCTGCTAAAATAAATATTATACTAAATGCTTGTAGCATATTTACTTTAATAGGAAATTAGGAATAATAATGATTAAATGCCTGATGCTCCATTTTACTACAGTAAGATTGTTATTATTAATTATAATACATGAGTCATTTATAAAGGCGTCAGAACTGGAATGAGAAAGTAGAAAGTAGAGGAGTCGAAAGTTTGTCTTTCCAACTTTACAGCCCTGTTTTCCATTTCTTTACACTTCAACTTCACTAGCCATAACATGGTAATGGCTAAGCTTCACATTGTTCATAGTCCATGGCAAAAAAAAAGTTTAATCATACCTCCAGTTATTTTAAAGGGGTTTTCTGGTCAGGATATATTGACGACTTCTCCACTGGTTGGCCAGGGTCTAAAATCTGGTGCTCCCACCAATCACTTGTCTTAAGTCCCAGATGAATGTAAACATATGGAATGGAGCCTCCATTACATCCAGGTGCTGGATATCGGATCCTGACTGATGCTATGAATAGATCATCAATATTTTCTAACCTCGACAATCCCTTTAATAATTGCCTTCGGAATTATGTAAAACATGTTTCTCAGTTTTAGAAACACTGAGATAACAATTCCCTAATGTAAAAATTTGTTTAGTTATATTTGTTGTACCCAGGAATTGATATGTCGTAGTTGTACTCCACATTATAGATTATTAGTAAGATCAGTGTTTCTGTTTGCCTTCATGTTCTATGTTCTTTGATGGTACATAATAACGCTTTATCAATTGATTGATGCTAGTCTGAAGAAAACAAGTATGTGTGGCGGGGTAATGTTGATGTTTTTCATCCTGTCTGATTTATATTGATTATGGTAAATGTTGATTTTTCTCTACTCCATGTTCTCTACGTCTTTTATATTTACTTTATTAATAAAAAAACAACCATCTGCCATATAACATATGATAGATTTTCTATGGTATAGTATATTAGGATAACATATTGCACACCTATTTCATCTACTAGCATAGACGATAAGTGGCTAAAGACTTTTGCTTATAACCTCCTTTGAAGACACAGGAAAGGATACTTAAACATTTTGCAGATATTAACTATAACATTAAAATGACTGTTTTATCCATTTCACCTAGTCCAAGCAGTACATCCTGACAAGGCCATGGCTCCACCCAATAGTTGCAAGGCTACAAGTCTTCTTCTCTCTGGATTACCCATTTTGGCCTCTAATTATGGATGAATAGAACCAAAGATGAGTCAGGCCTGGAGGTCTAGTTAAAAGGAGATATGTCCTGCCTTGCTTTGCTCAAAAATGAGGATCATTCCTTCCCTGGCTCTTGTTCATGCGTGGTTTCAACAAGCTTTGTGTTTGATAAAGTTCCTGACCTTGCTCATGCATTGTTCTTTGGTTTTTCTGACTTCTGGTTTTGTCTTCTGACTTTCTCTTCACTGCAATCTTGGTTTATCTTATGACCTGTTGTACTCACTTCTGTTACAACTGCTTCCCAAGCTGCCCCTCACTAACCTCGGAGGGTTCCTCAAAAAACTGTTGATGACTGCCCTTGGCTCTTTTTGTAACCGTGCAACTGCTGTATCTGATGGCATGGTTTGAGGAACATGATAGAGGTTAAGATGTAGACTTGTTCTCCAAACTCCCCAGATCTAAACCTGATCAAGCGTCCATGTGACGTTCCAGTAAAAACAAGTCTGATCTATTGAGGCTCCAACTCACAGTATAGAGGACTTAAAAGATCTGCTGCAAACATCTTGGTGCCAGATACCACCAGACACCTTCAGAATCCTTGAAGACTCCATGCTTCCACTGGCCATAGCTTATTTAGCAGCATGATGAGTACCTACCTCAAAATAAGTGGTTTTAAAAGGGTTGCTTGAAGACATTGATGATCTATTTGTTAGATTGGTCATCAATATTAGATCAATGGGGGTCTGACACCTGGCAGTCCTATAGTTCAGGTGTTTTAAGTTCCCACCACAGCTGGATATAAATAGAGAATGGAGCTGAACAGTACAGCTTTGTTCACACCAAGAACTGCAGCTTTGCTTCTATTCACTTCAATAAGAGCTGATCTATAGTACCTGGGAACAGCCACTACACAATGAATGGAGATGTGCTGTTAGGCTCCGCTCACTGTTTATGACTGGCCATGGGAACTGAAAATAACTAATAAGTGGTGGAGGATGGTGTCAGACCACCACCAATTTGATACTGAGGACCCATCCTCGGGGTAGAACACAACAATATTCTAAAGAGTAACTGGTCGTTTTAATATTTTTTTTCCATAAATCAATATTACTCATGAAAATAAGCAGCTTTGTAATATGACTTCTAAAAAAAAATCAGTTTCTTTCTCCTTCTGTAATGATCTTTCACTCTCAATTCATGGGTAAAATCTGTAGTCAGTAGCAACAGATTTTGACATTACTGGGTTAAGAGATGACAGTTGGTGCTTCTAGAACTCCATGGAGAGGGGAGGAGCTAAAGGCAGACACTGACATTTTACTGCAAGTTCTCCATGAAACTCTATGAGCTCCAACTTTCATCTCCAATCTCTGTAAAGGTAAAATCTGTATTCACTGAAGACAGATTGTATTTGTTAATTGAAAACTTTTGAGAATGAAGGATTAGTCCAGAAGACAGAAGCCAATATTATAAAGTTTCTTATTTTCCTGTGTAATATTGATTTATGAAATTTTTTTTTTAAAACAAGCTTTACTCTTTAAACCTGTAAAACCCCTCTGGGTATGGCTGAATTACCTATATTCATTTAGCATTTTTATGATTGTTTTTTATTTTTTTGCAGAGGAGCAGAGGGGGGTAATTATTTCACATGATCTAGACTATGATCTAGATATGCTGAAGGCTTATGACTTGTACACAGGACTGAAGGGAATATATACAGATGAATACACTTGAGTAATGTGTAAGAAAATCTAACTTTTTAGAATTTCCCCTGTTTTCAAGTGCGCGACTAATAAAATGTGTTCTGATCATTATAGATAAACACAAACCAACTAAAAGAATAGTACACGATTAACCATACTTTTATTGCGTAAATGGAGTAAATATCTACAGTGCTGGTCCGAAAAAGTAAATGAAGCCCTAAATTTAAAAAAAAAAAAAATACATGTAGGCTCTCAACCAAACATTTCCTTACGCAATATTCAGGAGGAATTTTGGACCATTCTTCATTACAAATGCATCTCAGTTCGTCAATATTTCGATTCAGTTTACAAGAAAGTTATTCTCTGCAAGCTAAGTGTCTCTTCTTATGCTCTGGGTTCTCTCCAGACCCCACAGTATAATAAATATAAGAGGTTAAAAATATAAAAAATACTTACTCATCTCACTTGACCCTCTGCTCCTCGTCATTCCCCATCCGGTCCTCGACATATCTTCTTACTGACAGAGGGGATCGGCCAAAGGGTTGAGGGGTAAGGTGAGTATAAGTATTTTCTACATTTTACGTTCATTATGCTCTCATTATTAAAGGGACTCTGTCACCTATTTCTTGGCATATAAGATGCGGCCAACACCACCAGGGGCTTATCTACAGCATTCTGTAATGCTGTCGATAAGCCCCTGATGTAACCTGAAAGATAAGAAAAACGAGTTAGATTATACTTACCGGGGGGCGGTCCAGTACGGGTCCGATGGGTGTCACGGTCCGGGGCCTCCCATCTTCTAGCGATCACATCCTCTTCTTTGCTTCCCATTGCGGCTCTGGCGCAGTACTGCAGTGCTCAGGCACCGGGAAAGGTCAAAGAGGTCAGGCGCCTATACACTGCAGTACTCTGCTCTACCCTCAACAGGGCAGAGCAGTGCGCCTATGCCGGAGCCGCGAAGGGAAGCAATGAAGAGGACGTCATCGCTAGAAGATGGGAGGTGCCAGACCCGGACCATGACACCTATCAGACCCGGACCGGATCGGACTGCCACCCGGTAAGTATAATCTAGCTCGTTTTTCTTATCTTTCAGGTTACATCAGGGGCTTATCTACAGCATTACAGAATGCTGTAGATAAGCCCCTGATGGCGGTGGGCGCATCTTATAGGCCAAAAAATAGGTGACAGATTCCCTTTATGCATTTGTAAATGTTACTTTATTTAAACAGAAGTCCATGGCTGGACCAGGAAGCACAAGAGACCTAGTCCTGTAATGATAATCTCCTGCTTGTAAGACACTGATTTTATTGAAACAACAAAACACAGATGAGTAAGTGACACATCGCTGGAATCAGGGTCTTTGCCCCTACCTCATGCTGCTCTCAGATTTCATATAAAAATCCATGGACAGATTCCCTTTAATTATCAATGAAAACATACAGGAGATTACAAAGGGTTCAATTTATTTTTCTTGTAACTGTAGGTAACATTTGGAAGACTGGAGGAGGTTCTAGATATGGTGAGAAATAAATCTTTTAGGAACACATGCAAATAAATACTTTTATGTATTTTGAGAGGACAGGCAAACATTTTAAAGCTGTCCATGGCATCAGGTGTGGATTTCTTGATGGATGGAGACCAGCGTGTCAGACAAGTTGAGCCATCGGGCCTCCTGAGATGTTAAATTTGTTTCAGCCTTTTAGATACCATAAACAACCAAAGCCATCTAGATGTACAAAGTATCGTTTGCAGATAATAATTTGCTGAGGTCCTTTATGTAGATAGTTAAAAGGGCAGGTGTGCTCAAGGTTGGTCCTACCAAGGCATCCATGTACTCAGAGACCATGTTCTTCATATCTTTGGTGTTTACATTGAAATTCCTCAAAGAAAGATGCTTCCCTATTGTCATTTATTTTCCAAGTTACTTAAGTGAGTCTGCTCAATGGTTTTCCGGAGTTCTCGCGTCTGAAAAGATGAAAGACATCAATTATATGCATATTGCGATCATACTCTGATGTTCCACATCGTCTGATATGCGTGGTATAGGGTTATGAGGGCACCAGAGTGCTGGCGAGTTTGCTCAGGATTACAGTCTGCAAAAGGAAATAATATCCCTCTTGGCCACCTATACAGCGTACAGTTACAATAGCTGCCTGCCTAACAGTCCCGGACATCATCACAGATATACAGTAATGAAAGAGAAAGAAAATACATGACAATGCCATGGGATAAGACCATTCTTTTGCAAGTAAAATTGCTTTTTTCTTAAAAGTTTTACACGAGGTACTTTTACAGCTTTATTTCAATAATTATGGCTACGTCTTCATTAGGTGAAAATTAATATTTACTTTAGGTGCAAATTAATAACCTAAAGTAAGCCAACTAACTTCATGCAAGAACCACCAAACTCTTCAAACTAGTGTGTGCTACTCTATTAAATTTGGGATACCATGTAATTGCCAGGATTGAGTTTATGCTTAGACAGCAGGTGTAAATATGGACTGATATAGAGGGCTGGGATAAGGGTGAAAAAAATGATAGCTATATACTCATCAGTTTCGCTATTTCTGTCCCCTACCTGGACGTCTGCACAGCAGGTCCTTCTGGCCACTTCATTCTTTTAGTACCGCATCCTGTCGTCTGCACAGCTGCTCCTTCTGGCCCCTTCATCCCTTTAGAACCGCATCTGGTTATCTGCACAGCAGCTCCTTCTGGCCCCTTCATCCCTTTAGAACCGCATGCGGTCGCCTGCACAGCAGCTCCTTCTGGCCCCTTCATCCCTTTAGTACCGCATCTGGTCATCTGCACAGCAGCTCCTTCTGGCCCCTTCATCCCTTTAGAACCGCATGCGGTCGCCTGCACAGCAGCTTCTTCTAGCCCCTTCATCCCTTTAGTACCGTATCTGGTCGCCTGCACAGCAGCCCCTTGTGGCCCCTTCATCCCTTTAGTACTGCATCTGGTCATCTGCACAGCAGCTCCTTCTAGCCCCTTCTTCCCTTTAGTACCACATCTGGTCATCTGCACAGCAGCTCCTTCTGGCCACTTCATCCCTTTAGTACCGCATCTAGTCGTCTGCACAGTAGTTCCTTCTGACACCTTCATCCCTTTAGTACCGCATCTGGTCATCTGCACAGTAGTTCCTTCTGGCCCCTTCACCCCTTTAGTGCCGCATCTGGTCATCTGCACAGCAGCTTCTTCTAGCCCCTTCATTCCTTTAGTACCGCACCTGATCATCTGCACAGCACCTCCTTTTGTCCCATTTGTTGTTTTAGTACCACATCAGGTCGAATGCAAAGTCTCAAGAACTTACAGCAGAAGATGCCCAAATCAGAGTCCAATGGTCTTAGAAGACAACCCTTATGGCTAAGTTCTTGGAAACTCCCCCACATTCATTTCCAAAAATGTCTTCTTTCTGGTGGAATACCATCACGTAATCGAGTTTTCTTTGTCAGAACTGTAATATTTTGTCTCTTAAGATCTTTTTGTCCCCAAAATTCATTAGTAAATTGTAGTACAAGAAGTCGACACATTCAAAATGGCTACGCTCCGATGTCCCATGGTGTTCCCATGATAAAAGTCATAACAATGTGTGGCGCTCCTGAGGCTCAGTCACCACAGAGGTACTGCACCTCCTCCTGAGGTGTGGTGCCCCACCATCCAGGTAAGTTGGAGACTCCTGACCACGCTCCAACACCTGTACCCCACACCACAAAGTAGTGTAGTAAAGCACCTTTGGCAGCTTGTGCTTGGAGTATAGCAAAGCACCCATTGGTGGCTCCCTGCTTGGAAGACGAAACGTGCTGGGAGGTGGGTGGAGTTAGATTACATTTCCAGGAGCTGGAAGAGTTTAAGTCAGTGAGTCAGTAGTTGGTTGGGGAGAGAAGAAGATCCCTAGAGAGAGGGATAGATGGATGGAAGTGCTGCAGCAGATCCCAGTGATCTGGGTCTGCTGGCATGGGAAAGAGAGAAAGAGAGAGCAACATAGACTGAAATGAAAGCTTGACTCTCCATAGAAAGAAAGGATTAGTACGGAATGTGAGGAGTAAAAGAGAACAGAGGACGTGGGTGAAAAGAGAACCCTTCCTAGAAGTTCTAAGCACAAGGCCAGGGCCCGGTCCCCGAGGTTGTACGGATACTAATGGTCCTGCAGCAGACACCGGAGGAATAGAAGTAGTGACCACTTTATTCCCACACAAGACTTGGGGGCACAACAGCAACTGGATAGTGAGCCGGGACTTAGTAGCAAGAAGTCCCCGAAGCAGGCTACAGCTGTCTCCGTAGAAGTAGAGTTCATAAGAACATCGGACAGGAGGAACTCCAGTACTAGGAGTACTTCATCTAAAGGCGCTATAAGAGGAGACGTTCAGAAAGGCACAAGTTGGCGGAGTGTTGGAAAGGAGTATTCCATCTGGCCTGGGGGTTGACTGAGTCCCAGACCCGGAGGACACGGCACAGAAGCAGGCACCTGTTTGTACGACAGACTGTGAGTAAAGCTTTGGAACTACATACCCTGGTGTCCTCCACTTATTCCTGTGTCAACCTGCCCGGCACAGTTACCTCCCCTGTGCCTGACACTACACCATCTAAGTGTCACCATATCTACTCTGCCCTGGGACTACAGCCCTGCCTGTGGAGGGCTATACCATCACTGCTGCACCACACCATCTGTCCCAGAGGATCTGTCTGCAGCATCGGCCTAACATCTACATTGACGAACACCACAGGTGGCGTCACGACTTATTCATTAATAATAATAATAATAATAATAATCTTTATTTATATAGCGCCAACATATTCCGCAGCGCTTTACAGTTGAACAGTTTCAAACACAACAGTCATAAGTAACAACGTTAACAATACAATAATTAAAGCGAAATAAGACGACCCTGCTCGTGGAGCTTACAATCTACAATGAGGTGGGGGGGATACAAAGCACAGGTTTGTATTTACAATGATGTATTTACAATGACGGTCCAGCCATCTTCAGGGGGTGGGGGTTAGATGGAGATAGTGAATGGGCTACACACACACAAACATGACTTTGATTACTGAATGTGATAGGCCGCTCTGAACAAATGTGTTTTGAGCGAGCGCCTAAAACTATGCAAATTGTGGATGGTCCTAATATTTTGGGGTAGAGCATTCCAGAGGATTGGCGCAGCACGGGAGAAGTCTTGGAGTCGGGAGTGGGAGGTACGGATTAGGGCAGAGGTTAGTCGAAAGTCATTTGCAGAGCGCAGCGGTCGGTTAGGCCGATAGACAGAAATGAGGGAGGAGATGTAAGGGGGTGCCGCACTGTGGAGAGCTTTGTGGGTGAGAACAAGTACTTTGAATTGTACCCTGTAATGAATTGGCAGCCAGTGTAACGACTGGCGAAGAGCGGACGCGTCTGAGAAACGATTAGCCAGATGGACAACCCTGGCTGCTGCATTAAGGATAGACTGGAGAGGGGAGAGTTGAGTGAGAGGGAGGCCAATTAATAGAGCATTACAGTAGTCTAGGCGGGAGTGGATCAGGGCGACAGTGAGAGTTTTTGTTGTTTCCATGGTGAGAAAAGGGCGGATTCTAGAGATGTTCTTTAGGTGTAAGCGGCATGAGCGGGCAAGAGATTGTATATGGGAGGTGAAGGAGAGATCGGAGTCGAACATAACACCCAGACAGCGCACCTGCTGTCGGGGTGTTATTATGGTGCCACCCACAGAGAGGGAAATGTCAGATTTAGGGAGGTTAGTAGATGGTGGGAGCAGAAGAAGTTCAGTTTTGGAGAGGTTGAGTTTCAGATAGAGAGCAGACATGATGTTGGAGACTGCAGACAGACAGTCAGTGGCGTTCTGTAGTACAGCGGAGGTAAGGTCAGGGGATGATGTGTACAGTTGTGTGTCATCAGCATAAAGATGGTACTGAAAGCCAACTCTGCTGATGGTCTGTCCAATTGGGGCTGTATAGAGAGAGAAGAGAAGGGGGCCAAGGACTGAGCCCTGAGGTACCCCAACAGTGAGAGGAAGAGGAGATGAAGTGGAGCCAGAAAACAGAACACTGAAGGAGCGGTCGGAAAGATAGGAGGAGAACCAGGAAAGAGCAGTGTCCTTAATGCCTAGTGACTGGAGCCTAGAGAGTAGGAGAGGATGGTCAACAGTGTCGAAAGCTGCAGAAAGGTCGAGAAGAATGAGCAGAGAATGGTCACCATTACGTTTTGCTGTCAGAAGGTCATTGGTCACTTTGATGAGTGCAGTTTCTGTCGAATGTAGGGGGCGGAAACCGGACTGTGAAGGGTCTAGGAGGGAGTGAGTGGAGAGGTAACGGGTAAGGCGTGAGTATATCAGGCGCTCCAAGAGTTTAGAGATGAAGGGGAGATTGGAGACTGGTCTGTAGTTGTTTGTGCAGGATGGGTCAAGGGTGGGTTTCTTTAGTAATGGAGTAATGATAGAGTGTTTGAAGGAGGAGGGGAAAATGCCAGAGGAGAGGGAGAGATTAAAGATTGTAGTTAGGTGAGTTGTGACGACTGGGGAGAGAGACTGGAGGAGATGTGAGGGAATGGGGTCGGTTGTGCATGTAGTTGGACGAGAAGAGGAGAGGAGCCTGGAGACTTCTTCTTCTGTGATGGGAGCAAATGTGGAGAGTGAGCCAGGGGAAATGCAGGGAGGGATGGGAGTCACTGAACTTGGTGATTGGGAGCGGATTTCCTGACGGATATTGTCTATTTTCTCTATAAAGTGGGAGGCCAGGTCATCAGCGCAAATGTCTGTGATAGGGGCTTGTGCTTTTGGCCTGAGGAGGGAGTGAAAGGTGTCAAAAAGTTTCTTGGGGTTGTTGGATAGTGAGGAGATCAGGGTGGTGAAGTAGGTCTGTTTGGCGAGGTGAAGGGCAGAGTTATATGTCCTTAACATAAATTTGAAGTGTATGAAGTCTTCTGGTGTGTGTGTTTTCCTCCATAAGCGTTCAGCACACCTAGAGCATCGCTGGAGAAATCGGGTTTGCGATGTGAGCCAGGGCTGTTTCACTCTGTGTTTGGAGGTTCTGAGGGTGAGGGGAGCTACTTGGTCAAGGGTGCTTCTAAGAGTGTCATTGAAGTGATGTACAGCCAGATCAGGACAGGACAAAGAAGAGATTGGGGACAATGATGAGTGTAGGGAGTCTGAAAGTGTATGAGGGTTAATGGCTTGTAGATTTCTGACTGAATGGTAGGTAGGAGGGTGCTGGGGTGAGCGAGGATTTGTGAGTGTAAAGGAGAGAATGTTGTGGTCAGAGAGGGGAAGCGGTGAGTTATCTAGGTAGGAGATTGAGCAGAGCCGGGCGAAAACCAGGTCCAGGGTGTTACCGTCTTTGTGTGTTTCAGAGGTTGAGAGCTGAGAGAAGCCTAGAGAAGTGGTTAGTGATAGAAGCTGGGATGCAGATGTGGAAGTGGGGCTGTTAATGGGGATGTTGAAGTCTCCCAGGATAAGGGTTGGTAGTTCTGAGGACATGAAGTGCGGCAGCCAGGCAGAGAAATGGTCCAGGAAGTGGGTGGGTGAGCCTGGGGGCCGGTATATGACCGCTACTCTGAGGGAGAGGGGACGAAAGAGCCTGATGGTGTGGACTTCAAAAGAAGGGAATGAGAGTGATGGAACTGAGGGGATGACCTGGAAAGTGCATTGTGGGGACAGGAGTATGCCGACTCCACCACCAGGTCTATTTGTCGGTCTCGGGGAATGGGAGAATTGTAAGCCACCATGGGAAATGGCAGCAGGAGAGACAGTGTCAGAATCCTGAATCCAGGTTTCCGTGAGGGCCAACAGATTCAGAGAGTTTTTCAGAAAGTAATTGTGTAGGAAAGGAAGCTTGTTGCATACAGACCGTGGATTCCAAAGGGCACAATTGAAAGAAGGAGATGAAGGAGTGCAAGTGATATTAGTAAGATTATTAAGGTTTCGATGTGAGGTAGGGTAGGGGTTGAGGTTGGGGGATGGTGGACCGGGGTTGGGGGAGATGTCCCCTGAAATCAGTAGGAGCAGGAAGATAAAGAGCAAGTAGTTTTTGGAATTGTATGAAGATTTTATGTGCAGTGTGTTTGGGCAAGATGGGCTGAGGCTTTTTAAGAAGGTGAGAAGTGCATGGGAGCTGTACATGGGAGAAGCAAAGAGAGAGGAGCTGATGTATATGAGTTGTGATGGAGGGGGGATTGGTCGGTGAAAGTGGATTGCAAGAGAACATAGGAGGATAGGAATAAAGCACATGGTTAAAAGGGACAGCAGAGTGAGGGTTACCTGACTCCTGCCCAACTGCCATGTAATAACTGCTGTATCCCGACGCTTATCTTCGTGACGCTTTGCTTCTGTGATGCGTGCACCCCCACATGCGTGCACCCCTATGGATGGTTCTAAATTTATAGTCCAGACTGCAGGGTCTGAAGAGATGGATTGTGGGAACTGGTTGAGGATAATTTGGCAGCTGGGGTCAGCACACCAGGGTTTTTTTTTTTTTTTTTTTTGGGATGATCAAAGACATTCAGCCTGGCAACATCTATTTTAACACCTCCACCAGATAAGATCTACACTGATCCCAGTCATGGAAATGCAACAGTGAGTTTTAAGTACAATGCACCAAATGATTTATAACAAAGAATTAGCAGACACATTAAACTATGTTTCTAGATGGTAAAGCAGCAGATGACACAGCAGACAGCAAGCAGAGGGAATTTTTACCATTAGAGTCTATTGCAGCAGATGAGACAGCAATCAGAGGTGGGAAGTTGTACCATTTGAATATGTTGCAGAAGACAGCAAGCAGAGGGAATTTTTACCTGTATGAAGAGAGAAGATGGATTTTAGTTCTGTGCCATGGGAGTCCAGGGCCACGGGCCGGGTCACAGCTACCGTGACAACTTCCATTGAGATCCACCGGGCCCGGTACCGAGTACCCTACAGCCCTGGGGGCGTCCCAACTGCATATTTACGCACAAGCTCACCAACCTGTATAAAGTGTAGAAAGCATAAGTTGTAATAGTTGACGGTCCTGTATAACGAGGCACGCATTGCGTCCTACATTTTCGTTCCACCTTTCCATATCCTTGATACAGTAATGGTCGAAATATTGGCATTAGCCATAACTGACATCTGAAGAATTACATTAGCATATTCAAGGATGTCAGTAAAATAAATGAAAGGTAGCTCCATACAAAAGCCTTCGCTAAAGCACAAAAGCAGCGCATGAAGAAAATTTGGACAGATTCACAGACCCATTGTATGTCACTGCCATATTGTTGTGGGAGGAACAGACAGAGTTCTTTCTCACTCTGTCATAATGCAAGGGGGAGAAGTCTCATTTATTTCTTCTATCACTGTGTGGGGGAGATAGAGAATAATAACTTCCTCCTCGCTGGCTGCTTCACGCTAAAAATGAAAAAAAAAAAACATACTCGAAATTTCGATTAGTGACTTTCTACCTACAAAGAGACCTTCTATTTCTATCAGCGTCCTCTCATAGCTTTCTGGTAATGCTGTAGCTATGTTTTCTTGTATGCAAACAACCACTTAGTGAACTGAAACATTCTTTTAGGCTAAAAATACGCTATTTCTACCGAGATAATAAATGACATGGCGGAGGCTGATATTACATGGGTATTGTTAAATGGATAGTACATGGCAAAACTTCTATATGCTAACAATACGTAGCACAGTGACATAGAGGGTGAAGCTGATCATGATACTCATTTTATTGTTTCGGCTCTCTTCACTTTTACATCATGAATATAAGTCTTAATATAATGGTAGTTCCTACTCGCCAGCTCTTTCCATTAGTGGTAGTTCCTACTTGCCAGCTCTTTCCATTAGTGGTAGTTCCTACTCGCCAGCTCTTTCCATTAGTGGTAGTTCCTACTCGCCAGCTCTTTCCATTAGTCGTAGTTCCTACTCGCCAGCTCTTTCCATCAAGGTGGCTGTCATTTTGATAAAAAATATAATGCCTTTTCCAGAATTTCTTACCCCAGCTCCCAATGGAGCCCCCAATAAAGATATGGTCATAGCCTTAGAGAGGTTCTTCAGTTCCTAATAATACATGTGTAATACTGTCTCTGCCTGTAGTCCTCATGCAGCTCTAAATAAGGCTTCTACAGACAGGTTTTGTGCTAGCTACCCTGACTATTAAGTTCAAGAGAAGCCTTAATCTTTACCCTTTAACCCTTGTACTAGGAATTTGACTTACAAATGGACCTTAGGTTGAATCATTGGAGTAGCTGCTGGCTGGTGAAGCAGGCTGGCAGGAAAATCAGATAGCTGACTCAGAAAACAGGAAGTCAGAGAAGGACATAATCATGAGACAGTAGAAAAGGTTGAAAACGGGCTGAGGTCAAAAACAGGAATAACCACTAAAGTAGAGCTGCAGGAGCTGAACACTGAGGTGTGAACCAGATAAAAAGCCCCTATAACTGGCAGTGGAGCCAGAGGTTCATGAGTTTAAATAGAGGGTAGCCCTGCTCAGGAGTAAGGGAGTCAATAGTAAACTAGCCAGAAATTAACCCCAATGCTTTGTGGTTGAGTGACACCACAAGTCGCAGGAATTAAACAGGACTTCCATGTTGTTTCCCCATTTCACCTGTAACAAATGTCCACGACAGAAGAGGAAACAGAGGGAAAAGATTCTAGCACAGATGTTACTAAATGATGCATCTCATGTTATCTGATATTCATCATCTATTTATGGGGTAGGTCATCATCAATATTTGATCAGTGGGGGTTCAACATCCAGTACCCCCGCAGGCAGACGTAGGCAGAGCTGAAAGGAAGAGGTGCAGCAGTGGGTGGGGCTTAACAGAGGAAGTACGCAGCCCACCGCAGCTCTGCCCAACGCAAGTGTGAAACCAGCCTTAGTGATGAATGAGTAGATGTGAATACTGTTATAAACGCACATTTATCTGCATTTAGAGGTGGTGAATACAATTGGCATCGTGCGCATGGTGTATTACTATTTTAGACACATTATGTGGGATGTACTTTATATAGAAACAGAAAACATGGTGCATATACATTTACATATCTAATATTGAATAAATTAAATGTTTAACTCTAGCATGCTAATGTAATCTTCTACAGAGAATCCCTGCTGCCACATCAAGGTTTGAGAGGAGATATTAAGTCCTTTAGTCACAAAACATGTACATGACCCACTTTGCAGCCTCTCCTGCCTGCTGTCTCCTCGCACAATCCCACATTTGTTGAGGTCATGAAGGTAGCGATTCTCCTCTAATGTCACAGTACGCTTCTTTGCTGGCTGCGTGGCTTCCAGGAGGAATGAAGATTGATTCTTCTCTTTGATAGTAAAAAGTCTGCAACGTTCCGATTAAGAGGATTGATTGACCAGGGGCAACTGCACATCTGAATTTCTCACTGTACACCTAGTCTTCAATAACACTGCACCGGATCGGTGTTAATCTCACATTGGTGGAGGCATACGTAGGAAAGTAGAGAACCGTAAATGTTTACTACAGACAGTAATATATCTAAACCCCATACAATATAGTCATAATATATAAAAATAGTATTAATACTTAAGCAAGCCAATATTTGGCCATTTACATACCCATTCCTAACCAAGCACTTTTTCAGGAGGTTGTCATACATGCAGTTTAAAGAACTATAACTTTTTTTTTCCTAGTTTGGATATTCAAGTAGTTTTCACATCTTTTTTTCATGATACATGGGGCTTCATATTAATAGCACTCATGTTTTTCTTTTTGCTGACATTGGGCAATATCAGTGAAAAAATAAGCTAAATAAGTGTCTGTTTTCCCCATTTTTTATGACCACTAAGGACCCAGGGGCCGCGGGGTACTCGGTACCGGTCCCGTCCACTTCAATGGGGGACGGTGTCACGGAGGCTGGGACCCGGTCCGTGGCCCCAGGCGGTCAAAGGCAATGTTTTCTTTGGTATTTAAGGAGATGGGAATAAAGTTTATAGGTGAATAAATACGTGACGCCACCTGTGGTATTCAGGTCAGAGGTGACCAGCGCTGCAGTGTTGTTCCTCTGGGACCGTTGGTGTGACGCAGCTGAGGTGACAATGGCTCTCCACAGGTAGAGCAATAGTCCCAGGGCTGTAGAGTGTGGTTTCAGGGGGTGATGGTGACAGGCAGATGGAAGGGTGAAGCAGTGCTGAGTGTTGGATGTAGAAAGGAGACAAGGACTCAGTTGAATGCAGTTCCAAAGGGCTTTACTCCCAGTCTGGTGTACACAGATGCCCGCTTCGGTGCTGAGTCCTCTAGGTCAGGGGTCCAGTAAACTCCCGGGTAGATGAGTACACCCCTCCAACACTCCCTTTCAGTATGTTCCTTCCTAGGCCGTCTCACTTGTGCTCGTTTCCACTCTCCTTCCTCCCTTTCCAGGACCTTCACAGTCAGTGTCCCAGGCCAGCTGCCACGGATCCTGTCAGAATTTGTCACTCAGGCGGCTTCCTGATACTATATGGCTGCCTTTCTAGGAAGATAACTGTGGGATTCGCTGTGGCCCATACAACAACCACAGCTGTCAGCTTGCTAGTTAAGTTCATTGTTGACTTCGCTAGGCGAGGGGCTGAGACCCTTCTGCGACCTAATTTCTTCCACCACCTGATTGCAATCAGCGTGGGACTCTAGAAATTCCTCTTTCCTTCCGGGAGCTTTCCTCCCCAGCCAATCTATCCGGCAGCTCCTCCTGACAGGAGCTGCTCCAAGCGCATCCTTCCACCTGCTCTCCACCTGAGGGAACTCTCTTCAACTCTATTCAAATCTTCCGCTCTTTCTCTAAGCTCCGCCCACTCGCTGTTCCCATTGGCTGCTCTACATCACTCCACTTTCTAAGCTCCTCCCCTTTTCCTACCTTCCCCACTAGCTCCCAACACCCTTTCCTAGCCAGCCTGGGACGAGGCCATCCTCCCGAAGGGTACACCCGGTGCCCTGACTAGCTAGTGTGTGTTGAGTGCAGTGTTAGGAGTGTGGTGAGGTGCCCCATCTTACCCGGTCATGAGATACCACACTTCTGTATGAGATGCAGTACCTCTATGGCGACTGGACCCGTAGGGGCGCCACACTACTACTATAATAACTTTAAAAATTTGTTTCCTCTGTAACAAATATTTTTATATAGTGGCCTTTTTTTTACATTTCTTTTTACAGCATTTGAATTAACAGAGGCATTTTTATATAAATTTTTCTCCTGTTATTTTTTATTTATTTTTCACTTATTTTATACATTGTGCAACCCCATAAGGTCATAAAATGCCTTTGGGGGGGCATTTAAATATTAATATTTTTATTTTCATCTTGTTTCCCTTGTAACTGGGGCTGGTATATTAGCCCAAGTTATAGGGGAGAAGGACAATGCTGCCTGCATATAAAAGCAGTCTATGTCTCTTATGACCCACAAACCATTGCTCCTTCCCTATGCAAACTGATCATTTGACAGATGTGTATAGAGGACGAGGTGCCGACAACGTTTCATATTACCGTGTACACAGCGGCTTTTCAGCAATGGAAGAGGCGCAAACTATAATAAACAGGCTATATGGATTAGTATGTTTAAATTGAGTCAGTTGGAAACCATACACACATATTAATGCAAGGCAGCCATTTTTAAGCACAGTATATACAAGCAAGGATAACTCAGGTCAGACCTGACTTACTACCACTTTTTTCTTACTTCACCCATCCTCTTTGGATTTCTCATATAGATACTACTATTGTATGCTCTATGTTTCTAAGTATGTTTAATAAAATATAATTCATTTTATCTATGTGTATGAGTGGTTAAATGAATACTTCGATTCATACATAGGCTGTTATATGGAGTAAACCACTCCTTTATATTTTCTCATTAAATATTAATGGAGAGGCAGATAACGACTTGTCTCTAGCCATATATGAGGTTGTATGCTCTTTGAATATTTGTATGAGCATAGATTCTTCTAAGCAGTTGCCTAGGACTCTGAAAATGAAAATGGTGGAGGCCCACAAAGCAGGAGAAGGCTGTAAGAAGACAGCAAAGCATTTAAGTTGCCCTTTCCGCAGTTCAAAATGTAAGAAAGTGCATTTAACAGGAACAGTGGAGGTCAAGATAAGGTCTTAAAGACCAAACAAAATTTCATTGAGAGCTGCTCATAGGTTTGCTAGAGAGGCAAATCAGAACCCCCGCTTGACTGCAAAAGACCTTCAGAAAGTTATAGCAAACGCTTGAGTTGTGCTACATTGTTCTACTGTTCAGAGACCCCTGCACATTATGGCCTATATGGAAGAGTCATCAGAAGAAAACCTCTCTTGTGTCCTCACCAAAAAATTCAGTGTCAGAAGTATGCAAAAGAACAACTAAACAATCCTATGCATCTTGGAAGCAAGTCCTGTGGACCGATGAGTTTAAAATAGAACTCTTTGGCCAAAATAATCAAAGGTATGTGTGGAGAAAAAGGGCTCAGAATTTCAGGAACAGAACTTCTCAGCAAAAATTAAGCATGGGGTTGGATCAATCATGCTGTGGGTTGTATTGCAACCAATGGCAAGGACAACATTTAATGGTTAAAGGGAAGAATGGATTCAATGAACTTTCAACATATTCTTGATGCAAACATTACACCATCTGTAAAAAAGCTGAAGTTGCAAAGGGGATGGCTTCTCCAAATGGATAATGATCCCAAACACATGCCAAAATCCACAATAGACTATCTCAAAAGGCGCAAGCCAAGCTGAAGGTTTTACAATGGCCCTCACAGTCCCTTAATCTGATCATTGAAAATCTGTGGCTACACCTCAGAATAGCAATGCATGCAAGATGACCCAGGAATCTCACAGAAGTGGAAGAATTCTCCAAGGAAGAATGGATGAAAATCCCTCAAGAATTGAAAGATCCTTGTCTAGCTACAAAAAGCGTTAGTAAGGTGTGAAACTTGAAAAATGCAGAGTGCCCAATCTTTTACATTGGCCTATTATCCTTTTTGCAATTTTTTTAAATGTGAAAAAAGATATATATGTATATTGTCTAAATTACAAATTAAATGTGTCATCTATTACTTTAGCCTTTTTATAGATCATTTCATCTTCAACTTCCTAACTATTCACAATAACAGTAATTTTTACCAGAGGTGTCCAATCTTTTACATGCCACTGTATACTGTATATTTTACTGCTAGTTCACTATTATGCATTTTTATGATTCTGCCCATGCTGTACGGGACATCCATGCACTGATTCTACCCCTCCATGCACTAACTTTGCAATGAAAATGTAATCTATATGAACATGCTCAGCAGTCAATCTGAGGAAACCGACTTTCAAGGAGGAGGCAGGATGAGGCGATGATGAGACAGGATGAGCTAGGAGGCCATCGTTTTGATGGATTCTAAAGGGCCAGGAATGGTTAAAAAAATAGTACTCACCTCTACCAATGCCTCAAGACTTCTTTCATCTTCACAGTAGATTCAGCACACCTCCAATCAGTGCTGGAGGTGCCAAAGACCACTCTGAAGATGTAATGGGCCTGGTGGCAGCTAGAAGAGTCCTGGAGGACCAAAAAGCTACGCAGAGGAGCAGGTGAGGGCCAGGGAATAGACTGGTCCTGTTTCCCCATGCCCTTAAGATCATGGAACCTCATAGAACCACAGTGAAAGTCTTTGGAAGACTTTGCAAGAAGCAACTCAACCAAAGAATTACAAAACATTCCAAAAGAAAATCTACAGGTTTCGATAGTCTGAGCTAAGGTCAGTGTATATTATGCAGAAATAAAAGATTTATAGGACAGCAGTGAGCAGAAACCACATAATCCGCGCATAACATTAATGCTCATCTCTAAAAAGCGGTTTGCGATCATGTCCTATAAATAAATAAGCCATAAAGTAAGCACAGATTTCGTCATATTTGGCATTAGGACAACTTGCTATTACTAAAGCAACCATGAACTCTGCGCCATAGCGGGACACTTTTGCAGATGTAAGAAACACCATTTTTGTGCCAACAATATCAGTTTTGAATAACAACATGTAATAAACATTATTATTGACAACACCGATATCAAACAGTAAAAATAACGCACGACAACAATATCCCTACGTAGATTCTAGTAGATGGTCAGCAAAGAGAACGCATTAAAAAAGTGTATAAAAAGAAATGATTTTATATCTCGAACGATAAGCGCAGTATAAAATTGATAAGACAGAAATTCATACACAAAGAAGCAATAAGATTTTAGGCTTATGGTCATTCGCATAATGTCATAATTACCAGAAAGGAACCCTTCACATTGTGGCTCCTTTTTTTGCCCCATTGATGTGGCCTTGATCTCCTTAGAATGTCCTCTCCTTGGTATGGCATACCTCTCTCAGAGACACATCCCTCAATGCCAACCTTCCTTCAATCTCTCAATTTCTTCCATCTCCTTCTCTTCTCCTCCTTGGGTCCCACCTGGGTTCTTTATACCCTACCTGCAACTTCAGTTGTACATCTCCTCCCCCAACCAGGAGACACTGTGTCTCACCTTGTGAACAAAGACTTGTACTCATCAATCTGTTCTTTCCCTATATTATGCTTACAAAGGATCATTAATACACTGTATGTAAATTACCCAGAGACATGTTTGACGAAGTTTGCATGTGCTTCCTGTGTTTGCATGGGTTTCCTCCAGGTTCTCTATTTTTCTCCCACCCTCCAAAGACATATTGATATGAAATGTAGATTGTGACCCCCAATTGGGACAGTGATGATCATTTCTGTAAAGACCTTCAGAATAAGATGGCGCAATATAATAATAATAATAAAAAAAACATAAATTAATAAACAATAATACACAAATAAATACCATAATGAGCTTCAGGACTTTGTCATGCAGAATGGTTGTCAGTGGCAAACCACACAGAAGCTATGGGGCGCATCAGTAGGGAAGGCATATATTGAGAACCCCTCCATAGCCGACAGGTGCTGACTATTTTACACAACATAGACCTAGATGTAATTATTGAAACTATATAGTTTCAAGTTAGCTCTGATTAAAGCAATTTTCCTCCTTAGATTCTGTGATGAATAGTGACCATGACATCCAACTGTTTAGATAGAAAGGGGAGGCCCATCTGTCACCCCCATTACGCTCCCCAACGGTTTATTATTTATTATATAGTAAGAGCCATGAAGAATTTAATTCTTCATCATAAATTATTTAATTTCTCCAGATTCTCTTGAGGACTGGCATCTGGTCAAAAAAAAAAAATTGTGGAGTGTATGTATAGCCAGCTTTACATTTAGTGTATGCAGATAACGAGTGACCTACTGGTACATCTGCTTCAAGAAACCCAGATGGATGTGACAGGTATAGCTAGAAATCAATTACCTATGCCGTAGTTCCTCCTAGAAAATGGAATTGTGAGATGATGAAAATAATTGCGATATTAGGGCTACTGACTCGGATCCAAGATGAGAAATCTCATTTATTAAACTCCTAGGTCTGATTGTCGTTACAGAAGACAAGAGGGATTGTGTATGAATACGCACCTGGCCCTTTGAAAATGCGTTCAATGTGATTAGCGACTCGAGGTATCACTTTTATTACAAACCAAGGTGACGTTAACCAGAAAGCAAGAAATTTGTGAAATATGTTGTTATCTTTTGCTTAAACCACAATTCTGGTTGCAACACTAATTGACAAGCAATCATTAAAATCCTTGTATGCGTATTAGAAAATAAAACATTTCAATTGGAAGCATCTTGTGAAACGAGGAAAACTGTGGAGGGTTTAAGAGAATAAAATGTTCTCACTCTACTGGTAGCAGATGTCTCTATGTTTCTTTGCCTTCATTACTTTCCAGGCCCTCTAGCATCCTCTTCCATTACTTTCTCGAAAATGAATGAACAATTAATTACTATGTGTGTGCTGATATGTAACACTGAGTCATAGCGAGTTCCAACCATCCTCTGATGAACTAAGCCATCAATGTGCTTCAATTATTTTTCCACTGGCTACTCTGTTAATACGGTTTAATACCATGTGTGAAGTCGTTTATAAGCTAAAATACTTTCTCCTTCACTTATGGAATCTTTCTAATGCATTCTATAAAGTCTGTAAAAAAAAGAAAAAAAGAAAGAGAGCACGAGCCTCCAGTAGAGTAGCACACTAAACCCTATTCCTGGTGTCCTTCAAGGAGAGGAGCTAAACTCTACCATCGGCTTATTTATGTGATAGGACCACAGCTGCTCCTTTATCCTTCCTCCCAGGAGAATATGGATACTTCTCATTTTTACAGAAACTGAAGAGTGGGAAGAAGAAATGGGGTGAAAATCAGATGCCTTCTCGTAGAGAGAGAGAGAGAGAGATAGACTGGACCAGTCAATCTTTCTTAGTAAACCCATATAGCTGTGCTTTGATAAATTGAATTACATGGTTTCGAGTGCGTGCCAACTCTCTTTTTCAAGTCAAATGAATGCATTAAAAAGGTTATAAGATTATCCTGATAGAAAAAATTCCTGTAAATGTAGTCATTATAGTATACAAATATGCAACATCAGGGCATGTTCCTTAGGTGAGTAAAGCATTCCGAAAGATCACTTGCCTCTATTTCGTGTCCTTTAAGCAAGTAAAGATCTCAATGAGATCAAGTGCTTCTTGTACTTAGTTTTGCAGCTAGTTAAGTTCTCCACGAGAACCTACACCCCTAGTGTCCGTAATTTAGGCAAGTAAAGATCTCAACGAGCTCAAGTGCTTCTGATGCTTAGTTTTGCAGCTAGTTAAGTTCTCCACGAGAACCTACACCCCTAGTGTCCTTAATTTAGGTAAGTAAAGATCTCAACGAGATCGAGTACTTCTGGTGCTTAGTTTTGCAGCTAGTTAAGTGGATTTTTGGCTCTGGTGTGCTTGCCCTGTCTGCTGTTTGTGTGTACGAACACCTGCTGCGAAGCTGCTCACCGCCTAGGAAGGGCTCTGCTAAAGTCCCCCTTACTAGGACCGGGAAGCGGGTGAAGAGTGTACCTGGCCCTCAAGGTTGCACAGCAGTGTTATGGCTAGCGCCAAGTATGACCGACACACCGCTCTTTCTGGCTAGTAGGAGGTAATTTCACCATCACCCAGCATTACATATTTATCTTTCTGTAAAAAACATTTACTTAACTCACCCTACTTGAGCTGCTTCTCTATGGCGTGGCTATATTGTCAGGCGGTATTAATGTTACTACTCCCAACTGATTTTGCAGATTTGTGTCAACCTGGAGCACAGTCAACTCTTTGCAATGAATTCTGAAAATAAGACACTGAGGGCATACACATCACAAGAGGGGCTGGGGCATATACATCACAGGAGGTGATGGGGGCATATACCTCGCAGGAAACATGGGGCACATACAGAGGGGGAAATAAGTATTTGATACACTGCCGATTTTGCAAGTTTTCCTACCTACAAAGAATGGCGAGATCTGTAATTTTTATCGTAGGTACACTTCACCTGTGACAGACAGAATCTAAAAATAAAAGAAAGAAAATCACATTGTATGATTTTTAAATAATTAAATTGCATTTTATTGCATGAAACAAGTATTTGATCACCGACTAACCAGCAAGTATTCTGGCTCTCACTTTCCTTTAAGAAGTCCTCCTACTCTGCACTCATTAACTGTATTAATTGCACCTGTTTGAACATGTTACTTGTATAAAAGACACCTGTCCACACACTCAATCATATTCCAACCTCTCCACCATGGCCAAGACCAAAAAGCTGTTTAAGGACGCCTGAGACAAAATTGTAAGCCTGCACAAGGCTGTGATGGGCTACAGGACAATAGGCAAGCAGCTTAGTGAGAAGGCAAAAAGTGTTGGTACAATTATTAGAAAATGTAAGAAACACAAGATGACTGTCATTCTTCCTCAGCCTGGAACTACATGCAAGACCTCACCTGGTGGGGTAAGGATGATTCTGAGAAAGGTCAGGAATTAGCCCAGAACTGAGTGGGAGGACCAGTTCAATGACCTAAAGAGAGCTGGAACCACAGTCTGAAACATGACCGTTAGTAACACACTTTGATTAAATGTGGTCAGAGACCAAAATAGAACTTTTTGGTATCAACTCCACTCTCAGTGTTTGGAGGAAGAAGAAGGATGAGTTCAATCCCAAGAACACTGTTCCAACCGAGAAGCATGGTGGGGGAAGCATCCTACTTTGTTGGTGCTTTTCTGCAAAGGGGACAGGACAATTGCATCGTATTGAAGGGAGGATGGATGGGGTCATGTATTGTGAGATTTTGGCTAACAAGCTCCTTCCTTAAGTAAGAGCATTGAACATGAGTCGTGGCTGGATCTTCCAGCATGACAATGACGTGAAACACACAGCCAGGGCAACTAAGGAGTGGCTCCATAAGAAGCATTTCAAGTTCCTGGAGTGGCTTAGCCAGTCTGCAGACCTGAACCCTATAGAAAATCTTTGGAGGGAGCTGAAACTCAATATTACCCAACAACAGCCCCGGAGAAGAGCTGTATGGAGGAGTGGGACAAAATCCCTGCTGCAGTGTGTGAAAATTTGGTCAAGAACTACAGGAAACGTCTGTAATTGCAAACAAAGGTTTCTGTACCAAATATTAAGTTCTGTTTTTTATTGTATCAAATACTTATGTCATGAAATAAAATGCAAATTAATGATGTAAAAATCATACAATGTGATTTCCTGGTTTTATTTTTAGATTCTGTCTATCACATTTGAAATGTACCTACGATAAAAAAAAATTACAGACCTCTCCACTCTTCGCAGGTGGGAAAACTTGCAAAATCGGCATTGTAGTATTTATTTTCCCCACTGTACATCACAGGAGGGGCTGGAGACATAGAGATCACTAAAGGGGCTAAGGTATATACATCACAGGAGGGTCTGGGGGCATATACATTACAGGATCGCCAGCGGGCATAACATCACAAGAGGCATGGATCATGTACATTACAGGATCGCCAGCGGGCATAACATCACAGGAGGGGCTGGAGACATAGAGATCACAGGAGGCATGGATCATATACATCACATGAGGGGCTGGAGACATAGAGATCACAGGAGGCATGGATCATGTACATCACAGGAGGGGCTGGAGACATAGAGATCACAGGAGGCATGGATCATGTACATCACAGGAGGGGCTGGAGACATAGAGATCACAGGAGGCATGGATCATGTACATCACAGGAGGGGCTGGAGACATAGAGATCACAGGAGGCATGGATCATGTACATCACAGGAGGGGCTGGAGACATAGAGATCACAATCACAGGAGGCATGGATCATGTACATCACAGGAGGGGCTGTAGACAGAGATCACAGGAGGCATGGATCATGTACATCACAGGAGGGGCTGGAGACATAGAGATCACAGGAGGCATGGATCATGTACATCACAGGAGGGGCTGGAGACATAGAGATCACAGGAGGCATGGATCATGTACATCACAGGAGGGGCTGGAGACATAGAGATCACAATCACAGGAGGCATGGATCATGTACATCACAGGAGGGGCTGTAGACAGAGATCACAGGAGGCATGGATCATGTACATCACAGGAGGGGCTGGAGACATAGAGATCACAGGAGGCATGGATCATGTACATCACAGGAGGGTCTGGGGCTGTTGCTGCAGCCTTCTTTGGTTGGACGGGAGTGCAGATCGTGCTGACGCCGCCCACAAAGTACCAAGGTCAAGGTGTTGCTACTTTTGATATATTTCAGATTGGCAGAGATAATGAATGAGGCAGATATTAATTGGTAAATTGGAGTAAATAATATTTTAAAAAACTGCTCAAATTATATGTGCATGGTCTTGCTAAAAGAAATCCTCTGAGCTGGAATTATATGTGCCTATGTGACTAGCTATTAGATTAAATTATCTACTGGCAATTTTCTCTTGTGAGGTCCATCATTGCACTTCACTATCATGCAAGCTGTAATTATTAGCAGATCACCGATTGTCAGACATTTATGGAATACAAATACTCAGGTGGATATATTAGAGGACCAGCATGAAACAGCACAGAGTTGGACCCACATAATAATAAGGTTGGGAATAAACAGAAATCAGACTCGTATAATCAATAATAAGGACACAACAATGGTTAGCGTGTGAATAGAAGACCAGCATTAGAAAAAAAAACAAAAAAAACCTGAAGTCGAAACCATTGATGCAGAACTAGGTTTCTGGCTGCAGCAAGAGCTTGAATCAGTAGGAGTCATATTTTTTTCTTAGGGCAAATCTTGGACATTTAGATGGCTGACTGCTATTAAGGTTACGAACCACCACTAATGTATTACAAAGAATAATGTTCCTGCCACTGAGAACTAGAAGAACAAATTGGCACATCGAGATACTCAGGCCTGCAAGGCTTAAAGAGCTTAAATAATAATTGTAGAAAAACTGAATATTCCCTTGCTCCATCCAGCCTTTATATATTGGTGATCCCATAATTGGAGTAGGTTTGCGTTCGCTGTCCATTACCGGTTGGCTGCTCGCAAATTGCCCTCTATAGGTTTTATAAAGCATGATAAACATCCCAGACCAAGCCATTTTTAGACAGAAAGGTAGCAGTTACTCTTTGTTCACATTGGTGGTTTTTTAAGAGAATCTATCATTTTCTTAAAAACTAATCAAGTTTAATACCTTGTAAAAATCTCCGAGTTCCCCTGATTCTGCAGCTCATTTCCGTTTTGTGCTGCTTTACTAGAATGCAGAGATATTCGCATTTGTTTGCTCTGTGAAATCTCTGGTTGCAGACCAATAGGATGTTTTTTTTTTAGAGTCTTCTCTGGAGGTGTGTGCTTTCACTCCTCCCTCCTTGATGCTGCCAATCACAGCACGGCAGCCAAGGGAACTGCTAGACTGTGGTTGGCAGCATATGGGAGGGAGGAGTCAAAGGGCACGGTTTCAGCGAGGACTCTGAAAAAATGCTCAGCTGAACTAAAATCAGAGATTTCTCATGTTGCGCTCTAAAAGCAACAAATGGGAATATCTCTGCAATGGAGCGACGCAGCACAAAATGGAAAAAAGCAGCAGAATCAGGAAAGCTGAGGGATGTTTTTCAGAAATTAATTAATTGAATTTATTTGGCCAAGCAACAGATCAGGTTTAACTTTGTTACTGTGCTTCAGCTCAGGAAGGCAATGCCATACATCTTATGTGCCAAACATCAATGTCACCTGATAGACCCCATTGACTATGGGGAAACATAATACAGCATACCCTAATATTAATTCCTGTTTTTTTGTGGAAAACTTCCAATGCAGATGTGATTGAAGCGTTTTTTTTGTGTACTTTTTACATTAAGAAAGCAAGTTTTCTGCATAATTACCATGCAAGTAATTATTTTATTGGTATACTTAGCATTAGTTCATTTAGCTTGTCTAGCCTTGTTTCTCCATTCCTTGTTTAATGAAAGGAGAGCTATTACACGGCTAGATCATATAATTTGATGACTGGATGCTGGGATGAAACATTTTTGTCTTTATCTGGCATGGATGCAAGTTATCATTAAGTGGCTAGTGATGAATTATGATAATCAGATGTAGTCAAAGATAATGGGACCGTACACACAGACAGTTGCTTAGGAAAGAAAATAGCATATTCATGCAGGCCGAATGTATTTACTGACTGATTGCCACTTTTGGCAAGGGTACAACTAAAAGGAGTTGTCCAATTAAAAAAACAAGAAAAAATAAGAAATATATATTTATTGTGTCTACACGTTACCAGTGCTCTACATAAAGGGGGCTGGCTGCTTCTTTTAGTAGCCAAGCCAGCACTCTGACATGTAACAGCCAATGTATAGAGACCATCAACCAGTCCTCTTCATGTACAACTGATGTTTCGATAAACAGCTGTCCGCTATCAAGCTCAAACTGGAAATGGACTTATTGGACTTATATAGGACCAAAGTGGATATCTACAGAGCACAGCACCGATGAGAATCAAACTGTTGAAGAAGCACTGTGTACTTACAATTGCTCATTTTGCCTTTCTGCTTAGCTAATTATTCTCTTTTCATATATCTATGTAGATACAGGAAATATCTTTTCCCTGCATTATTATTTATTTATATAGCACCATTAATTCCATGGTGCTGTACGGGGTTACATCAAAACACAAATATCACTTACAGTAAACAAACTAACAATGACAGACTGGTACAGAGGGAGGACCCTGCCCTTGCGGGCTTACATTCTACAGTGTTATGGGGAAGGAGACTGTAGGTAGGGGGTTGCAGTAGCTCCGATGGTGTTGAGGTGGTCGTGTGATCATTACAGGTTGTAAGCTTTTTTGTAGAGATGGATTTTCAGGTTCCGTCTGAAGGATCCAAATGTGGTGGATAACCGGACAGGTTGGGGCACAGAATTCCAGAGGATAGGGGATATTTGGGAAAATCCTTGGAAGCAATTGGGTGAGGAGCAAATAAGTGTGGAGGATAGAAGGAGGTTTGGGAGAACCGGAGATTACGTGTGGGAAAATATTGAGAGATTAGTTCGGAAATATACAGAGGAGAAAGGTTATGGATGGCTTTGTAGCTCAGTGTTAGCAGTTTAAACTGGATATGCTGGGAAATTGGGAGTCAGTGATGGGATTTACAAAGAGGGGAAGCAGGAGTTTAACGAGGAGAGAGATTAGTCAGGCAGCAGAGTTAAAGACGGACTGGAGGGGTGTAAGAGTGTTAGAAAGTAGGCAACAGAGGAGGATGTTGCAGTAGTTGAGGCAGGAGATGATTAGGACATACACAAGCATTTTCTTAGAATGAGGGTTGAAGAAAGCATGGATTCTGGAAATATTTTTGAGCTGAAGGCGAATGGAGGAGGCGAGAGCTTGGATGTGCGGTTTGAAGGACAGGGCAGAGTCAAGGGTTACTCCGAGGCAGCGGATTACCGGGACAGAGGAAAGTGTGAATTCATTTAATGTGATAGATAGATCAGGTAGAGAAGGTATGGGAGATGGAGGAAAGATAATTAGTTCAGATTTGTCCACATTGAGTTTGAGGAAGCGAGAGGAGAAAGCTGATAGACACTCTGGGATTCTGGAGATCAGAGAGGTGACATCTGGCCAGAGAGGTAGATCTGAGTGTCGTCAGCATATAGATGGTACTGGAAAGCATAGGACTTTATAAGTTGTCCCAGGCCAAGGGTATAGATTGAGAAGAGAGCCTTGAGGGACACCAACAGAGAGGGGGCGAGATGAAGAGGTAGTATGGGAGTAGGAAACACTAAACGTGCGGTTGGTAGGGTATGAGGAGATCCAGGATAGGGCAAGGTCTTTTACACCAAAGGAAGAGAGGATCTGTAATAGGAGGCAGTGGTGAACTGTGTCAAAGGTAGAGGACAGGTCTAGAATGAGGTGTATAGAGAATTGTCTGTTAGCTTCGGCTGTAAGTCATTAGTAAGATTGGTCAGGGCAGTCTCAGTAGAATGGGGGGTACGGAAGCCAGACTGTAGATTGTCGAAGAGCGAGTTAGATACAAAGTGAGAGGAAAGTTCAGCGTGGACATGCTGCTCAAAGAGTTTGGAAGCAGATTGAAGCAAAGATATGGGGTGATAGATATGGGGCGATAGCTGGATATAATGCTCGGGTCAAGGAATGGCTTTTTGAGGATAGGTGTGATTGTGGCATGTTTGAAAGCAGAGGGGAAGGTACCAGAAGTTAGTGATAGGTTGAAGAGATGGGTTAAGGATGGGATTAGAGTAGTGGTGAGGTTGGGGAGGTGGTGGGATGGGATGGGGTCAAGAGCACAAGTGGTGAGGTGTGATTTGGAGAGAAGATGAGCCGGGTCTCCTTCAGTGATTTTGGAGAGTGAAGTTATGGGGTTAGGGCATTGGTCTGGCATACAAAGGGATTGTGGTGGTCAGACTACAAAGACTTGCCTTGTTTGGTCTATCTTATTTTTGAATTGCGTGGCAAAGTCCTCGGCAGAGATTAGGGAAGTCAGATGGGGCAGTGGTGGGCAGAGGAGGGAATTAAAATTGTTGAACAACTGTTTGGGATTGTGGGATAAGGAAGATACAAGGGATGTAAAGTAGGCCTGTTTAACAGAGGTGAGAGTTGATTTGAATATGTGTGTTGCTTGTTTGATTGCAGTGAAATCAGTTTGCGAATTTTTCTTCCAACGCTGTTCTGCAATTCTGGATACTTGCCGAAGCTTTTTAGTGATGTTGTTATGCCAGGGTTGTCTATTGATTCATCGCACTCTGCTATGCATGACAGAGGCAACCGAGTCGATGGCTGATACAAGAGCGGCATTGTAGAAACTAGTGGCAGTGTCTGTGTCGTGGAGTGAAGCTATGGAGGACAGTGGCTGAATACAGTCAGAAAGTGTGTGAGTGTCAAGATGTGTGAGGTTTCTGCAGGGGTGCATATGATGCTGAACATGGGTGAAGGTGAGGAGGACAGGGATGAGAAAGTGAGCAGATGGTGGTCAGATAGAGGGAGAGGGGAGGTAGTGAAGTTAGATAGGGAGCAGAGATGGGTGAAGACTAGGTCTAACGTATGTCCGTCTGTGTGGGTGGCCGAGGAGGACCACTGAGTAAGTCCAAAAGATGAAGTAAGGGACAGGGGTTTGGAGGATGCCGACTGGTGGGTGTCACTGGGGATGTTGAAGTCACCCGTGATGATGGTGGGAATGTCAGCAGAGAGTAAGTGAAGCCAGGTGGAGAATTGGTCAGTAAAGGCAGTGGTCAGGCCCGGAGGTCGGTATATGATGACCATTTGGAGGTTGGAGGGGGAGTAGATGTGGACAGAGTGGACTTCAAAAGAGGGGAGGATGAAGGAGGGTAGAGCTGGGATTGGGTTAAAGGTACAGTTGGAAGAAAGGATTAGGCCCACTCCTCCACCATGTCTGTTGCCAGGGCAAGGAGAGTGGGTGACGTGGAGGCCGCCGTAACATAGCGCAGCAGTGGAGACTGTGTCGGAGGGTGTCAGCCATGGTTCGGTGAGGCCCAGGAAGGAAAGATTATGAGAGGTAAAGAGGTCGTGAATCACGTGGGGTTTATTGAACACGGAACAGGCATTTCAGAGTGATCCAGAGCGAGAAAGCAGGGTGGGTTGGTGGGCGTCAAGGGCACGGATTTGAGGTGGGCAAGATTTTGTGTGGTTATATTGGGTTGGGAGCAATAGAAGGGGGTAATAATAGGAGTTATGAGATGTGGGGGTCCAGGATTGGGAGATAAGTCGCCAGAAATGATGAGAAGCAGAGAGAGACAGAGCAGGGGGGAGAAGGAGAGCGGGTGGCTTGTTTTGTGTTTTATTAGGAGAGATCTGAGGTTGAGGAGCAGGTCAGCGGAGGTCAGGTGCGTCGGGCAAGAGGAAGGAGAGATTACTACTTGGTTAGTGGGTGCTGGGGTTTGCGGATAGCGAAGGAGAGTGAGGAGTAATGGAGCCAAAACTGTTAGAGCGTATGTCAACATGATGAGAGTAAGTGTGAAGGAAAGAGAAAGAAATTTAGAACATTTAATAACAGTGGTTAGTCATACCTTCTGTTCACTTCTGGCTCAATTCTGGCATATTTCTGCTGTATCCTTACAGAGCCATCCTTATGGAGACAGACCACGGTCAGACAGACCTGTGACTCCACATTTATAATTAACAAGCTAAGTGCACATGAAATAGACCAGGTGTGATCAGGAGGGAGGGGCAGCAGGGAGACTGATCACAGACACAGGAGGGGATTAATTAGAAGTCAGAAAGAAAAATGCAAAAGGAAATAGATCCAAATGGACAGATAACGCCAACTGTTAGGAATTAAGGTGAGAACACATGCAGGGGAGAAAAAAAAGTAATAGCATATACAGGGTGAGTGGGGTCAGGATAGATGGTTGATGATATTGCAGCCAGAGGACATACCAGTAATAGCAGATAAATACAGGTTGAGTGGGGTCAGGAAAGATGCATATTTCTGTTGTACCCTTACAGAGCAATCCTAATGGAGACAGACCACGGTCAGACAGACCTGGGACTCCGTGCATGAATCATTCCCCTCTTCTACTCCTGACCCAGCGGTTCCCACCTCCTCCTCCCCTTTAGCACTGACTCATACAGAGAAAATTGACCTGTTTCTACAAAGAGCTTAGAAGGATTCAGCTTGTCAGTTTTTAATCATGTGATGTCATATACCTAATGGAAGGAAGACTAATTAGCTGGGTAAAAAGGCAAAATGAGCAATTGTAAATAAATAGTGCTATATAATATCATGGCTGCAATATATTAAGATGATAAAAATTTTGATAGGAGTGCTTCTTTAATAAGCTGTATAATTTTCTATTTTTTACTATATTTACATAAGTCTTTCTTTAACTGCAAAAAATGATATTACAATTATACAATAAGTTCAGTGAAAAAAATGTATAGGGTTATTTATTACAGAGTGCCGGATGAATACTCCATTTTTCTACATTTGGGCATGTCAGGAGTCCATTATCATCAAAATTACCTATGCTTATAACTTAGCCTTTTTTCCCCCATAATTAATCTCAATAAAGTAGTATCATTAATTGATATTAGTTGCATCATGTTCATTTTGAGGTTCATAAGCTATCTTGGCAGCAGCGTTCTCTCTTTCGTTGTCAACCCTCCATACAAATATTTGCAGCCAGAAATGGTTCATGGCAGAGGATGGTGATCCATACCGAATATTGGAAACTTAAAGAGTCACCATTGGATCTTGTAACCCAATAGACAGGAAGGAGACATGGAATTTACTTGGGGAAAGAAAAAAACATTGGAGGTAACATAAAAGACCAATATATAAAATGATCACAAAACATTAAGTAACAGAGTTCTTCTTCGATCTTCAAAGTCCTTTCAATTTCTTCATATGGCATCTACAGTTGGAACATCTGGTTTTCTTCTTGAGCGGTTGTTTCAGGTAGAATCTAATTGTAAAATTTTAATATAATTGTAGTAAATAGCAGTTAATTCTTTCACGTCTTCTCTATGACATAGCCTGGATCATTTATTACATTTTTCTAAGCCTACATTTCCAGACTGTTTTTTACCTATTTGGTATACTTTGCCCTACAATTAACAAAACCATTAAATACGCTTTATCAAGAACTCGGCAATGTGCAATGAACAATAAAATTAAACTCATGCATAAATTTCAGAACAAACATTCAAAACTGCCAAGAACAGTGATTTGCAAATGGATCACAAAGCAAGACTGCAATCAAAGTACACTATATGGGAAAAAAGTACTGGGACACTTCCACATTACACCCACAGGATCTTTTAGGATATCACATTCTACATTCATGGACATTAATATGGAGTTGGTCTTCCCTTTCCACATATAACAGCTCCCCCTTTTCTGGGAAGGCTTTTTACAAGATTTGATCTGTGAAAATTTTTGTCCATTCATCCAGAAGAACGTTTGTGAGGCCAGACCTTGGTTTGGGATGAGAGGGCTGAGATCGTAATCATTTCAAAGATTGAGTTCAATGCCATGTGCGGCTGATCACACCAAACACAGCCAACCGGCCATGTCTTTGTGGGGCATAGTCACATTGGAACAGAAAGTGGACTTCCCTAAACTGTTCCCACAAAATCGTAACCAAACAGTTATATAAAAAGCAAATCAAACACCACAACGGAGAAACCACAATATCAAGAATTTCACACAACTTCTGTCTACAGCTGGATAACACCAACCTGGACCAAGGACTATGGTTGGCTGAACCGATCTGCTCATTTATATTGAGAATCTAATGTGTGAGCTTACTTCTGATTAGTGTCTAGGAATGGTTGAGAAGAAGACGACCATGGGGTGAAACTGTTCTGTCATGCAGGTTGGAAAGGAAACATGGTATAGGGTGTAGGCACATGTGGTGGACATCCATGGCACATTTTCTTAGGAAAGGTCAGTAGCACAGTCTGTTTGCTAACTTCAGTAGATGGTAGTGACGCTCACAGGTATATTTCAGGTACTGATGATAGTCATTTTGTGTATGACATGACTGGACAGCAGTGACACCTCCTACCTTTTGCAACCAGTGAAGAGAAATGTTCTCTTACGGTAAAACACCATCTGCCAAAACACTTTCTGCCTTCGAGAAGGGATACCCATATATTTTTTTTTATGATTTGTTAAATTTTTTTTCCCCCAAACTTTGTATGTTAAAATGACAAAAGATTAAGATAAGATTACACATTCTTTCAAGATTGCTTATTTCCTTTAAATGTATAAAAGAGAGAAGAATAGTAAAATGCTTTGAGCAAAGAGATGTCTTTTAGAAAATATATAATCATCCCTTCATGGTTATGCACTTTCACAAAGACTATGTCATCATTGGTATCTATACCACAGAGTGATGTTTTCAGCTAAGATTGGCTTGTGTGCATCTGTTTTCAGTTTCTAATTGTAGCAATTTTCATGGTAAACTTAGCTGTCCATGAGATATTATTAATCTCATTCAATAGGATCTTTCAGAGCTGTAAAAGTCAAAAGACACTCTACATGTAATAAGTTGCAAAAGGCGACCAGGTAGGAAGAAAGCCCTAAAGTGATTAAATCAAAATTTTGTATATACAGGACCATTATAATACATCTCCGAAGGATTTTTCTCTGAGTAAAGAGTGGATAATGATGTTACATTAAAGGGGTTGTGCAGTGAAGACAAGTCATCATCTATCTGTGCGATAGACGTTAACTTAATGATTGTTGGGAGTTCCACCGCTTGGACCTGCACTACTCAGCAGGTCAGGGAACTTTTATCCCATTAACAAAATAAAATGTCAGATCGGGCACCAGACCGCCGCTTCATTCATTCTCCATGGGGCTGCCGGAGAAGAAGCCAAGGGCATGGAGCAGCGGCCGAGCATGTGCACTGATGCTCCATACTAACAGGTGATAAAGATGCCTCTCTGACAATCGGTGCTGATTCCACCATTCTTACCCCCAATAATCAACTGTAGGGGTGATAACTTGTTCTCATGGGACACCCCCTTATTAGACGTCACAAATAAATCAAGTTACTACGGTATATTGCTTTCATTGTCCATATGATGTCACTTCGGATACCCATGTTATACAGTCAGTGCATACAAATCTGGAGGGTAGACAGAGACATGCATAATGGTTTAGGCCTTAAATTGCCAAATGTAATGTCATTGGTTCCCGTTTCCTTATATGAGAGAACATTTTACAGAATTTTCTTCAGATTGCTTGCATTGTATTTTCATAGCTGGTTAATATACTGTATGAGAAGACTGTGATTTGACATGATTCGACATATCACCATGGCTTTGGTTGGCCATTGGTAAACCTGACTTATCTCAGCCTAGACTAGAACTTGACTTATCTTAACCTAGTAAATTATCAAGCTGTGACTTAGCTATTGTTATCTCAGATGATCATAAGATCAAAAGTTCCAACCTTTTTGGTGCCTAACTTAAAGAAGAACTCCCAAAAAGAAGAACATCTGGGAAGAAGACTTCCCAGAACATATTATGTACAGTACGTAGTTAAAAGTACATGTCTTAAAATAGTTTCTGATCACAGTCTATTCCAGTTCCTAGCAACTTTATGGTCCTCTCTTGCACCGTGTGTCCACTATTCAGACTAGTTGGTCCAGGGGCGGATTTATCATTGGTGTAACCTCTGCAACAGCACAGGGGTCCAAGAGCTAAGAGCCCCGTTTCCACTTCCAAAACAGGTGGAATTTTGCAGTATGATGAGCTCTTGGACTGCAAAGGGCTCATATACTTTTCTTGCACAGGAGCCATTTTCTATCTGTTTCCACCAGTGAGTTGGCTCACACAGTGCCCATTGTGTTAACGAAACGTCTCTCAATGTAAGTCTATGACAACCTTGATGGGAGTTTTATAGGCATGCATGGGAAAAGCAACTTATTTCGGAATCAGAACAGCACTGGGAATAGGTAACGAGGGTGTGCGGTAAGTGTTTGGACACATGAACACTACACTTCATGCATATTTCAAACAGATTCCAATTTTAACATTTTTCTGGCAGTTCTTTAAGTAAGGCATTTGTAGTTCCTGGACTTAGGGTAACTAAGCTTCAACTTGGTAACTTACAGGGCTGAGATATAAAAAATTCTAAGTCTACCTAGAGTTCTAAAGTCAACCAAAACTATGGTGATATGTCACATCAAGTCAAGTCTCTACTGCCTTTTCTCTCTGCAGGTCCATTACTGTTAACTAGAGATGAGTAAACCTTTGGAAATTCGAATTCACCAGCTTTACAGACATTTCTGAAAAATATCATTCACAGCAAATTGATTTTTTTACAAATCTAAAGTTGTCAATTGCTCTGACGTGTTTGACACTCTGAGATGTTGCAGGCTTGTATCCAAGTCATTGCAAGGTCTCTAATGTAAAAACAAGCTTAGTATCCTAATGTCTTCAACATATATGACCATGAATAAACATAGGGTAACCCATCCTTCACTGCTTTGTTGTCACACACAATCTTTATAGTTTCTTCACTGTTTTATAGCTTTCTTTCCCTATCTGTGTGGCTAAACTGCAAGCTCTGACGTCCTCTCACTATCCAGATTCACCACAAAATGGCTGCTGCATTTCCTACTTCTGCTTCTATACAGACAATGATAGTCCCTCCTTAATGACTGTGCTATACCATGCGTTAGTGGTAGGGTATTATAATGAAGCCTGTCCGCATGTGCCTGACGACTTGTGAACGTTTTCACGCTGATGCAATCTTCTGCATCATGAAAAATAGCTATAGGAGATTTGTGCAAGTTGAATAACAAATTGTTCAGATTCACCAGGCTTAGCAAATTCCTAAAAAATTCAACACAAATTAGATTCGTATCGAATCAATTGTTTCATCTTTACTGGTACATCATTTCCCACTGAATACAATAGAAAATGATCATAATAACGTAGAAAGCAATTGTCAAATTGTCTTCTCCTCTTATCTCTGCACTCATCTCCAGGATAGACCTACACACACAACCTTCACTCTTCACAAGGCTTTCTTTTCACTTTTTTTTTTTTGCTTCTAGCATTTCCACCTCTATGATGCTTCCATGAATATCCCAAGACTTTATCTCATTCTCCCGGCTTTCAAAAGGAACTGAAAAATATATACCTCCACAGACAAGTTACTGAACCCACTCTTCACCAATCTTTAATACTGATCCACTTCCCCATAGATCGTAAGAAGAGACGAGAGAACCCAAACTTAAAAGTTTGTTGTTCGTGCTGGACAGTTAGTGTCCAGTGCTGAATGCCGAACACGGGCTTCTCTTGTTGCAGACTTCCTGGGGATGTCTATTGCAGAGAGCGAGAGAGAATGAATTTTAGAGGGTTCTGGTTCAAGTTCGGGGTAAAGTTCTGATCCCGAACTGAACTTTGGACTAAAGTTCAGGTTAGGTACCAGAACCCGAACTTGCATGGGTGCGCTCATCGCTAATCATAAGCAAAAACTGTTATGGGCAGGTCTTTCCTTTGGTCTTTTAATCCTGGAAGTTTGATGTGTTACATATTTATGCTCCTTTGTTTTTCATGTGTGCCTTTTCATGCTATGTAATAAAGGGAACCTGTCACTAGTTTTTTTCCAATATAAAGTACAGCCACCACCTTTAATGCTTCTTTTACAGCATTCTCATTTGTTGTATTTAAGTCCCAAAAAAGAACAGCATAAAACAGACCTTTTTATTATACCCACACATGACGCTGTCCGGTTTGATAGGCATCTCTGATTTTGATCCGGTGCTTCCTCTCCTCCTACAAGCGTTATTCTCCTTCCCTTCTTCATGTGGATGATGCATCCTACGTCATCGACACAATGTCCTGCAATTACGCTTCTGCACAGGCTCACTTCTCTCTGCGCTGCCGAGGGCAGAGCAAAGTACTGTAGTGCGCATGCACCAGTTTTACTTCATGGTCATTGGCCTCTTGGCCTTTCCCTGTGCATGTGCACTACCGTACCTTGCTCTGCTCTCCTTATTCACTAACACAATTGGGGGGGACACTGTGTGGATGACATAGGACATGTCATTTACGTGAAGCAGAAAGAGAGGAGGCACCGGATCAAGACATGAGACACCCATCGGAACAGACTGTGCCATCTGTGGGTATATGTCACGCTGGGTGAGAAAGGAGTAAGTGCACAGCAATGGGGAAAGGGAGGGGAGAGTCCAAATACTAGAGAAGTGGGGAGTAGAGACAACTAAGCAGATCTAAAATTAATCTGTCTGCCCTAAACATCCCTATATATGTTCTGCACCTATCGCCGAGCAGGAACCTAATCCCTGCCTGACCCTAGGATAGGCCCTGGTTAGAGAGAGGTTGGGGTGAGTATACAGCAAATTGCACGTCAGAACATGATCTGACCCTCAGTCCATTCCAAAAGAAAAATCAACAATAGCAGCAGGGTAGGCAAAAAATAATAATATCTTAAAAAGGCCATCAGTCCCAATGCATAAATGGGCAACCATACAATAAACTATTAAAGTGCAAATGCTGAAAAGCCAAACAGTGCTCAAGATAAAAAACTGTTGCGGTCTAACCCTAGGATAGGCCCTTGTTAGAGAGACGTTGGGATGTGCACATCAGTCCCCACTACAACTAAAGACAGAGAGGGTAGACAAATGATGGGAACACTTAGCTTGAGAAGATCACCGAGATGTCACACCAGCAATCCTCCAAGAGTCTTCTGAAAAGGCACTAACCGACTGTTAGAACTTCTCAGAACAACTAGACAGCGACAAGTAAGAGACAAGTGTACAGCACAGTATATAAAGCCAAAATGACAGAGAAGTCAAAACGGTTTATTTTGCTCAGATAAAGCAAGAATGCTGCTTCCAATAGGTGGCCACTGCTTGCCTAAAAGTCTCAAGAAACGTCCCGCTGGATTTTGATCCAAACAGATTGGCTGAGGATACCGGTGACTATGGAAGAGTTACACCAGTCCATTAGTTAAATATTATTTGTTTTTACCTACCTGAGCCCATTCATAAGAGGTTGTCCAGTGGAAGCTTTTGGAAGTTTTTGGACCTATATCTGCGCGTGTTTTTTGCCTTTGGAAGAACTTCCAACGCACTGCACACTAAGGAGACTAGTATTGTTATGCTGACGGATCCATAGAAACTAGTGTTCTGACATTCCAGAGATATATTCTAGGTAATTTATTGGAGGGACTAGAAGCTGAATAATTGTTTGGCACTGCAACAATGAATTTCATAAAGTAATTACATGTTCCTTACTAGGGATGAGTGAATTACTGTTATTTCTCTTTTTAGGACACTTTGCTAGAAATCCAAAAACAGTGTTGACAACACGGTGGAACTATATTGGCATAATTCACGCTTACTTTAGAAGCTTTTTAAGTCTTATTGAATTCTTCCATTGTTATAGTTTAGTGCACTCAATCCACGTCGTCTTCCAGAATACAAGGAATCGTTGTAGGAGGATGCTGATATTCCCAAAGCGCTGCGGGTCACAAAGCCATTAAGAGTAGATCCCCTTCACTCTGTTATAAAGAACCAGCTAAAGCTCCAGTTATTAATTCCATGTTAATACGGTTACGATATAACAACATTATTAGATCAGTCCACAATCATAATTATTCTAAAATAATCACCGTATAACTATTATAATGAAAACTGATGGCAATGACTTAAAGATCTACATTGTTAAAATGGCCTTATTGTAAATTCTGGTACTTACTATGGTGGATGTTTTCAGTACTTTAAATTATTGTAAAGTGATTAGTTTACGTGCATATATCAAGGATTTCAGAATACAAATAGATTGATTTTACCCAAATAAACTAGCATACTTACCATGTCAGAATGGTTTAAACTCAGTCTCTACCAACCTAGCCCAATTGATATGGTCTCAGTGTCCCTCCTCTCTGCAGCTTCTAAATCTCCACCCACATAACCAAATTGACAAATCCTCCGAGTCCCTCCTCCCTGCAGCTGTTAAATCTCCACTCATGTAACCAAATTGACAAATCCTCAGAGTCCCTCCTCCTTGCAGCTGTTAAATCTGACCCACCTAGCCAAATTGACAAATCCTCAAGAGTCGCTCCTCCCTGCAGTGGATAAGTCTCCACCCACCTAGCCTGATTGAAAAATGCTCAGTGTCCCTCCTCCCTGCTCCTGCTGAATTTCCAGCACTCTAGCTCAGTTGATAGTTTCAGTGTCCCTCCTCCCTGCTGCTAAGGAATCTCTAACCTCCTATCCTGATTGACAGCTTCTCAATGTCCCTCCTCTGCTGCTCCTCCAATCGTATACTGCTCAGTACAAGTTGCATCTGTCAGTAATGCTGGGTGGAAAAAGACGCAATGCACTTAGATGCGAGAGATCTCTCATGTCATAGCTCAATTCATAAAATGTGCATTTTAATATCAGAAATATTCATTATCAAGCTGCAGCAATGAGGGAATACAAAAGATAGGAGGAAAAAGCAGCAATGAGGAAAGCAGAGGCGGAGGGGGAAGCTGCAGCAATGAGAGAAGAAAAGGAGAACAGGTGGAAGATACACAAATGGAAAGGGAGTAGAGAAGTGGAGGAGGAAGCTGCAGCAATGAGAGGAGAGGAGGAGGAAGCAGCAGCAATGAGAGGAGAGGAGGAGGAAGCTGCAGCATTGAGAGAAGAGGAGGAGGAAGCTGCAGCAATGAGAGGAGAGGAGGAGGAAGCAGCAGCAATGAGAGGAGAGGAGGAGGAAGCAGCAGCAATGAGAGGAGAAGAGGAGGAAGCTGCAGCAATGAGAGGAGAGGAGGAGGAAGCAGCAGCAATGAGAGGAGAAGAGGAGGAAGCTGCAGCATTGAGAGAAGAGGAGGAGGAAGCTGCAGCAATGAGAGGAGAGGAGGAGGAAGCTGCAGCAATGAGAGAAGGAGAGGAGGCGGAAGCTGCAGCATTGAGAGAAGAGGAGGAGGAAGCTGCAGCAATGAGAGGAGAGGAGGAGGAAGCAGCAGCAATGAGAGGAGAGGAGGAGGAAGCAGCAGCAATGAGAGGAGAAGAGGAGGAAGCTGCAGCAATGAGAGGAGAGGAGGAGGAAGCAGCAGCAATGAGAGGAGAAGAGGAGGAAGCTGCAGCATTGAGAGAAGAGGAGGAGGAAGCTGCAGCAATGAGAGGAGAGGAGGAGGAAGCTGCAGCAATGAGAGAAGGAGAGGAGGAGGAAGCTGCAGCAATGAGAGGAGAGGAGGAGGAAGCAGCAGCAATGAGAGGAGAGGCGGAGGAAGCTGCAGCAATGAGAGAAGAAAAGGAGAACAAGTGTAAGCTACACAAATGGAGGGGGAGTAGAAGAGAGGAGGAAGCTGCAACAATGAGGGAACACAAAAGATAGGAGGAGGAAGCTGCAGCAATGTAAGGGGAGGAGAGGAGGAAGAAGCTGCAGCAATGTAAGGGGAGGAGTGGAGGAAGAAGCTGCAGCAATGTAAGGGGAGGAGTGGAGGAAGAAGCTGCAGCAATTAGGGAAGGAAAGGAGAAAAGGAGGAAGCTACACAAATGGAATGGGAATAGAGAGGAGGAAGAGGAAGCTGCAGCAATGAGGAAAGGAGAGGAGGGGATGAAGCTGCAGCAGCAATGTAAGGGAAGGAGAGGAAAGGAGGAGTAAGCTGCTGCAATGAGGGAAGGTAAGGAGAGGAGGAAGGTGCAGCAATCAAAGGAGAGGAGAGGAAGAGGAAGCTGTAGCAATAGAAGGGGAAGAAAGGAGGAGGAAGCACCAGTAATAAGGAAAGGAGAGGAGGAGGAAGCTGCAGCAATAAAGAAAAGAGTTGACGGGAAGCTGCAGCAATGAAAGTTGAGGAGAGGAGGAAGCTGCAGCAATGAGGGAAAAAGACAAGGAGTAAGCTTCAGCAATTAGAAGGGAGGAGAGGAGTAACAAGCTGCAGTAGGTTCTCTTCCTAATTGAATCATTAGTAGATGTTTGAAGATATTTACTATAATTGTTTATTATTAATCAATGAATGAATAATAAAAGCCAGGCTGCCGATTATCAACAGGTAATAAAGACTTTATGAAAATATTCAGATAGATAAATGGTTTGCGTTTGATTCCATTTTATATAATTAGTTAAAAGGAAAAATATATTTGTATCTTTGTTATCAGAAAGAAAGGAGAGAAAACGTTTGTCACCATCAGTCAAAATCCGCCTATTTGCAAAAAAAACGGATCTGCCATTTATCTTGGCGGATCCGTTTTTTTTCCCCATTGACTTTCATTATCGGCGGATTTTGACTGAGGATCGTCCGTTGCATCCGTATTTCTACGGATCCGCAAAAATTTAGGCGTCCGCTGAGATCACCAACCGGACAATGCAACGTTTTTTTGTTGTCCAGATCCGTATTTTCCTCTTTTGCTACATGTTTAACCCTAAATCCAATCTGGCTGCTGGATAAAAAATCTCTCTCTCTCCTCCACTCACTGCCTCATCGCCCGAGATCTCACCTCCTCTGCCCGCTACCGCTACATTGCTGGTAGTCATTTTTTCTTTTCAGCCGCGGTTCCTTTAAAATTCCAAAATCGGCGGATCTTGGCGCACCTTTGGTGTTTCATCGCCCACGGATCCGTTGTCCGCCATTTTAGCGGTTGCCAACGCACAGGAAAAATGTAAGTGTGAAACAGGCCTTAGTTTCACCACCCTTAAAATGCACTAATTGTTGTATATAATCACATGTAAGGTGATGCAGAGAGTCAGCCCGTATGGAGCCATGTCTGCCATCTTATTTATTTCAGTGTTCATTAAATCTTTAGAAATATAGTGATATCCGGTAACTGACAAACAATAACCACGGGCATAAGATTATAAATTAAATATACATCTCATTGCTATCCAAAACAGGGTACATGACGTCAGTATAAGATCAGCGTAATCACACAGATAGGAGAAGGCAACTCTGGAAAAACGGAAAGAAAATGATAGGTTTAGAGGTGAGTCATGCTGCTAAAATCTTAAGAATTCTAATTTAACGGGAAGAATCAAAAAGCCCAAATGAAAATAAAATAAGACAGGGAGAAGACGTTATTAGGGTATTGCACAAATATTCACATTTGTGTATGTCTCTGTCTTCTAGAAAACACTTTAAAAAAAGTTTAGAGTGTGCAGACATCTGTTTTTCACAAACGAGTGTTATCCGTTTAATTCTCATGGATCGAGCAAGCTGTGGAAAATCGCAGAGACATGTCCGATTTCGATCCGAGGGTCGGATCAAAATCAGCAATTTTGAGATTATAGGTCCGTGAAAAAAAATCAGACCGCATTTGGATGACATCCGAGTTCGGTTCCGATTTTCACGGATTGTCAGAAAGAAGAAGTCCATGAGAAAAACTGATGACATTCGGACCAAATTCTGATCTAACTGATCAAACTCTGATCAAAATAATTGGTCTGTTTTTCTCGTACATCTGAATAAAGCCTTATACTCCCAGTTGGTTAAAGGGAAAGTTAGCATGTTTATTTCCGGGGCAAAATCCACTACGTTCCATGGTTCCTCTTACTTACTCCATTGGCACTTGATTGACACCAGCATCGGAGGCTGTCAATGATGTCTTGCCAAAATCTTATACATGAGCCACTATTTTGTTGGGGTGTAGGCACGTGCTGTACACTATTAAAATATTTGACAACACATAGTAGTAGAGTTGAATAAAAGATTTGTAAAAAGTTTTGGTCCAATGTCCATGGCAGTTATTTGCAGGTGCCACATCAGAGCCTTGTGAGCCATCTTTTACTAGCCGGCATCCGCGGTTCCTCTTCTAATTAGTAGGCTTGGCATGAGGTCATTGCGGCATGACGGGTGCATGATGTCGCTTTGGACTTACTAACCAGAAGAGGTGATGGGGATTCCGGGAGGTAGGAGAAGGTTCATAGGGCTCTGTTCCAGTGGCTAATGAGTATTGATGTGACAGCTGGACAAATCTTTTTTGGTCAAATCTACATAGTAGCATACGGAGCATGCTTCAGCTAAAATATAACAGCACATGTACAAGATTTTGGATGGCAGCATTGATGACATCACTACAGCCTTCATCTCCATCATCAGTCAATCAGCGGAGGACACAGCTGGGCAGGTAGAACTATATCGCGGCCATGGACCTCAGTGCAGGCTATGTTCCTACGATGAGTTTTTGACACTGCGTATTTTCAAAAAAAAAAATGCAAGTAACCTCTTTTAATTAATGGGTGCAGAAAATCTGCAACATGAAAAACTTACCAAAAACTCATTGTGGCATCGTAGCCTAAAAGTAGTTTTTTTTTTCGGCAATGGCGAAACAAATCGTGACCAAATAGGTATCGTTAATTGCTGAACACGGACACCGCTACATCTTATTGCCCCCCTATTCCCTAACATGATACTGTCCGATTCATTTATCGATTCTAAGCAATTTTGTGTGCAAATAAAAAAAAAAGAAATACAGCAAAGACAAAATGTTTTTTGCAAAAATCACATAAAATGCTGAATTAAAATTACATTTGAAGTTGTGAAAATTGTGACACCTGAATTAAATAGACGACCTAGGAAAATTTAGGGTATACTAATCCAAGAGCTTCTTCATTTCACTCTTATCCATCCCTTTCTAAATAAGAAAAGCATAGATAAAAGCAAAAAGGACAAGAAAAAAAGGAGTAATACTGCTAATAAAAAAAAAATTTGGTGTCATAATAAACAATGGTGCAGTCAACCGTGTAGCTTTTGCCCCTTATAAAAATAAATCAACAAGCATTTTTATGGCTCATTAACTCCTTCTTTCTCCTCTGCTGTCATCCGTGACCATTTTCTCTTTAAAATAAGAATGGATAAGAAGGAAGAGGACAGTCTTCATGTGCACACACATCTGGGAATTTAGGCTGTATATGATAAATATGGCAATACATGAGTACCCCAATTTCTTCCTGACCAAGGAATAGTCATTGTCACATTTGTATTGTCGCATTTTTTACAAATAAAAAAGGAATTCAAATAAACTAAAGAGCATGCCTGTACTGCACAAAAGGAGTGCAGCCCGCAGTGACTTTCCGGCAAGGTACGTTGTAGCAAACAATTTTGCCACATAGTGGAAAATATTTATCAATGCTAATTGTTAAGCAGTACAAACGTAGCCTAGTTAGTCTTAAAATGCGTCACCTATATTGCGCTGTTTGATACATCTCCTGTATTTTAGGATTGTCTAGTCTAAATGGCTTGCTTTGCGCAAGAAATTTGTACCAACATTTCAACGCATTTTTTTTTTCATGCATGGTGTCAGATGTCAGCCCACACCCTTTTACCTTTTTAAAAAACCACAACAGTCAAGTGATAAATTTGCATTACGCTAGGGTTACTGTTGTGAACACTTTTGACCTGGCTTCTGAGTTTGGGCTCCCTCTGCTGGTTGCTGCTGGTAATGGAGCTGGGCTGGCTGACAGAAGTCAATCACCTTAGGAGGATGATTGGAGGTCAGGTGTTACAGACTGGGAAGATTTAAGTGAGCAACCTTCCCTCAGTTGTTGCCGGTGATTTGGTTTTCTTCCTGAGCATTTTGGAAGTAAGCTTGCCTCCTGCTTTGTCCTGCATCTTTCAGATAAGTTATTCCTCTCTGGTTATCTGGTTGCCTAGCCTATTCCCCTGCTATCCTCCTCGGTTACCTAATCATAACAGGTCACATGACCTTATTTTCTTTCATCGGGGTTGAATATGCTAAAGACAATCTGAGTTTGATCAGAGTGTGAACCCCTTTTTCTCGGACCAGAAGATGGTAAAAATATTTCTCATTTTTCTCCATTCTGTCAGTCTGGGAAAATCAGACTGCACTCAGATGCCATCTCAGTGTGGTCCGATATTTCTGACGAACCCATTGTCTTGCGTGACCAAGTGGCAGACGATTCACAAATGCAAATTGAGCATGCTGTGATTTTTTTTTTTCCTTGGACAGAATCAGACATGTGCACGGCCCCATAGAATAACATTGGTCCGATATTTTGACAGACTGAAAATATGGTCGTCTACATGAACCCTAATGGAACAGAATAGAATAACAGTTGATGTCTGGCTTAGGCTATGTGCACATGCTGCGGTTTGGTCTGCGGATTTGTATCTGCGGAAATCCGCAGCATGTGCTCAACGGAGTGTAAATCACATAGATTTAATGTACATGCTACTGTACACTGTCTGCAGAACTGCTGCAGATCCGCAGCGGCCAAATCCGCAGCGTGTGCACATAGCCTTAGATTTTTTTTTCTAGCCACCTGTATAAGAAGTTATTCCTGTAGGTTTTTATTTGGGTGCCATTTAGGGATCCTTTTAGGTTATTTTTCCTTTATATAATAACACAGTAAGAGAATGTAATGATGAACTTGTTAGACAGGTTTCTTTTTTCTCTTAACAAGGTTGCACTGTATGGATATAACCCTTATCATCGCTTCACACTGCCAAAGTGTAAGAGGATTAGTAAAGTCCTCGATAAGGCACACAGAGACCTCTAGAAGTAGTGCACTATTGGACACACCACTAATCCCAGCATTTAGCGTTACTGCCTCAGGGCGCCAGGACTTTGGGTTTGTTTCTGACTCGGGGTGCTTATCTCTGTGGGGCTTTTTTACATTTTATGTTCTCAGCTGTACTCATGTGCAGTTTGATTAATTCACTCCTAATTAAAATATTTCTGATGTACAGAATATGGCACTGACATTGGAGCTGGAATGTAAAAAAAACCCAAAAACCCGGAAATAGAATTACCTAATAGTGTCTGAGATATGAATAGATCGTTAAGTGATGATGTAAAAAAATAATGATAGCCCTTAAAGGCATTTCCTTATTTAGTATGAACTTAAAAATTTGAGACTATGCAAAGGGCATGTGCATGACTTTGGAATGTTTCGCCGCATCGTCTGGAGGTTTAGGCAGAGATTTTGCATGCGTGCAGCTTCAATACTTTGGAAAAGAACAGAAAAATTTGTACAAAATAAAAAGGGCAATAATCTTTGGATTTAAAAAAAAAAAAAAAAAAAAAAGAGATTACTTATGGGAACAGTGGGGAAAAAATTTGATGCAAAACATGACCCCTTTTGTTTGGGTGACGAGTTCTGTGTAAGAAGCCTTGCAAAGGAACTATGAAAAAAAAATGAAAAGAAAAGCTAGAAACCCATCTACAGGCGGTTGTTTACAGGTACAGAGCAGTGTTCGGCTGGATCTGGATGAGTGGGATGTCCTTGACACAAATTTGGGAGGAGACTGGCTCGCCCCTTTGGGAGGTCCGCTAAGTTTGAAGTTTGAAGTCCTTTGTGCCATCGGAGATTGACAGCAGCATTTAAAAGGTTAACAGCAGCATTTAAAAAGTTAACAGCAGCAATTGCAATCTATCTCCCATCGCTCCTGTTATAAGCAGATGCTGGCTGTATAAAACAGTCAGTATCTGCTGGGTATGGTGCAGGCTCAGTTCCTGAGACCGCTTTATCTACCCAAACCTGCTGTAAAAATAATAGTAAATAATTTATCAAGAAGAGGTTAATAGCAATGCTTCAATGGGAACATATGCAAACTAGCTCATTACAGAGGAAGGAAACTATCTTCCACCTATTGGAGGTATCTCACTAGCAGTCAATATCTGACTCTAAATCTCTTTATGACCGAGTGATTTTTCATTTTTGTTTCCTGTTTTTTTTCCACCCTTTTTTTTCCCAAGAGCCAGAACTTTTTTATTCCTCTGTTGACATAGCCACACAAAAGGTTTGTTTCTTGCACAACAAATTTTAAAATGGAGAATGGGAAGCAAAATCCAAATTCAGACATGTAGACGTGACGTCAGCAGAGGCAGCTGAATCTCTGGCAGGAGCGGTCTGTGACTGCTCTGCTCTGGGGAAGAAAGGCGCCGTGCAAAACAGGCAGGTAAGTTGAAATGACCTGCCTGTTAGTGCTTAGGTACATTTGTTGTTTTCATAAAGTCCCGGATATCCCCTTTAAAGGAGCCTTGCAATATGACTATGGATATTTCCCTGAGCCAGAGACCCATCTACAATCCAAGACTCCATTAACTAGTGATTGTACTGTAAGAGGGAAGAATTTTTAAGAAATATGGAATAAAGTTCATAGAACTCTTTTATCCTACCATTGTATCACTATATGAAAGTCATGCAGACGGAACAGAAGATTTTTTTATTTTTTAAATTTTCTTTTTTCCTTCAGCCAGTTTTTTAATAGATTTCTGGGAACGTCACTAAATAAAAAAAACTCACAAAAAGAAAGCTAAAAAAGTTATCTTCAAGTTTACAAAACTCTAAAGAAAGGGAATCTGCACAGGACAGTTTCACCTGAAATTTGCTTAAAAATGCAATGTAGAACTGCAGAAAAAAACTATCGCACTGCACAGCAATGTAAAAAACAACATTGCGGTGAGCATGTTCAGTGTTGCATTATTTCATTAAACCAGTTCAGGGTTCGGAAACTGTGAAGTCAATTTAAAAAAAAGTCAATAAAAAAAAAGTACAAGAAGATAATTCTTAATTTTTTTAGAATAGAAAACACAGGAAAAAGCCTCTTGTGGCGGAAGCCACTGCAAAAAACGCTGGCAAAACTGCCAATGAAGCCACTTCAGGAAAAACAAATTGTCGACTCTTTCCTGAAGAGAAACCATGGAGATTTGGTAGTTGGAATTAAGAGGTTGTGTGCACATATCTCCAAAAAGGAAAAATTACTGAGCCATTTAAAAAAAAAAAAAAAAAAAAAAAAAAAAAAAAAAGGACGTCCGCCAGTAAAGGAAACTGTCATGCTACTGCAGTGCAGTATAGCACAACCTCCACCAGGGGACGTTGGTGAGGGAACAGAGGTTGCACACACAGCGTAACAACACTGAGCAGCAACACAAGCGCCACAAGGTGGCGAAAGAGTGGTCAGATGAGCCGAGTCAGAAACAGTCAGGAGCAGAAGTACCAGAGGTCACAGCAGTACACGTGGTCAGAAATGGTCGGAAGCGGATATGACCAAGACAGAAGACAGAAGCAGGTCCGAATGCAAGCCAAGTCAAAACCAGGGAGTCACCAAACTTACAAGGAAACACTGAGTCAGCACAGACAGAGGGAATAAACAGACATGGGGCAAGTCAGAGATCACAGCAGGACAAATCAGGATATACCAGAGTCAGATACACACGCCAAGGGCAGAACTATAGCTGACATCACCTGAAGGATGAAGCGGAGCTAAATAGCAAACCTGAGACCAGACTGAGGCTGAGAAAAATTAACCCCTGAAATGACCAGATCGGGAACATGGAAAGACAGGACTCAAAACCTGGTCTGGATCATGACAGAAACAGTGTGAACATAGCCTTGTCCTGTTTTTTAGTAATGTTTTTGTCAATTACAATTTTGCCATTGGTGCATTTTATGCTCCATGGGTTTTGAAAAAATTTCACAAGGCCAAAACTCTGCAAAAGCTACAAAGGACTTTTGCCATGGTGGATATTGTTCAGGACTGTAAAGGATACAAGACAATGAGGGAGGGAAACACCAGGCAAAGTTATGTGGCAGCTGCATGACAAACGCTATGTCTTTGCCACGCTTCTGAATATAAATAAATGGCTGCAGGCGCTGTTTAGCTGGCGAAAATCACACTTAGGAGGCCTCACGGGGAGATTTAAGGCTTTCTTTTGTTTGCACCGATACCGTTGTGTTTATTACAAACATCAATGTCAAAAACTTTAATCAATAATTACAAAGAGGTTCTCCCTTTAAGGGAAAGTCAAGGATTAATACTCAGTTGTATAAAACGTAGGTAGGTCAGGCGGGAAAGAAAAAAAAAGATGATCAAAATATGCTGCTACGATACAAAAAGAAAGGGTGTTTTGTGCTTCCAGATATCTCTGAAATGTGCATCCGTGGTATTCCAAAAAGATCCGCTAAGTACAGAAGCCTAATTTATGGGCTAATTAGTGGTGTTAATGTATACATTTCGCCTCGGGCTGTATTACTGTTACATTAATGAAATATTAAACTGAAAATAGAAAAGGAAGTTTAGCCATTTAAATATATAGAGAATGAATATGAATAAACCACGGCGCGAAACAACGATACCCATACAAAGATGAAAGCAGAAAATACTCTACAAATTGAGATTGTTAGCGCTCTGAAAATGATAACGAATGCCTATTACAGTTTTTATGCAGAAAAACAAAGTGAAATGTTCTATAAAAAAAAAGTAAATCTACTATTATACGTCACGACTCACAAGTAGTGATGAGTGAATGTGCTGGGATAAGGTGTTATACGAGCATGCTCGTGTGCTAACCGAGTGACTTCGGCGTGCTCCAATACGTTTCAACACCAGCAACACATGCAGGGATTGCCTAACAGGCAATAGTATTTATATATAATAATTATACATTTTAGTTCATTTAAACATTTATTTCTAGGTAAACGGTTCCCTTTAAAGATGAGTGAATCGATCCAAGTAAGATCAGGGTAGAGTTGATTTTCCTGATATTCTCGGTTCCACGCGAATTCAAATAATCGGTAATTCAATTTGCGAGGATCGGCAAAAAAAAAAATGCCTGGCGCCATTTCACTCATTTCAAAGACCCAGTGATCATGCTAGCTACGTCAAGTACAACCTTCCCTTTAATGCCCGGCAGTAATCAGATCAGTTCTAGTCTGGCCTATCAGGGAGTGGTATCACAGCAAATATAAAATATAGGAATACACAATATGGGGATAGAAAAGGCCTAATACAATTGTGAAGTACTACTACAGTGCTGATGAAGCAGATTGAAAACAGGAGTTTCAGTCTGTGAATACTAATCCAAAGATTCAAGCGATACATAGGGAAGTGCTGGAGCTGCATAGTCACTCGGTGTGATAACTGTAGTAACAGCACCTTAATAGCTGCTTTTTGTTTTACACAGTGAAAGCAAGGAGGGTCAGTATTAAACCCCTCATTGTTAAATTGTCAAATGAATCGGGAATAGTCTAGTGCCGACTTTGATGCACCTATTGCTGATGCCAGTGATTAAATCAGCCATATGAGCTGCCTACCGCACCGTTCATTGCATGTCTTCTACACTGTCCCGCTGCAGAAAGGCCACAATAAGCCGGGAATCTAACTCCTTGCGTCATGTCACTTCTACTGCTTCAATTGCTGGCCCTAAATTGCCATTTTCCGCTTGGAAGACGATCCGTACTTTAGAATACAAGTCAATGGGAAAACTCAAAAGATACCCGGCTGATGCCTGGATGTGTTTTGAAGAGTTATGCCATCAAATGCTAGTGGTTTCTTCATAATTCAATGGGGTTTAATAAAAAAATCATCTAGAAAATGTCAGTAAAGAAGTCATCACAAAAACCATAGGAAACCGCCAGCAGCCAAAACAGTCAGAAAAATGCCAAAAAACACAAACGATGCTACAGGAAAAGTAAACTCCAGGAGTTTCCTGAATAGTCTTCTGCTTCAAAAGCTCGTCGTTTTCACCTAAAAGAAGTTGTGTCCACATACCCTTAGGCTTTGTTCACACTGTTTTTTTGAGGCAGGCTAAAAGGTAACCGCTTCAGATAACCTTTAAATAGAAAAGTCCTCAAGGACATTTTTCTCACTGAAAAATCTATGTAAAAAAAAGTTTCAAAATGCTCAATTTTTTGGTGGGTATTTATTTTTTTTTTAACTTTTTTCAAGCAGAAATATTTCAACCGGTCACATATTTCTTCTTTTTCCATGTGGAAAAAAAACCCTCTTGTGCACTATAAGTATTTTTACCCTTTGAAATTAATAGGACACTGATTCATAAAGTATTTGAAGTGTATTTTGTTTGCGATTTTAAAGCACAATTTGTGAAAGTTCTTAGCGGTGACATCAGTGAGGTGACCGGAGTTCATTGACTGTGAACTCCGGTGATCATTCTCACATCAGCGCTAGACACTGCAGGAGCATAATCACGCTCCTGTGCCAGTGTGTTCTGGCTGACTTGCTGAGCAGTTGCATCATGCCACCGCTCAATAAACCACCCGGATGTAGCAGAGCTGGAGTTCTTCATGGGATAGCATTACAAAGGGATTATAGGCGGACAGGGGAGGAATATAGTGGTTAAGTATTTTTTGCAATATGACTATGGGGTTAGTAATGGGGACATCTAATAATTGCCTCTCCATTACTAACCCCTAGACTTGATGTCAGTGGCCATAAAATAGCTGACATCAACTCTAACCATATTACCCCATTTGTTACCACACCAGGGCAAATGGAAAGAGCGAGATTTGGTGCATCTTATGCAACATTTCTGGAGCGGCTGAGGGCTGATGTTTTTAGACTGGGACAGTGCCAATATCCATGGCCCCTTACTAGCCTACTAATGTCAGCCCTCAGCTGTCTGCCTAGCCTTTGCTGGTTATTAATTCAAGGGGGATTCCACTTCATTTTTTGGGGTAGATACCCCAAATAAAAGTATTAATAGTAAGCTGTGAGCTGATAGTAATAGCCTGTGAAGCTCTATGTTTATTACCCCCTTCCCAGGTTATAAACATCTGCTCCAGCTGTCAACTTTCTCTCAGCTGGTTATTTAAAAAGAACGGTACCCCATGCCATTTTTTAAAATTATATACATATATATGTATCTTCTATTGTATTCTAATGGTTGACGCTGTAAATTTACTGTACCCTGCTGATGAAGTGTTGGTGTCCTATGAGATAGGTGTGTAAAAATCTCACAATACAAGCATGGTTCGAGTGCCGTGCGATTTTTTTTGTCAGTCCGGTCTGAGCTGAGAAAAATATTTCAGATGAGCACTGAATCATTGAATAATATTAGTCAGAGAGCAATCTGATTTTTTAAACACAAATGAGTATGAGCCGTAATGGAAAAGAGAATTAGCTAGGTAGAAAGGCAAAATAAGCAATTGTAAGTGCACAGTGCTATATAATTATGTTGATTGCAATATACATTGCTCAAAAAAATAAAAGGAACACTAAAATACCACATCCTAGACATCTCTGAATGAAATATTCTAGTTGCATATTTTTATGCATTGCATAGTGTAATGTGTTCAGAACAATAAAACATAACAATTATCAATGTAAATCAAAATGAATATCCCATGGAGGTCTGAATTTGGAATGATACTCAAAATCAAAGTGGAAAATCAAATTACAGGTTGATCCAACTTCAGTTTAAATGCCTCATGACAAGGAAAAGATGCTCAGTGTCACGCGGCGGCTGCCGCACGCTCCTCTCTCTGCCTCCTCCCGGCCGCAGCTTACCCTTCCTCCGGCATCCTGCTTCCCTCTGCGCCGGCGTCCTCGGTCCTCCCCGGCTCCTCTTCTCTGTCCGGCGGTCCCCTTCGTCCGGTCTTCCGGACCGCGCCGGGTGCACGCCCCCGCCCCTCCTGCTCGGCGTGCGCGCGCACATACTGTGCCTGGGCACGCGCGCTCCTCCTCCTCCTCCTCCTCCTGAGGACGCGCGCCTGCTCCTCCTCCACTTTAGGTCACGACCCGGAAGTCCTCCTACTAGCCCCTATATCTGGCCGCCTCTTCCTGCCAGCGGTGCCTGAGTATCACTGCTTTTCCCTAGTGATTCTGGCCGCCCTCTATGCACGCTATCGCGTCCTGTCCATCCGTTGTTCGTTCACCTCTCCATTTTTCCTCTCTCCTAGGTCCTGTGTCTCCCTGCCGTGCCCGCCTGTCCTGTGTCTCCCAGCCGTGCCCGCCTGTCCTGTGTCTCCCAGCCGTGCCCGCCTGTCCTGTGTCTCCCAGCCGTGCCCGCCTGTCCTGTGTCTCCCAGCCGTGCCCGCCTGTCCTGTGTCTCCAGGCCGGTACCATCAGTCCTGTACCCCCAACTCGGCTCTAGCTGTCTGTCTGTCGTTACTCTCCAGGGTACCAGCTGCCGTGGTAATAGTTACCCGCGGGCTTGCCCCAAACGCTCCCTGTATAGGGGGTGGTCCACCTGGTCAGCTCACCCCCGGGAGGTTCGTTGCCACGGTCTAGCGGGTCCACCCCAGGTGTACCTTACAGAATACTCAGGCCATGGATTCCGCTGGTACCCCGACCCCGACCCAAAAGGAACTTTTGTTCCTTCGTGAGAATCAGGCGAGGATCATGTCGTTCCTCAAGTCTATGGAGTCCAGACTTTCATCTCTGCGAACCTCCGATCCGGGGATTGCCTCCCAAATCTCCGGCTTACAGCAGGAGCTTGCTCAGCAACGCGACACCCAGGCCCATATTTTAAACTACATAGCCTCTGTAGATAACCGCCTTCTAGCTCTACAGACGGCGGCTGCTGTCCCTGTGCCTGCGGCAGCTTCCCAGTCCTCGCCCCGCTTGGCTAAACCCCCACGCTATAGTGGGGATCCCAAGCTCTGTCGGGGGTTCATTAATCAGTGTCAGTTGCACTTCGAGCTGGCACCCCTGCAGTATCCCTCCGACTGGGCCAAGGTGGCCTTTATGATTTCCCACTTAGAGGGTGAGGCATTGGCTTGGGTGAATCCTTTGTGGGAGCGAGATGACCCGATAGTCTCCCAGCTCGCAACCTTCTTGGAGACATTCCGCAAGGTCTTTGATGAGCCCGGGCGTCTGGTCTCCGCTACCGAGTCCTTATTTTGCCTTCGCCAGGGTGCTCTCACTGTGGGACAGTACGCCATCCAGTTCCGTACGTTGTCTTCTGAACTAGGATGGAACAATGAGGCTTTAGTAGGGGCTTTTTGGCGTGGCTTGTCGCCCCGAATCAAAGATGCCAACTCATTTGATTTGACGTAGGCAGGGATACACCTACGTCTTTGGAAGATCTCATCTCGCTGGCAACGCGAATTGACCTGCGTTTCCGAGAGCGTTCCCGCGAGGCCGTCAGGGAGAGAAGACCCACTCGGTTCTCTCCTCCGATGCGCAGTCCTCCCCGCGCTCGGCCTTCCACCTCGGCGTCAGCCCCTGAACCCATGCAGGTTGACCGACTCAGGCCCGCAGAGCTACGCCGCCAGGAGAGACTCACTCATGGTCTCTGTCTCTATTGTGGCAGTGCCTCCCACCTTCTACGTTCCTGCCCTGTGAGGCCGGGAAACTCCTCCGCCTAGGACAGGTAAGAGAGGCCTCCCTAGGTGCCTTCGACACCTCTCTACCTTTGACCCTTCCTGTTTTGTTTATCCAGGGATCCAAACGTTTCTCGGAGCTAGCCTATATTGACTCAGGGGCTGCTGGTAATTTCATCCAACTCGAGGCGGTGAAGAGATTGGGGATACCTGTTAGGTCCTTGGAGGTTCCCCGGCAGTTAGCCTCAGTCGACGGGATTCCCTTGCGCGAGACCGTAACGTTGGTCACTGAAGAGCTGGAATTACAGATCGGGGTCCTGCACCGTGAGAGAATAACCTTCTTCGTGCTGCCGTCTCTATCCCACACCTTGCTCCTGGGCCTTCCGTGGTTGAGGATGCATGAACCTGTCCTAGATTGGCGGACCGGAGACATCCTTCGCTGGGGCTGCATTTGCCAGACTAGATGTCTTCGTCCAGTACAACCCCTCAAATGCTCGTCTCCTGTCTCGGGTCCTGCGGATTTGCCCTCGGCCTATTGGGCTTTTTCAGATGTCTTTGATAAGAAAGAGGCAGAGGCTCTTCCACCGCACCGGCAATATGATTGCCCCATCGAGCTTGTACCCGGCTCGACTCCGCCCCGGGGGCGAATCTATCCGTTGAGTCCACTCGAGTCCCAGGCCATGTCTGAATATGTACAAGAGAATTTGGCCAAAGGCTTCATCCGAAAGTCTTCTTCTCCCGCTGGGGCTGGCTTCTTTTTTGTTAAGAAAAAGGACGGGTCTCTCCGCCCCTGTATTGACTATCGAGGTCTTAACCAGATTACCATCAAGAACAGATATCCTCTGCCTCTCATCCCCGAGCTGTTCGACCGGCTGCGAGGTGCGCGAATCTTCTCTAAATTGGATCTCCGTGGAGCCTATAATCTCGTCCGTATTCGCTCCGGAGATGAATGGAAGACCGCCTTCAACACCAGGGATGGACACTACGAGTACCTCGTCATGCCCTTCGGGTTGTGCAACGCTCCCGCAGTTTTTCAAGAATTCGTGAACGACATCTTCCGAGACCTTCTGTACTCCAGTGTGGTTGTATACCTTGACGATATCCTGATCTTCTCTCCCGATCTGTCCACCCACAGAAGAGATGTCCGCCGAGTGCTGTTCCGATTGAGGGAGAATCGCCTGTACGCCAAATTGGAGAAGTGCGTCTTTGAACAGTCCTCCCTTCCATTTTTGGGATATATCATCTCCGACTTCGGCCTGCGTATGGATCCGGTGAAGGTGTCTGCCGTGCTCAACTGGCCACGTCCCCAAGGGGTGAAAGCCGTTCAGCGATTTCTCGGCTTCGCAAATTATTATCGGCAGTTCATCCCTCGTTTTTCCTCATTGGCCGGCTCTATCTCATCTTTGATTCGTAAAGGAGCCAACCCGCACGTCTGGACCCCTGAAGCAGAGGAGGCCTTCCTATCTCTAAAACGAGCTTTTACCACGGCTTCCGTACTCCATCGTCCTGAGGTCAACAAATCGTTCGTCCTCGAAGTGGATGCATCAGCAACTGGAGCCGGAGCGGTTTTGTCTCAAAAATCTTCTTCCGGTAAACTCGTCACGTGCGGCTTCTTTTCCAAGTCCTTTTCCACCTCAGAGCGGAATTATTCCATAGGGGACCGAGAACTGCTGGCCATCAAGTTAGCTCTAGAAGAGTGGAGATACTTATTGGAGGGCGCCGCACATCCCTTCACAATCTTCACAGATCATAAGAATCTAGCTTACCTTCGGTCTGCGCAGAGACTCAACCCACGCCAGGCCAGGTGGTCTCTGTTCTTCGCTCGATTCGATTTTGATCTACATTTTCGCCCAGGCAACAAGAACCTCAAAGCTGACGCCTTGTCCAGGTCCTTCCTTCCCGCAGATGTCGAAGAAGAACCCACGCATATCTTGGATCCATCCCGGCTCATCACGGTGGCACCACTCTCTCTTCTCTCACCTCCACCTGGCAAGACTTTTGTGCCGGAGAAGGACCGAGGACGAATCCTTCACTGGGGACATGCTTCCAAGCTGGCTGGCCATCTCGGGATTAAGAAGACACTTCACTTGGTATCCCACTACTACTGGTGGCCGACTCTTCCCCAGGATGTCCGGGATTTCGTCGCCTCCTGTCTCTCCTGTGCCAAGATCAAGGTGCCTAGGCAGCTGCCTTCTGGGCTTCTACACCCGCTTCCTATACCCTCGTCCCCCTGGCAACACATTGCCATGGACTTTATTACGGACCTACCCCACTCTGCCAACTGTACAGTCATCCTAGTGGTGGTTGATAGGTTTTCTAAGATGGCACACTTCGTTCCCCTTTCCGGCTTACCATCAGCCCCAGCCTTGGCGAAGATCTTTGTTCAGCACATCTTCCGTCTTCATGGACTGCCCCAACATATTGTTTCTGACAGAGGAGTCCAATTTACCTCTCGCTTCTGGAGAGCCCTATGCAGATCAATGGATGTCACTCTCGACTTCTCCTCATCTTACCACCCCCAGTCCAACGGTCAGGCCGAACGGACAAATCAGTGCTTGGTGAACTACCTCCGGCATTTTTCCAATGTCCACCAGAACGACTGGGCTGAACCTCTCCCGTGGGCTGAGTTCGCCTATAATAACCACACCAGCGAGTCTTCAGGCAAGTCCCCTTTCTTTATCGTCTATGGACAACATCCTGGTGTACCTCTACCGGTTCCTCCTGCCTCGGGTGTACCGGCGGCTGACCTTCTGACCGGGGAATTCTCCAGGATCTGGCAGGAGACCAAGGCCGCTCTCGAGTTGGTACGTAACAGAGTTAAGAGACACGCCGACAAAAGACGCCTGGATGCTCCGCCATATCACCCTGGTGATAAAGTTTGGCTGGCCTCCAAGTTTATTCGCCTCAAGGTCCCTTCCCATAAACTGGGTCCCCGTTATATTGGACCTTTTGAGATCTTGTCCCGTATTAATGATGTCTCCTATAAACTACGGCTTCCTGCCTCTCTCCGTATCCCTAATGCCTTTCATGTGTCCTTGCTAAAACCAGTCGTCTTCAATCGTTTCCTTTCTAAGGCCCCTCACTCACCTCCGCCTGTCTCCGCAGACGATGTATTTGAGGTTAAAGATATTTTGGCCATGAGGAAGCAAAAGGGGAGAACCTTTTTCTTGGTTGATTGGAAGGGCTTTGGTCCCGAGGAGAGGTCCTGGGAGCCACAAGAGAACATCCAGGCCCCTCGAATCTTGGTCAAATTCTTTTCCGGACTGCGGAGGGGGGCGCGTAAGGAGGGGGGTACTGTCACGCGGCGGCTGCCGCGCGCTCCTCTCTCTGCCTCCTCCCGGCCGCAGCTTACCCTTCCTCCGGCATCCTGCTTCCCTCTGCGCCGGCGTCCTCGGTCCTCCCCGGCTCCTCTTCTCTGTCCGGTGGTCCCCTTCGTCCGGTCTTCCGGACCGCACCGGGTGCACGCCCCCGCCCCTCCTGCTCGGCGTGCGCGCGCACATACTGTGCCCGGGCACGCGCGCTCCTCCTCCTCCTCCTCCTCCTGAGGACGCGCGCCTGCTCCTCCTCCACTTTAGGTCACGACCCGGAAGTCCTCCTACTAGCCCCTATATCTGGCCGCCTCTTCCTGCCAGCGGTGCCTGAGTATCACTGCTTTTCCCTAGTGATTCTGGCCGCCCTCTATGCACGCTATCGCGTCCTGTCCATCCGTTGTTCGTTCACCTCTCCATTTTTCCTCTCTCCTAGGTCCTGTGTCTCCCTGCCGTGCCCGCCTGTCCTGTGTCTCCCAGCCGTGCCCGCCTGTCCTGTGTCTCCCAGCCGTGCCCGCCTGTCCTGTGTCTCCAGGCCGGTACCGTCAGTCCTGTACCCCCAACTCGGCTCTAGCTGTCTGTCTGTCGTTACTCTCCAGGGTACCAGCTGCCGTGGTAATAGTTACCCGCAGGCTTGCCCCAAATGCTCCCTGTATAGGGGGTGGTCCACCTGGTCAGCTCGCCCCCGGGAGGTTCGTTGCCACGGTCTAGCGGGTCCACCACAGGTGTACCTTACACTCAGTATTGTGTGTGGTCTCTACATGCCTGTATGACCTCCCTACTGTACAACGCCTGGGGTTGCTCCTGATGAGATGGTCTCCTGAGGGATCTCCTCCCAGACCTGGACTAAAGCATCCGCCAACTCCTGGACAATCTGTGGTGCAACGTGATGTTGGTGGATGGAGCGAGACATGATGTCCCAGATGTGCTCAATTGAATTCAGGTCTAGGGAATGGGCAGGCCGGTCCTTAGCTTCAATGCCTTCATCTTGTCGGAACCGCTGACACACTCCAGCCACATGAGGTCTGGCATTGTCCTGCTTTAGGAGGAACCCAGGGCCAACCGCACCAACATATGGTCTCACAAGGGGTCTGAGGATCTCATCTCGGTACCTAATGGCAGTCAGGCTACCTCTGGCGAGCACATGGAGGGCTGTGTGACACTCCAAAGAAATGCCACCCCACACCATTCCTGACCCACTGCCAAACTGATGGATGTTGCAGGCAGCAGATCGCTCTCCATGGTGTCTCCAGACTCTATCACATGTGCTCAGTGTGAATCTGCTTTCATCTGTGAACAGCACAGGGAGCCAGTGGCGAATTTGCCAATCCTGGTGTTCTGTGGCAAATGCCAAGCACCCTGCACGGTGTTGGGCTGTGAGCACAACCCCCATCTGTGGACGTTGGGCTCTCAGACCATCTTCATGGAGTCGGTTTCTAACCGTTTGTGCAGACACATGCACATTTGTGGCCTGCTGGAGGTCATTTTGCAGGGCTCTGGCAGTGCTCCTCCTGTTCCTCCTTGCACAAAGGCGGAGGTAGCGGTTCTGCTGCTGGGTTGTTCCCTCCTACTACCCCCTCCACATCTCCTGGTGTACTGACCTGTCTCCTGGTAGCACCTCCAGCCTCTGGACACGGCGCTGACAGACCCAGCAAACCTTCTTGTCACAGCTCGCATTGATGTGCCATCCTGCATGAGCTGCACTACCTGAGCCACTTGTGTGGGTTGTAGAGTCCGTCTCATGCTACCACAAGTCTGAAAGCACAACCAACATTCAAAAGTGACCAAAACATCAGCCAGAAAGCTTTGGTACTGAGATGTGGTCTGTGGTCCCCACCTGCAGAACCACTCCTTTATTGAGGGTGTCTTGATAATTGCCAATAATTTCCATCTGTTGTCTATTCCATTTGCACAGCAGCATGGGAAATTGATTGTCAATCAGTGTTGCTTCCTAAGTGAACAGTTTGATTTCACAGAAATTTGATTTACTTGGAGTTATATTCTGTTGCTTAAGTGTTCCCTTTATTTTTTTTGAGCAGATATATTGAGAGGATAAAAACTTTGATGGGAGGAGAAGGAAGAGGAGGATGAGTGCCTCTTTAAGACAAGGCAAACGAGATGATCAGTACAGAAGACTTCTTTTGCCTCCTGTACCCTTTTTTTTTTTTCCCGAAGGCTAGGAAAATAGATTCAGGTTAATGGCTTCAAATGGACAAAAGGTATAAAATAAATGGAGTAAACACACACATCCATCTAATAAATAGTTACAAGCAGACCTTTATTTTTTTATAACCTTCTGTGCACTTTTATTATATTCAGTACTTTCAGTGCAGTTTAGCTATAATTTCTATAGTTATCCTTCAGCATTTAACATTTGCTTTGTACTATGGCCTCTTCTGCAATGATCCCTTTATCTGTAAAACATTATACATTTTAGACATGCAATTTTTATACTACTCGTGAAATGCTTTTAAGGTCTGCAGCTCTCTGACCATATATTTCATGTTTAGTCGAAGCTATAATATATAATTTTCTGTGCAGCGGTGTTAAGAAATGCGGTTATTTAGAAGGTTGGTTTACTTTAGGTAATAACACAAAATAGACAATGTTTTCTGGTTATCATAAATCTAAAATCATGGCAGATACTGCTTGCACTGCTTTTGTTAATTGATTTAACTCGCGTGTCAGGGCTATAGACGACACTTAACTAATTAATAATGGAGATGACTATCATTTAATAGCAGTATGAGCAATGTCAAACTTAAGACGAATGCTCATCCCTAAGGCTACTTTCACACATCAGGTTTTCGGCGTCAGGCGCGATCCGTCGTCGTGCTGGAACGCCGGATCCGGCAAATGTTTAGTAAAACCTGATGTGCCGGATCCGGTTTTCTGCCGGATCCGTCTTTTTCTTGACAGACAAAACCGGATTCGTCTCATCCGGTTCATCCGTTTTTCTATCCGTTTTTCGACGGATTACGCCGGATCCGGTTTTTAAAATTGACCCTTGTGGCCTTCCGAACGGGATTGGCTACTGGAAAACTATATATAGCATGTTCCTACAGCCCTTCTTTGACAGGTTGTAGAGGAGAAAGTGCAGGTTGGAGAGAAGAGCAAGTTACTGGCGAAGATGGATGTTGTCATTGGAAATATTTTGAAGAATTTGGCGGATTTTATAGCGGAGGCAAATCGTTTGAGGGTGATTGTTCTGGAGAAGGAGAGAGCGAGACAGCAGCGCATCAGGCATCGTAGACGACGTTTGTGGATCCACCCCATCACAGCCAAGAGAATGACGCATGGGGTCTATTCTACACTCTGCATGGACCTTCGACGAAACCCGGATAAATTTTTTGGATATGTTAGGATGAAAATGGAGAATTTTGATTACTTGGTGGAGCGCATTGCACACCGCATAAGAAAAGCGGACACCTATTGCGGCTTCTCTGTTTCACCCGCAGAGCGTCTGATGGTGACTTTAAGGTAAGCCACATTTATTGGATGTGATCGCATCAGAGCACACTTTCACTGCAATCTTGTTGGTGGTAATTTGTATCTCCAAGTGTTATAGGTCAGTTTTGGTATGTAATGCTGTGATTTAAAACTAATTTATTGTTTGTTAATTCCCCACAGATTTCTTGCAACTGGAGAATCCCTTTCGTCACTGCATTTCCAGTACAGACTCGGGATTTCCACCATATCTGGAATTGTGAAGTACACATGCCGTGCACTGTGGGACTCCTTAGCTGAAGAGTTTTTACCAGAGCCCACAACAGAGAGGTGGATTGAAATTGCTGACAAGTTTCAACAGATATGTCAGTTTCCAAACTGCTTGGGCGCTGTGGACGGGAAACATATCCGCATTGTAAAGCCAGCTGGATCGGGATCGGAATATTTCAATTACAAGAAATATTTTTCAATTGTCCTCATGGCCATCGCTGACGCGGAATACAAATTTATTGCGGTTGATATTGGGGCCTATGGCCGCTCCAATGACTCTCAAGTTTTCAAACTGTCTGCCATGGGGCGTAAAATGTATGGAAACACCTTCCAGTTCCCACCACCTAGACCGCTGCCGCAAACATCTGGTCCACCTATGCCATTTGTCTGTGTAGGGGATGAAGCCTTCCAGCTGTCAGAACACCTTTTGAAACCGTACTCTAGCAGAGGATTGACAAGACCAAAACGCATTTTTAATTACCGCCTCACAAGAGCAAGAAGAATGGTTGAATGTACCTTTGGTATTCTGACAGCCAAATGGCGGGTCCTATTGACTGCGATCAACCTCAAGACAGAAACTGTGGACGAGGTGATCAAAGCGTGCGTGGTACTCCACAATTTTGTTATCTGCAAGGAACCCATTTCCATTGAGGACACCTCTGAAGAAACCACCTTGCAAGATTACCATGACATTACCACTAGAAGTTCTGTGACGGTTTCAGTAATGAGGGACAATTTTGCACTATACTTTATGTCACCTCAAGGCAGAGTACACTGGCAGGATGACAGAGTGTGAAAGATTTGTGCCCTAACCAAACTTGTGTACCTTCTGTACCAACAGTATATACCTTTGCCAACCAAAGTTGGCTATCTTGTCATGGTCTCTATTTTTAGCTTTAGGCCACAGGTGTGTACCTGGTTGTGTTTTATGCAAAGTATTTCACCTTTTAACAAAAGTTGTGTACATTGTTAGGAAATCACCAACAATAAACACAACTTTTTAGGTGAAATACTTTGCTTCAAACACAACCAGGAACACAACTGTGGCAAAAAGCTAAAATTTACCCACAGTTATATACCTAGTTTTGAATACCATTTCACCTTTTAAATAACCTGTATTTAACCTTTTTCGCCGCAGAAAGAAATGACAGACAACCAGTGTAAAATAATTTAACTTTTATTGAAAAATGTTTTTTTTAGTAAACTTTTTTAAAATGTTAATAAACATGTTTAATAAAAATTTGAAACTATAAAACTGAAACCATAAAACTGGTCATTTTTATTTAAATACACACATTATAATTCTGTGTAGTGTGTGGTGGAAATACTGCTGTAGGGGCTGCGGGACACTTCGACACTGGGAGTGTGGAGAGAGGACTGGGATCGTGGTGGGGAAGGAACAGTTAGAGGTGAAGGTGTGGAAAAAACTACAGAATGGGTGGACATGTGGGAAGCAGAAGAGGTGGTGGGTGGTGGAGTGGAGGGTTGGGCAGGGACTGTAGGAGCAGATGATGTTGATGGCAAGTTGTATGGGGAAGGAGTTTGGTACGGGGCAGGTTGCTGGAAGTGGGGAGATGTCTGGTATGGGGCAGGTTGCTGGAAGTGGGGAGATGTCTGGTACGGGGCAGGTTGCTGGAAGTGGGGAGATGTCTGGTACGGGGCAGGTTGCTGGAAGTGGGGAGATGTCTGGTACTGGGGAGGTTGCTGGTACTGGGGAGTTTGCAGGTACTGTGGAGGTTGCTGGTACTGGGGAGGTTGCTGGTGCTGGGGAGGTTGCTGGTGCTGGGGAGGTGGATGGTGCTGGGGAGGTGGATGGTGCTGGGGAGGTGGATGGTGCTGGGGAGGTGGATGGTATGTAATAGGAGGGGGAGGATGGAAAGTGGCTGGAGGTGGATGGTATGTAATAGGAGGGGGAGGATGGAAAGTGGCTGGAGGGGGTGTAGATGTAATAGGAGGGGGAGGATGGAAAGTGGCTGGAGGGGGTGTAGATGTAATAGGAGGGGGAGGATGGAAAGTGGCTGGAGGGGGTGTAGATGTAATAGGAGGGGGAGGATGGAAAGTGGCTGGAGGGGGTGCAGGTGGAGGAACTACTGTGGTGGGAGGAGGAGGTTGGGAGGTAACTTGCTGGAGAGCAGCGTGGCATGAATGCATTACATGCATCTGCTGGGCAGGAGAGAGCGTTTCCATGCGCTCCACAACAGACCTGAAAAAGGTGTGGTTTGGGGAAGATCTTGCTTCTGAATGCATGGTTTGCAGAAGTGTCTTCACCTCCAGAATGCTGGAGTTGATCTGCTGATAGCCTGCGGAGATTTGCTCTGACAAGACTTTTAGACAGTTCTGGAAAGATGCATTCAGATGCAAGAACTCTGGCGCATAAGTCTTTTCCTGACCCCTCTGCCGCTGCCGCCCAGTACCCGCAGGTGTACTAGAGGTGGCAGGGGCAGAAGGGTGGGGTAAAGGGAAAGCGATCTCCTCACCAGCAGCTTCATGTAATGTAGGCGGCCACGATGCTCCTGTGCTGTTGGATGGGACAGATGGGTCAAATGTGTTGGAAGGCTGGGAAGGTGCAGATGTACCGGGGCGGTCGAAGTGTCCCTCGGTGCCGGTCTCCTCAGGGATCGCCTCAGAAGGGTCCAATAGTGCCGGCTCCCGAGTGCTGCTCACCGTGCTGTGGAATAAAGAGAAAAAAAAACAATTAAAATACTGACATGGTATGGCCCTGGCTGAAAAAAAAATTTACATCTAACATTTTTTTTCACATGTGGTGTGTAATATTTACCTTCTGGTGACCATTGTTTCCCGGAGGAACGACAGGGCTTCTGCGTACTTGTACTTGCTCCTGCGTCCTCCAGATCCACTCGGGGCCCGCATCTCTTTATTGAACTCCTTCTTGAAACGATCTCTCACAGACCGCCACAGATTCACAATTCTGTTCCCTGAAACGAGAAAGGAGTGGTTAGTATACAACATCAGTGTTTCCCAAACTCCAGTCCTCATGGTCCCCAGGGGTCATGGTTTCAGGATTTCCATAGTAAATAGAAATCCTGAACACATGATCCGTGGGGACCACGAGGACTGGAGTTCGGGAAACACTGGTTTAAATCAAGCAACCGGTACTGTATATACTTACGCTCTGTAATCTGGGCCCGAACATCGAGGTCCTCCCAGCGGTCCACAAGGAGCGAACAGATTTACTCCCAGAGTCGTCGGGTAACGATCAGGTCAGCGTGGCGGCGGTCAGCCATATTCCAGAGCGGCTCCCTTTCTCTGACGAGATCGATGAGGCGGTCCACATCAATCCCTCCATCCTCAACGTCAGAGTCGGGAGCACGCTGTGAAGGCTGTTAAAGAAAAAGACAAAAATAACATAATTAGCCTCCACAAAAGAAATGAAATAAAAAGTGCAAAAAAAAAAAGCAAAAATATTTATACTTACACGCTGGTGACCGCCGCGTTGCTGTCGCCGACGACCCTGGGAGGCACTGCGAGGACCTCTTGGCCAAGCACCAGATTGGGAAGACTAGAGAAGAAAACAAAAAAAGTTATGTCTTTGGATGTAGGCATTTGTTTGCTGTGTGTGGTCTGCAGAACATTGTTTTCTATGTGTTGTGTGTAGTGTGATGTTGGGTTTCTGCGTTTGATGCAAAAAACTTACCAATTGTGAGCCCACTCCAGGTGTCTGTCCACCCCTTCCTTCTTCTTCTGGGAGCTCCTCTTCATCTTGTGATTCCTGTTTTGAAATAAAAGGCCATGAATAGACATATATTACAGAGAAGATGGATTTTGGAAATAAAAACTTACCGTCAAACGCTGACGATGCGAGGGAGGGCTCCCAGAAGATGATGTGCTGTCTTCCTGGTGGCCACACTCCATGCCTGTGGGTGGTGTTCCAGCTGCTGCCATTGCTTCTGCTGCTGCTGCTGCATCTATTGGGCGGCTGTTGAATAAAGAGAAACAAAGGGCCAATGAATATCTTGATATTCAATAGCCCTAGTTTGGAGGAATGGGTGATTTGATAATTACCGTCTCTCATCTGCTGCTGGACTCCCCTCCTGTTGTTCAGCATGCTGCTCCAATTGGGGTGGTGCTGATGGTGCTGCTGCAGATGTCTCCTGCCTTCTCCTGCGCCTGGTTGCTGTCTTGGGTGGCATGTTGGGTGTGGCTGTGGGTCCCACTGTCTTGCTTTTATATATGTCTTGTGGGCAGAGCTACTGAGCATGCTCAGACCAAAAAACCGGATCCGGCCGCCGGATCAGGCTTTCGCCGGATCCGGCGCATTGCGGCGCTCATAGGCTTTCATTGTGTGAAAAAGCCGGACGCGCCGGATCCGGCGTGTCCGGCTTTTTCGCCGGAGACAAAAAACGTTACAGTAGACGTTTTTTCCAGACGCCGGATCGCGACACATTGCGACACATTGCCGGATCCGGTGCAAACCGGATGAAACGCATGGCCATCCGGCGCGATCCGGCGCAAATGCAAGTCAATGGGGGGGAAACCGGATCCGGCATTGCATTTCGCCGGATCCGGTTTCTGTCAAAAGCGCCGGATCGCGCCTGAAGGCGAAAACCTGATGTTTGAAAGAGGCCTAAGTCTTCAGAGCATTTCATCTTTTTTTACGCTGTAAACCTGATGCTATAACATCAATGAAATAAACACCATTTGTTCATTCTTAAAGGGGTGGTTCGATGTCCAACATACTTGCATAAATCCTTATCTATTTAGGACTATAATCTAATCTATTTTCTAATATACTTGCATTAAATATTCCTTATCCTTCCATGACTACACTATCTAACTGTTTTTCTTTTTTCACCCCTTTTCCTTTTTGATAGTGCTTCGTTTCAGAATCCCAGTGCATGCTGGGATACTTAAAAGAAGCGTCACCAGGGAGCAGAGGCTGTGGTCACTGACACAGCCCCTGCCCCATCCCTGAAATGAAGCATCATTATTGATGCTCATTTGAGGGGCTGGGCTAGTCCCTGCATGTGGTGCACTGTACGATGTGCACAA